>NC_056733.1:1375234574-1375604574 GCF_019279795.1 Protopterus annectens
TCAAAGAAAATGGGATCTGAATAAAAGGCAGTCAGTTGCTGGGGTAATTGGGTTCAGGCGCCTAGCCAGTGAGACATTTTCCTGTGGTACATTTGACTGGGGACACATGGCTGAAGTGACATTCAGCTGCAGAGAAATATGGCTGTTTGCAAATTCCCTGTGGGCAAAGAGAAGCACACCCTACCATGCTCACAGCTTTAATAACTAAATGAATGGTGGCAAAAGCAGTAATGAGTGTTGTGCTCAGTGTACTGTACATACTTATGTAACTACAATATGTAGAAGTGTGCTACAGCATGGAGGAAATCCTGCAGGATACTGTAGTCACATTTATGCTCAAGTATGTGTTTTAGGTAACGTTCCCTAGAAACTGTGAAGGGGGCAGTGGTCCACACACTCCAATTATAAAGGCACTGCCCATTGTGCACTGCATTTCTACTGCCACTGACATGCCCTCTGGCCAGCCTGTTGATGATGCCTACCATATTGCCTACTGTCTCATGTTCCCATGGGAACTATGGACATTGTTTTCCCCCTATGTATTTGGTTACTGAAGTTGCGGGCATGGCAGTGTATGCTTCTGCTTGTCCACAGGGAATTTGCAAACAGCCATATTTCTCTGCAGCTGAATGTTACTTCAGGCATGTGTCCCCAGTCAAATGTACCACAGGGAAATGTTTCGCTGCCTAGGTGCCTGAACCCGGGGTAATTATATGTATAATATATATTAAACTATACTTTTAAATTGAAGTGGGTCTCTTTTATATATATCAGACACTTTGCATTGTTAACATAGGCAGCAATATACAAGGATGCTGATTTTATGAAATCTATTCAAGCACACATTTTTTTAGGTTTACATCTACATTTGATTTGATGGTAATAGTGATAAGAAACACTTTTTTGTGTGTTTTTTCATTATGTTTGTGATTCTTTATAAATGTTTGGAATATTTGATATATGGATCTGCTGATCATGTGATTTGTTATACGATGTATGGCAATGATCTAAATTTAATGCAGGTGATTTTTTTTTGCAGATTATAAATTGATATTGCCTCTTTCTGATGAAACTGTTGGCTACAGCAGATAATTGACTGAATAAAGGAGTCATTTAGAATAAAGGTGTAATTTAGATATGAATTTTGGTGCTGATTTTGTCTGTTTTTTTTTTCTTTGCATGTGTGTGATAGTTGTCATTGGGACTTGCTGTTTCTTGTATGTGGAATTAAAAGTAAGGTCTTGAATAAGGCAGTCTAATAAATTAAATAATTAAAGTAATGTCTTGATCAGGACAGTCTAATAAATTAAATAATTTGAGGGCAGATCTGTCAGACAAAAATAATGATGTCAGCTGGTTTACCAGCATGGACAATGTAACAGTCATAATCGAAATTCAGCTAAAAGAACTGAGATTATTAGCAATATGACTTCAGAACAGGTATTTTAGTCCTAACGACTGTCACTCCCAGGGTAGGTTCAAAATTATGGCATACTGAAATCTATTAAAAAGAGGAAATGGTCCCTTGTGATTTCCATGTGCTTTTGGAACTGGATGGTGGCCCAGACACTGATTATTTTACAATAAAAAATGGGGTGATTTTTTTCCAACTTTACATCACAAGGGATAGTACTGTTTAGAACAAACTTTTGCTTTTTGTTTGGCTCTAAGTATTCAGAATTGCTTTAGCAATTCCAAAGGTCTATGCAGCAGCTAGCTAAGGAATTAAAATAACAGAAAATGAGAAAATATTAACATTACCTTAAAGATTTTCAGAAAAATAATACTTTTTGAAAGAAACAGAATGACAGTTATGCTTCCATCCCTTTAAAATTTCGAACTACTGAAATCCCGACTTTCAGTATTTCAAAATTATAATACCAAAGCCTTGAAATTCTGAAACACCAGAAGCGCGAAATTCAAAATAACGAAGTTTGGAGCTTCTGGTGTTGCGGTGTGTGAAAACATAGGTGCAAGTGTAGGTAAGTACATATGAGTGTGTTGGTTAGGGGCTCTTGTGTATGTTAGTGTGTGATTTGGCTGTCATGTGTGTGTACAAGGGGCTGAGAAATGTGTGTGTGTCAGTTACCTTTGTGTGTGTGATTGTGCAATCTTGGAGTTAGTATATATATAAGTAGGGGGTGTGGAGGGTACAGCCCCCCACATGGGGGTGCAGGGGGTATAGTGTAGGATTGTTTGCTTGATTGTGGTGGGAGACAGTGTGTATGTGTATGTGTGTGGTGTATTTGCATTGTAGGTTCGCGATTTTAAATTTCGCGGTTATGGGGTTTCAGTATTTTAAGATTTTGGATATAGAATTTCGAAATACTGAAATTCGGAATTTCAGTATTTCGAGATTCTATAGTGAACTCATATATATATATGAATATATATATATATATATATATATATATATATATATATATATATATATGCACACACACACAGACACACACACACACACACACACACACACACACACACACACACACACACACACACACATACACACCCATTTTTGGGGATATATATATATATATATATATATATATATATATATATATATATATATATATGTGTGTGTGTGTATATATAGGTATATATATATATATATATATATATATATATATATATATATATATATATATATATATATATATATATATACCTTTTTTTTTATGAAGTCTGAAAGAAGAAAGCCCTAATCCAAATCAACTTTCCCTGAGAAAAACTTACTGAAGGCAAAAACCCAGCACTGACCTTGAGCTAAGCCCTTTTATTTTTGTTCTTTTTTACATTCATCCTGTCGGAGGCCACTAGGCTCCCCAGGTTGGTTTAGCTTGATTTGGATAGTTACTGCTTTGTGGGACTAGTGATTTTTTGCTGAATATAGTGTTTTTATATAACACAATCTACTGATACAGAAGATTATTGATTATTGCATATTTTGTATCTTTTTTTTTTTTTATTACTGTAGCTGGACCATATCACATTTATCAGAAAGTCTGTTTCATTGTTAAAATAGGCTGCAATATATAGGGCTGCCGATGTTTTAGAATTTATTCAATCACACAATTTTTTAGGTTTGCACCCATAGTTGGGTTTGTGATAAATCTGATGAAAAAAAACAGAAAAAAAAGAAAAAAGTATAAAAAAAATAATCTGTTTTTCATTAGGATGATGATTTTTTATAAATGCTCTATATATTTCACGTATGGATTTGCAATGATGTGATCTGTCATATGATGTTAGGCAATAATTTAAACTGAATGCAAGTGATTTTTGTTTAGATTATACATTGATAAATACCAGTTGGCTAAACCACAGTCTACAGTGGATATTTTACTAAATAAGTTTTTTGTTTCTGTTTATATATATATATATATATATATATATATATATATATATATATATATATATATATAGGTCTCTAGAAAGGCCAAAACATGCATAGATAACACTACAGCTAGTTGTGTTTGAATGTATTGGACTTAAGAGGTCAATTTCATATAGCTCACGGGCTTCCACTAAAGGCAGTTTAAGGTATTATTCCGTGAAGACTCTGGCTTGGCTTTTACTGAATTAACTTTAGCACACTTTAGTGAGGTAAATAGGCAGAGGCAAAGCACAACATTTAACAGGGGTGCACTTTTAGGCTCTCCTATTTGCCATCTTTTCCTCAGATATTCAAACCATCACACCTGGCCTATGTTTATCTAAGTTTGCAGATGACTGTAAATTGAGAGATTTATTTAATCATCGACTGATTCTCAATGAGTCCATATTAACAGGTGCAAGGACAATGGTCTCTAATTATATGTAAAAAAATATAGGGTAGTTAATTTTGGTAAATAAAACATTCTCATATATGAATATAGGTGACATACCTATCCAATCACTTTGCATAGACTCTTTGCACTTATTTTGATAATTCCTTATCCTTATGCCATTAATTCTCTGCGGTAGTTTGGAAAACTTTCTGTTGATTTGCCTAATTTCCATAATTATTTCTTCTCGATCCAAAAATTTCTTAGTTCCACTTTATTCATATCTTATCAGATTCCATTATTGAATATAATGCCTCTTTTGGTATATATTTGCCCTAACACATCACTCAACTTAAGAGCAAACAGAGGTTCTTACTAAACAGTTCAGTGGTTTCAAAAATCTTTGTTATCAGGAGACTGCCTACCCTCTCTCTCTCTGTCTCTCTCTCTCTCAGTTTCTTGTAACCTCTTCCACGGGAATATGTTTCAAGCCTTTTAAGCCATGAAAGATCCACCCTTCTTTGAACTTCTCTTCCTTCAGACAACATACTCAGATAAGGAAGCTGATCATTAATGAACAGATAAATAAGACACACTGAAACAAGAATCCACAATATGTCAAGCAGAGTAGCATCCGTGTGACCTTCAAAGTAAACCTAGGTAAATGGATGGGTGACCTCAGATTCTCTCCTAGTCTAACTTGTACTGTTTTCCTTCAATCTAGAAGGAACTTTTAAATATGCATACTTTTTTAGGCTGGGAATGGACTTTATATTGATTGCCTAGTCTCTACTTATGGACCTATGATATATGAAGCTAATCAACAATTCAAAGTGTGATGAAACAGGCAGCCTGTATTGAACATGATGCAAGCTGCCAGTGTACTCACAAGCAGCTGTGCCAAACATAAGAAATTAATACACATCAAATGAAAAAGTAATCAAATGCCAAGAACAAAAAAAAAAACATTGCTATAGAAAATTAAGGAACTGTAGACTGTCAACAGATATTTATATTAGTCAAAAGAAACCAAAAGAAAGAAAAGAAAAACAGCTTTGCTAAATATACCTCTGTAGGTGCATATAGATATTGGTGTCAAGAACAGAAACAACACAGGCATAAATAAACCTTGCACGAAAGCACAATGATATGCCTCATACAAAATATTTTCATAACATCTAGTAATGTGCGGTTATAAATCAAGCACAGGTCAGCCAAATGCATGGCCAGCAAGTCAAGACAGTGAAAAAACAAGGGTTTGTAGGACAAGCTCTCTAGTTGACTTACACAAACATATTTATTTATTTATTTTGCATTTGTTGACTGGGGAAGTCCATCTGGACAAAAAGGCCCTTTTCAGTAGAGGTCTGGGAAGAAAAGCTCCACCACATGCAAAACAAACAAAATCTTTTAAGTTATGCAATATCAACAAGGTCATGCAGAATACAATTAAAATAATTTTTATAATGTCAAAATGGATACGATTGTAACTATACATAAAGTAGTAAGGCTTCTTATACTAATTATATTCTATACAGATATAATTAAGTAGCTATGCAGTAAGCTAGATGTCACAATACAGGGTACTGAATTATTTACAAAGGGTGAAAGGCAGAAGGTTGATTTGTAATGTAATATTTTAACTGAGGAACATGAATGAGTAGATGGGCTGCAACAAACCAGTGTTGCAAATAGTATCATACCATGACCACATTCCTCCAAGCATGCACTGCATAGCCAAATGAAGATGTGGTAGACACAATGGGAGTTTACAAGGAAGAGGTATGGTGTCATAGTATGTGGTAATAGGTATAATAGCAGTGGGTATGGACACTGAAAGATATCAAAGGAACACAAAATACAGGTACAGAAAACTTAATATATAAATACCAGACCGCAGTAAATATTAGCATGATAAAGTATGGCACAATAAGTCCTTCATATTTCTGCAATCCAAAAGGCCTTGTGCCGCATTCAGTGATATGCATGAAGAGGTTAAAGTGTATCAGATCAAAGAGATCAGAACACAAGTTTGATGCTGTAAAGTCTATAGAACAATATGAGGATATGAACTGCCATGTGCATCCTGGCGTTAGTGTAAAGAGGCAGACGAATGAAAACAGCAAATGCCATGCAGGTGAATGGCCTATTACCCTTTTACTGTATGAAGAGACTGGTAGACATTACTACCACTCTGCAATTTTGATAGTATTAAGGCAGGCTGTTTCATGGGGAGCCTAGTCCATTTCACAAAAATCACCACAAGGGTACATTTATCGGGAACCTCAAGGAGAAGGTGCTGTAAACACAGAGAGGAGAACAGGCCAGAGTACCATGAGGGTCTAAAGGCTTTACACAAGGCTTGTGTTAGATGATGTATAATGACAGGAGTATGAACATAGTCCTCACCTATGGGTGGCAGCCATGAAACCTGAACAACATTACACAAAAATGTAATATCCAAAACATTGTTGATGAAAGCTTGAAGATTGTTCATAGGTTCATAGGTTTATACTAGGCTAAAGATCACCAGTGACTTTACAAGCTTAGCCATGCAACCCAACCCAGTTTTGTCCATGAGTTCCTTGGACACCTTTATGGTGGAGTATGTTAGTAAGGTAAGGAGGTAGCACCAGTCATTTGTTTGTGTTATACCACATTATAGGATGTTGGTGTCATGGGGTGATCTGCGATAGCTCCCAATTTACAGTAATCTGGGAGTTTGGTCTTGTTCATCTTTTAGGAAATGTTTCAGAAAAAAATAATTTGTCATGCAATGAGTCAGGTAAAATAAACATTAATATAACATATGCATGTTATCAAAGAATCAGCTTAAAATAGCAAGTACAACAAACTCATACATATGGTCATCTTAATGAAAGCTGTATCAGAATCTACAGTGTGCGGTGTTTGTACAGGACACAACAAATACAACTTCTTTTACCATACAGCAGAATGATAATACCTGTTTCACAACTACCTGACATTCCAATTTAATAATCTAAACCATAATCAAATATAACATAGAACAGAAGCCATAGATCATCAGCAGTCTTAGGAAGCAGTATATTTGCTCAAGTGTATGGTGATTTGTATGAAAAATGTGCAATGCCAAAAATAAAACTGGAGTACAGAGTATGATGTTTTTCTGCACACAATTACAAGTTCAACAAGCTGTAACATTTTAAATAGACATAGCTATGAGATACAATAGATAAAAAACAAGTATAGCATGAGTGAATGGAGGCAACTGCATTTTGACATTGTCATACTGTAGCTGCAATGTGTATGTGAACATACATTTCTATGAGCATCTGTTCATGTAATGGAAAGATGGACGTGACGTATTATCTATAGTATATGCTGCACATTGCTTGACTGCTACTTTCCACAGGAAAGGCTTATAATCTGTGTCATATAATGCGGATGTTTGTTTGTGTCTTTCGGTTTTTCCCGGTTAGGGTTCGCCACAGCGACTCCGGTCTGCTAATGATTGGTGGTGGATTTTTACATACCGGGTTACCAGCCCTGACACACAACCTTCAACGAAGGCATGCCCCATTTATGTATGCCTCCACACAGAAGACTCTCTAGCTGAGAATTGAACAGGACAACGTCTTGCTATGAGGCGACAACGCTACCGCAGCACCACCATGTCATATAATGGGGATAATCCAGAAAATTATGTGTTCATTTTCAGGGCAACTATTTAGTGTTTTCTGTGGATGTAAAAATTGTTTTATGAGAAGGCCACAAAATATTAAACATCCAACATGCTGTATCTGCAGATTCCAAGATACCACTATGGTGGATTGATAGTTCCTCAAAAAATGTGGAATACCGCCATAAAATGCATATTACCAAAAACAGCTTTAGCAGCTCAGCAGTCTGTTCAACAATTCTATTTCAATAAAAGGACAAAAAAATACTGTCTGTGTATGGGGAGGGGTAAACCACACAACAACAGCACCGGAAGGAGAAATGGAGAATGAAGAATAACACTGTGTAAAGGAACCAGAGTAATGAACTCAAGATATGCCAATTAGAAAGTGTACAAAGTCATGGGCTAAATACCATTTTTAAACATAAATACACAACGAATACAAGGGAGGAGTGAGGTGGATGATGGCTAGACTATCTACTATAATTCTGATACTTGTAATTCCAAGAATTAAGAAAATAAAACATCAAACTATCAAAGTGCAGTGGATGTCAGTAATTGTTTTTAAAGCTGTTTGTTGCAGAGAGAAATTCCTCCACACCCCCTAATGTTTTGGTGCTGCACTATCCACACCCCTGCCATTTATATATTTCCTAATTCTGAGGTTGCTGTTTCTTCAAGACAAGGGAAAACAATGATCTTAGACTTAGTATCTTAGTATCTGTCTATCTATCTGTCAGTCTGTCTATGCCCCCCATATTTGTAGTTGTCAAGTCTTTAAATTTAAAACTGTTAGCAGATGAGCAACAGTGGCATCGATGGTAGAACTAAGAAATACTATGGGTTTACAAAGTCACGCAAATAACTAGATTCACATGGAAGTGCAAAATCACAAGGGTGGAGATGTGGAGGTTAAGTACCCAGGTGGACACCATGGTGGAAAGAGACTAGAAAGAAAAGTTGTGGCACTGTGGTCAGTTGGGTAAAATATGAAAGCTGCAGGGATACAGATGATAGGGGGGATACAGATGATAGGGAAGAGGGAAGAAAGCTCACTTTTGTCCTATAACAAATGTGGTGCAGGGGACTGGGCCCTTCCCAGTCACTGATCAAATGTTAACACCTGCTGCCACGCTGAACCCTCTCTAGGGGGTCCACAGTGGTTCTCTATGCCTACTGTAATTCTCAAAGGGCCTTATATTATAGTCTTCTATATTTTTTAAACTGAAAGAACATGGTTTCTAGCCTGAGACTATACTATTGACTTCTTTGCTGTTTTATCCAGCCTCCAATAATATTGTACTAAATGATTTTGAGTACAAAGCGGAAAGAGGAAGAGGGCTCCTCTCCATCCATCTTACTTTCCATGATATGTTGGCCTTGAAAGCAATTTCCTTGCTAACAAAGAACTTAACAGCATCAGGGATCATTAACATACACTACCTCATATAATTCACTCACTATTTGGAAACATAGCAAAGATACAACTTCTGCCACTCTCTTGCTTCATTTCTGTCCTCTTACTGTAAATATGAATAACACCTTGATGTGTTTTCTCACTTGCACTGTAGATGACAGTGTCACTATATCTTAAACACTGCATATGGATGTAGATAGGATCTCTTGTGACCTATATTTGCTACTTTAGTATGATAACATAAGTCCTGCAGGTGCAAGTGTGACATCATTTGTGCCTACAGTGTTCATTAAAACATAGTATTTGTCCCTAGCCTTCTCACCTCAAAAAGAAACACTCCAGACCAGCATAGCCAATGACAGAATTACAACTGAAATCAATTTCAGACAGCCACATCCTGGTCCTTTTCCTTTTCCCAGTGGAACATCTAACTTCTGACACATCTGAGAAAAAAAGTTACATACCATCCTTAACACCGCTAGCCCTACAGCCCAAAATTAAAACAATTGTCAAAATAATGTGCTGCTGACTGGACAGAGGCTCTGCACTGCCAAGCCCAGTAAATAATTGAACTAACTTTTTCACATATGGAAGAAACCACCACATATCCCATTTGTATGGCCATGTTAAAATAAAATTGACCATTTACACACATGTTCAGGAAAGGTTGGTTATACATCCAAATGGTAAGTAAATGAAAGGCTGCCTCTTTGTCTAATTGTGCATGCCACTGACAGGGAAAATTCCAGATATTGCTAATGACATCCTCCAAAGATTAATACTGAACAACACTGTGCTGAAGCTGTAATTCACAGATTCACACAATGGAAAAAAAGGTGATAAATAACTTAGTACTGACCAAGCGTCCTCTTAGGTACCAAGCCTAAAGGAAAAACCTCAAAGGAAGAAAAGGGGGGGGGGTGGACCAGCAATGTTTCCCAGCAGAATTTCCTTATTAAGTATTTCTCTAAGAGTTTCTTCCTTGCTCATATCCAAACAAACAAGGTTGAAAGTTTGATGATGGTTTGGGTAGGAAGCCCTCATCAAAGCCTGACAGTAACTCTTGCCATGCTTGGGCATTGGGGAAATCTGCTAACAACCTGCCTAGCACTTTAAACTTGATGAAAAATCCTGAGGAGATATTTTTGGCAGAGGGATTAAAAGGACACAGGTGCCCCTTGAGCACCCCAAAAAGACATATAGTGGGATTCAATAAACTCTATCTAGGTTCCACGCAGATCCCACATGGACTGTATTCACATACATGATAATGCTCATTGCATTGCATCATGCCATGAATATTAATGATGCATGGCATGTGTAAGCTAAGCAAGGTTTTGTGACTTGCACAGGTGTTGCTGGCTGCAAAACCTGTAAACTGAATGTGGATCATTCCACAGAACCTTTTAGTGCAAGAAATGTGGTCAAACACTAAACTAATAGGGGAACAAGGGGAAAAATAGACACTGATTTACTTTGTGTTAGCATGCATTTTCTGAAGGATATGTAGTACAAAACAGACATGTATGTCATTCTATATTGACTTCAACCTTCAGTGATTTCCCAGTAAACCATACATTTTACAAGGAAAAGGCCAAAAATACGATGCAAATATCTGGACATTCTGCAAAACTGTAGACAGTCTCCTTTTTTTTGACCAGTGTTTGCGCAATGCACTGCTTGGCATAAACATGTTATCTGTGCTCCCTTGGTTTGCATGAAATGCAGCAGCACACAGACTGGAGCAATGGACCACCCAAGTTGTAGACACCCACCCAGACAGCCATGCATATAAACCGGATGCATTCAATTAATAATATTGTGCATGGTATAAACAAGGTAAGTGGCTTTGTGCTACAACTAACAATGAGAACCTTACAATAACTATTAAGATAGCAGATATCATCTCACTAATCCAGGAGCAGCAGGTGTTAGTTGTAGCTGTGACATGCAGATAGCCCAGCATTCTAGTAAAGGGTGTGCAAATTTTGTTGTACTGTTGTGAGATTTCAGATTAGCACTGAGGAAAGATGTTTGTGACCCGAAAGCTTTGAAATAAACATTTATTTTTTTCTTTGGCACTGGATTTTTAGAGTTCGATTTCTACTGAGATTTCAGATTATAGCAGTGAAGTGCAACATACACTACTGTGTTCTCAACCTTCTTGTGATAATAGCTGGAAGTGTAGGATGGTATATTTGACTAGCACATTTACCCAAGTGCCTGTATACCTAATAATCTAGAAATTGCATTGTTTGCCACTGTTGCACATCACTTACCATCACTCAAACATGGTGTCCATCAGTGCCAACCCTCACTGAATATGTTTGCTCAATGGTAAGCGATGCACAACATTTTCAAATGTTGCAAAATCAAAATGTGTGCACACTCAGTAAACACAAGACATGCAATAGGTGGGAAAACATAAACATATAAAATGCCATTGGCAGGGAATGCTCATCATACATTGAGCATAAACTATGGCAGGAATGTCAGGAGTTGCTGGAGATGGTGTGCACTTTTGGGCACAGAGGTGGGGTGTCCAGGAGTCCAAAATGTTTGTTGGACTCTTAGTTAAGGAGTATGGGCCCATAATATAAATCTGAAGCGTGGAATAGTATTGCCAGGGGTTTACCCAGTGCTACAGGTATCTCCCACCCTAGTGAGCAATTCACTTTAATGTCCTCTAATGGAGGAAGTGGAATACCCTCGACCTTTGGATTGAGGAAGTTTGTACAGAGGAAACCCCACAAATGTCTAAGTATCAGCTGCAGTGAGTAATTGTAAGAGTTAAAAGCTGAATATAGTCAAGGCTGGTATTCATATTGGAGTTCTGTTTTGTTTTTTCCACAGCTGCAGCAGAACAAGCCTTGAATGTTAGTTCCCATGCCACACATTTGTCAAGGATATGAGAAGCATGTGGTACGTATGCATCAGAAAAGTACACTGTCTAAATAGTATTTTAATAATAATAATAATAATAATTTGATTAGTAATTTCATAGTATTAAAAGTTAAGGACTGCTTAACAGGTATTTAATACTGTTGTATCAAATTGAGCATGCATATCCCAACTGTAAAATAAACTATACATGCTTTAGTCTGTAGCACAAAACAATGGTGCTGTGTTCTCAAATAACAGTGTGCATTCATCTCTAACCTGTAAAAGGAAAGTATGCATGCAGTAGTCTGCAGGAAAAGGAACAGTACAGTATTTGAGAGTAGTCATTGGTTGTGGGCTGAAAAAACACACTTCCCAAATATACAATACAGTTAAGTTTTTATCATTATTGGAATGTAACTTCATACATCTATACCAGTGGCACAAATTATCTTCTGTAAACTGTAAGCAGTATAACTGGAACACACATATGTGCAACATATGCACACATCAAGGATTGGTGGCTGCAATCTGTACTATAGTGTGCCTCTGTTATGAACTGTGTAGTCTTAAAAGTGAGGAAAAAACATGTTAGGAGTTTGTGGTGTTAAAAGTAAAGGTAACAGAATAGAGTCAAATAATAGTATCAATGCTTTGTATGTCACATATGAAGTTTTTTTCTCACCCCAACCTTTTTCTCTCTTTCTCTCTTTCTCTCTCCCTTTTCTTTTTTTTTTCATTTTTTTTTGCTTTTCCCACAACAACGCAGGGTACACCTGACTCACAGGATCCACCTACCCCCACTCCACTAGCTACAGCACCATTTCCCAGCACATCTGCTGCACAACCTGGTAACACCCCCTCTGCTGCCTCTACACTACCCAGTCACTCAGGTAGTTCTGCCTCAGATGATAGGCCTGTGGCTCCCTCCAGGAGCAGTGGCAGAAGTGGTGAGTTTATCACCCTTGACGAACTGCCATACATGGTGAGTATAATTGGGCGCTACACCTTGGGTGCATGCCTATGCTAGATAGAGCTCCTGCTCTCCATCCTCATGGAAAGCAGTAGTAGAAGGCGCAGATGTTGAGCACTGCAGCCAGTGATGCAGTGAGGTGACAGTGATGACAGTCCATTGGATGAGGACTAGATTCTCATTGTCAACCACCTCGATGTGCATGGTTCCTATTATATAATTGAAGATGCAATCCTTCAAATGCATCTTGATCAAACTTGAAAGTATGAAACAGCAAAATAGTGAAATGGCATATAACTGATTTCTTTCCCTGGGAAAGAAATCACTGGGCCGCCTCCGTTACTTTGCCATTTTTATCACTGTAGTGCGATCTCAGAGTTGGTATATTTAAGTAGGAGCAGTGTGGGGGGTAAAGCCTCCCACTTTATGTAATATTTTGAAGTTTTTATTTTATTTATTTATTTATTTTTTGTGGAACAGCGATTTTTTTCCCTGGGGAAAAAAATCACTGTTCTAAGAGTTCATAATTGTACGTTTTCACTTACATGGGGTTAATAAATCAGCATTCACTTTTTTAAGCATATCACTGATTTAATATAGACCTGATGTGCATCAGACCTGGATTTCCCACTTTTTCACAAACCATGGTGTTCATCCACATCATGCATCCTTTACTGTCCCTGTCACTTGACTTGTTTACCTTGTCTGTCTGCAATTGCTTCCTCACCTGCCCAACTTATCTAACCTAGACATTCCTACAGCCCTTCCCCAACATTCCTCTCTCTCTAGATAAAAATGGGCACCTGTCCCACAAAAAAGAATCGTCCCATATATACCTCTCCATTTTCACACGTGTCTTCATGACACATATTATTCGGTCCAATTCCCTATACAACAGATTGTGTTGTTGTCACCTCTCTCTCTGGAGGTCAAAGTCACAGTCCAAATTCAGCAAAATTTGTGCATATATTCATATTTTATTCTTGAAGAAATGGATAGCTATGGTTCTTTCCTACATCCTTCCTGCACACTCCTTCCCTTCTTTCACATTGTTCTTTTCCATGCTTGCTCACCATTTCACCACTTTCCTGTCTTCCCCATTTCTTTTCTTTAAAGATTTATTGTGCACCAACATGAAGAAATGGTAAATGGCAGTAATATAAGTAGATATATTTAAAGTATCATGAACACTTGTAAAATTACTTCTTTCACCCATATTCAAATCCAGTACCATCTGCCTCCAAGAACAGTGCATTGACATTTGCTGCCACAGAGTCAGTTAGCAGATGCATTTAATACATTCAATAGTAAGTGACACAATTTAAGAAAGATTTCCCTTTGTACTCCGCTGTGTCAGCTGACATGTCACTAATGTCGAATCTTCTTCATTAAATGTATATGAACCAGCATTGTGTGATTCCCTGTAATGTTTTATAAAGCATTATTGCATGATACTCATTTAGTTTTGTAGAGCAGTAGTGCACGAATTTGAGAGCTGCTGTGTATCTCCCAGCACTACTATCAAAATACTTTGTTGTATTACCTATAACTATACTATTTGACCAAAAAGGAGCTTATCACTGCATTAAATGCATTAAGTGCATTAATTCCCACAGCCAGAGATTTAGTTAAGTAGCAGGCACATACAACAGCAGTTAAGTCTGGCATTTGCTATTACAGTCTCTTAAATACACCTGGTAATCAACTGAATCTATAGCAGCACATGTTAATGCAGTGATACATGTATTTTTTGTTCAGATGGTATTTGGTTTGAATCCAGGTATATGTAACAGTTTCAAATAAATTTACATGTAAATGCAAATTCTGAAGTGTGATAGCAGGTGTGGAGTCTCTAAAATATGGCTACATGGCACTGATTTCCAATATAGCTATATAATGCTTATAACTAGTTTTGCCATAGCAGTACGTTAATGGGCAATGTGCACCATCACACAATTATGTTTTAAAGAAAAGAAGATGTGTGTGAAATGGAGAGCTATGTATGGGATGATTTTTTTTTTTTGAGAGCAGTGCCCATTTTTTTTTTTTTTTGAGTGAGAAAAAAGTTGAGGAATGGATGTAGAAATGTCTTGGTGCAGTAAATTGGGCAGGTGAGGAAGCAATTGCAGGCAAACAAGACAAGAGACAGGGATGGTGAAGGGAAGGACACACAAGGTGGGTGAACACCATGTTTGGGGTGAGTGTGGGGACATTGCAAACCCATGGACATCAAGTTGGGTGACAGTGAGAATTGAGTCATCACCCACTAGACTGTCATCACTGTCACCTCACTGCACTGATGGCTGCAGTGTCTGACATCTGCATCTCCTGGTGTAGGTATATACCAACTGTGTGGTGCACAATCCTGTGCACTAACCCTACAGATAAACTCACCACCTCTGCCACTGCTCCTTGAGGGAACCACTAGCCTATCCTGCAGGGCAGAACTACCTGATGGGTCAGGTAGTGCATGGGCAGCAGAGGGGTGCTACCAGGTTGCGCAGCAGATGTGCTTGTCAGTGGTGCTGTAGGTGGTGGTGATGGGGCAGGAGGATCCCATGGGACAAGCCTACCCCACTGTGCTGCAGGGAAATAAAAAGAATAAAAAATGAAAAAAAAAAAAGAGAGAGAAAAGGGCTGGGGTGAGAGAAAAAAGGGAGAACATTAGTAACTTTATATGTGGCATACAAAGCATTGATAAAAGTATTTGACTCTATTCTGTTACCTTTTTTAATAGTACCAACTTCTAACAATTGCTTTTGCTTACTGTTAAGACCATCCAGCTTCTAACAGATGCACAATATACTACAGATTGCAGTAAGCAATCCTTGATGTATGCATACATTGGATATACGTGTGTTCCAATTATTCTGATTATAGTTTACAGCAAGTCAGTGGGCACACTGCTTTACAGCTTTGATGTTACACTGCAATATCAATGAAACATAACAGTACTTTATATCTGGGAAGTGTGGATTTTGATGGTGCACCCTATGACTACTCTGTAATAGAGAACTGTTGCTTTGCCCTACAGGCTAATGCATGCATACTTTCCTATTACAGTTGAGAAATTAATGCTCAATTTGATATAACTGTATAATTAACCAATAAATGTGTCATAACTTTTAATGCTAAAATAACCATACTGTTGGAATGCATACATACCACATGCATCTCACATCTGTGCCAATCTAGTGGCATTGGTTCGCACATTCAGTTCTCGGTCTGTGACGACTGTGGAAAAAAAAGAACAGAATACCACTATGCATACCAATCCTGATTATATCCAGCTTTTAACTCTGAAAAGTAGTCTCCTTAAGTGATACTTACACATCTGCAGGGTGCCCCCAGTCCTGCTTTCTTTGATCCAATGATTAAGGGTATTCCTTTTCCTCATCCTGAGGTCTCTGTAGTGATTCATACATTGTTCACCAGTACAGGGGATACTGGTAGCACTGGCCAGAGTTTGGGCCAGACTATTCAATGCCTCTAACTTGTAAACTGAGTCATGATAGTCCCTCTGTAACAGCCTTGGTCCATGTTCATTCACAAGAAGTCCAACAAACAAGTTGGACTCTTGGACACCACATCTTTGAGCACAGAATGTCAAAAGGTCTCCAAGAACACCTGCAATGCCTATCACAGATCAAGACCAATGCAGAATGATATTTTCTCACCAATTGCAGGTATCACACTTACTGGGAGGGCACACTTTATGGATTTGCAAAATTTAAAAATGTGTTGCACAGCCCTTACCATTGTGCAAACATGTTGTACAACAGTGTGCACTACCAAGAAATCTGTTTGCGTGATGACCAATAGTATTAATTGAATGCATCCAGTTTATGTTTCTGGATATCTGGTCCTGTCTGCTACTTGGGTGGCCCACTCATCTGGTTTGTGCACTGCCTCTCTATGCACAAACAAGATGCACATAGCGAAAGCTATTTGTGCTAAGTGGCGTACTGCTCACAAAGTGCCCAACCCCCCAAAAAATAAAAAAGTATAAAAAAATGGAGAATTAGCTGAAATGTGAAAAATCAATCTATGACATACACAATACAAACTGTTAGTAAATATGCGATATGACTACATAGGTCTTGATCCCAACTCTCACTGCAATGCACCATCAGAAAACAGGAGAGGGGACTTATCCATCTTTGCCTCACAAACAGCTGTGCAGCAAATACATGACATAATTCCTCACACAACCAATTGTAACTGAATGTACAGTGACATAAAGGCATGACCTGTTATTCGTAAATGTATTCTATGTAATACATTTGGATGTAGTGCACTTAGTGATCACACAACCTGCTATGATTATGTCTTGCAAATCTACAGCTGTGTCTTACATTTCTTTGTTTCTTGGTCATTAATCAGCTATCTGACCAGTGCTCAGAGATATGCAGTGTGTAAGCTAGTCTATATCATTTACCTTAAAATGTATGATTATATTAACTGGGAACACTATGATATGCAGTTACCATCAAATTAATGGAAAGTTGGATGGCACAAACAAGCATAGACTGCTGTTTTGGGAGTGGTAAGCAAAGGTGAGCTCCTGTCATGGCACATGCAAGGGTATAATGTTCATTCAACGTGGCTGGACCAAGCTGAGCAACTGTTATGACACAAACAAGGATATGTTGCTCTTGTTACTCCTCTTGTTTTTGATCCTGCTAGTTTGATCTTGTGAATCTGGTGAAGCCAGAAACTGCTATGCGTCTCATTACTTTCAAACCTCTCTCTGTCATGATTTCTCATTACAAACATATGATGCTAAACTGAGGGCATGAAGTGAGCATCATTAATTGAGGAGGTATCAATGTATGAATCTTTGAAGGCTGAGGCCTACTACTTGCTAATGGGCACACACAAGTCAAATACCTCTCTGCTGTCACGTGACATTAATTTCTTTACAAATCTCCCACCTTGTAGTTGCTTACTGTATCAAGTGATAAAATACAAGGACATGTCATAATATTATTATGCAATACAGTACATGTTCAGGACTTACCTTGTAAATGAAGCAGTTGCCACAGTGTTAATTCAGGGCTGAGTGTGATACAAGCAGTACGCAGCCAATGCATGGGGAGGTAAAGGTTGTGGCTCTGAGTTGAGGCCAGCAGAGGTTGCTTCCTGTATTGTGTCCCTCTCCACCCTGTAGCACTCTACAATGTCCATGTTGTAAATATTGTGATAAGTTAAATGTGACCTAAAAAACTCTTATCTGTCTTGGCCTAGGTCTATTGGCAGCAGCAACTTTGCCTGTAGCCTGTAGCACATACAAATGGAGTTAAGTAGCAGTAGCTCCTAACATTCTATCTGTATAGACTTTCTGTGTCAGTACTCCACTACTTTTGAAATCCACAGGAAAAAACAGAATGAAGTTTGCAGTGTAGCTTTATAACTTCTTCAATAGCTCCACCATACTGGTTAATTGATTGATTGGCATGCAGTTCAGCTGCTTATGCTGTAATTAGCATCTCTGAAACACAGCCTAAACAGATGCAATCAATAAATAATCTACTCCATTATAAAAATGCAAATGTGTAGTTAGCCAAACAGATAGTGAGGATACTTGCTGCATATTCAGAAAAGTGAAATATTTCCAAAGCTATCTTTACAGGGGAGTATTGTACTGATGGCATGGCCATGCTTGTCAAGCCATTTAAGAGGTACAAATGACTGACAATACATGAAAATAGTAAGCTGTGTGATACATATGTGCAAATGGGTTTACCTTCATATCGTCGATCCTAATATGGGTGAAACTGCTTCCATGAATACCAAAGTGCGAACGTCTCCAACGTCGAATGCCACATAACTGAACAGCAAAACCTCACCCCCTTTTTGACTCATGGTAGCACTGGTGTGGATGTGTGGCAAGGCCGGAAATGTCGAAATTCAACATTATTTCGATATTTTGAAAGTTTCACGGTTTTGGTTTTGTGAAAACGGTTCACTTAAGTGGCCGGTTGATCATGTGTGATCGACGATATGAAGGTAAACTGCAAATATTTCAGGGATAGGTCCTTTGAAAGCATGTTTACCATTTCAAATGTGTTTTATTAGTAAAATGGTTCATGTGCCTGTTCTTTTGTGGGTGGAAGGAGCAAAGAAAAATTACTGTTATGTCACAAACTAGACTGGACTGGAGCACAGTTGAGTTACTGTTATGGCACATGCAAGAGTATGTTGCTCTTACTACCCTCCTTGTTTTGCATCCTTCCTGTTGTTAGTATTTCACATTTGTAGTCAGTTTTATGCTTTTCCACTGGGTACTACTGTCTGCTTACCTGGTAATAGTTACCTTGTAGTTATCTGATACTTATGTGTATTATCATTCTGTTGTCTTATAGGACCAAAAATGTCATTGAGGTGCAGACCCCCCTTCAGTGAGGCAGAGAATGCAATAATTGTAGATGCGGTCCATCAACATGGCAATTTTCTATTCGGAAAGTGTCATCCCAATATGCCAGAGAGGCTGAGACTATGGCAGCAGATTGTTGCAAACATAAATGCCGTGGGTGGCCACAGCCATACTTGTGAGCAGATGTGCCATAGTACCTCTATCATGATAACATCTGCATGGAGGCATGCAGCTGCTGTTGCCTGAGACCAGAGGGTAACTGGGGTGCTGAAGAACCACCTCTCACCCAGAATGAGAAATTCCTGGCAAATCTTCTACAACAGGACAACTGACTACAGAGTGGCCCACAATATATGATTGATGTGGGTGCCCCTCCTTCTCATTCCCATGAAGAGCTTCCAGGTAGGCTTTGTTATATCACCAGCTGAAAACTACTGTGTAGTAAAACAATTAAAATAAAAGTTAGTCCTGTGTCACATGTCTTTTTTCTGGGAGGGGGGCGGTGCTGAAGGTTGGTGCAGTGATAAGCTCAGTTTGGAGTTGTCAGCCATGTTCTTGTTGAACTAACACTTTATGCAGATTGAGAAGAGTACATGTAGTACCCCCTGTCTTACTGTTAAATGTGATGATGTTGGCCTTACCTCTTGCTTAACTTATTTCAGGACCATCAGGAATCCAGCAATGTATGCCTCCTGCAGATGGTAAGCCAAATAAAGTTATTTCAGTACTGCAGATAAATTTCTCAAAATATAATGTGTCATTTTAAGCCTGTTGTGTGTGTGTATTTTTGTATTGTCTGTGATAGTGGTATCACTGTTAGTTGTTTAGCATATATAGCACCATAGTAGTGCAGGTATTAATGTATGCCTGTGTTTTTCTCTTTTTGATAGTTCATAGGTTCATAGTTTAGTACTAAGCTAACTGCCCTTGTGAGCCATTTTAAGCCTAGCCAATTATCCCTTGTGAGACTCGACTTGTGTTTGTAAGATAAACACCTTAGCCATTAAGCCACCCTCCCAACCACAAATAAACAGTTTCTGCATGGCTCGAACCAAGGACCGTGCACACCATAACCAAAGTTATTTACCACTAAGCCCTGTCAGATATAATATCACAGGTGATCATGACAGTGGGATTGTTGGCCTTGTGCCACCTGATATCATTGTCTCATCAGACACTGATGATGATGAAGGTGAAACTGAGGCACAGTCAGGGACTGCAGAGGTTGAATCTGACAAAAAGTTGACATCTAGCCACCCCCTTCTTTTTCCTCAGACAGAGCCAGTAGGCTTATGCCTAGCCAGTCCACTGAGGCCACAGATATAGAACGAGTGAAGGGTGATGACATTGAGTAGGGAAGTGTGGCTACTGCAGCTTCAGTGTCTGTTGAGTCTGACTGTAACCAAAATGTTGCGAGGTGCCATGCAGTAGGGTTGATAGTGGTGCTTGGAGGGGACCTGCTGTCCTTCCTACACCAGCTGGTACAGGTGTCTTTTCCAGTGTCACACAACATATGTCTAGGGCCATCATGGAGGCACAGGCACATTCAGAAAGGTGCTCCAGACAAATGCTCAGGGTTGTGAATGCAGCACAGTCTGACATGTGTGACCGCCTCCACTGTGTCACCGATTCCCTGGATCTGATGAATGACACATTGGAACAAGAGGTGTCTATGATGGACTGAGAGATGCCTGTCATTGAATGAGCAGTGTCTGTGATAGAATGTCTGCTCGGAGAGGACATAGGTCAGTCACAACATCTGCTGATAGCCAACGTGGCTGTTCCAGATCATTCTCCCATAGTGGAAGTACTTCCACTGGTCTATCAGTGAGTGTGCTGTCTGCATTCAGATGTGGTGGGACTTGGTGTCCTGGTTCTGGATATTCCCACGAAGGGAACATGTCCAGCAGACATCAGTTATGCTCAGGCAGCAGCACTCCATCTCATCTTGGGCATGGAGATGCCAGTGCAACTCCTGGCAGAGCCAGTTCTCATGGTTTGGGGTGACAATGATGAACTGCCATGTCTACCATGCATGGCTCACATTAGTACAACTTACCAAGACGTAGAGCTAGCACTGAGCTTGGTTGTGTTCATGGAGACTCTCACATACAACTTTCACATGGAGGACCCGTACAGACACACACACACACACACACACACACACACACACACACACACACACACACACACACACATCCTGCCAGCTTCCCTTTCTCCCTCACACACACTTTTCTCTCTTTTAGATTCAGGGATACAAAAGCTTTGTGCCGGATGCACAGAGTGCATAGCTACATTAGTGCCTAGTATATCTGCATTTATATTGTTGAACTGATAATTGTACCTGTCAGCTGTATTTGCCTTGCCAAATAATACAGTGGATAGCATCATCATCTCAGTACTTTCTAGTATATCCGTGTGTGTCATTACTTGATAACCTTTCTCTTTAAGGTTTTTTAGTACATATCTATGGTGCACATTATAAGACACGGCATTACATTCAGATCTCAGGATTGTATGATAGCACTGTAGTCAAACTCATCAGACTGGTAATACAGTATAATGCTCTCCTTTGCATGAACCTTACCAGACATATGCAGCAGCTGGACAGACCGCAGGGCTTTCTTATCAAGATAACACAGGACCTACTAACTATGAAATGATGTCACTGTCATCTGTCTGGTATCGCATTAAATTGTACCTTTTATCTTAAGCCTATTATTTTTGGTTTAAGCACTTGAGCTTCAGGCCAGTTGTTGTACATTAAGAAGGTTTGTAGTCTACAATCTTCTGGGAGGAGATGTTAGCCTCTGCCTTCCTGAGCTGGGAATTGCTGGTTGAATGCTTATTGTGGTTGCTGTTCTAAGTGTCTTTGGTACAGTTTAAGCACTTGGGTTCTGGACCACCTATTTCACACTAGAAAAGTTTGTTGTCTACACTCTTGTTGGAGTATTCTACTGGATTGCTGCTTTATTTTAACTGTTTGTTCTTTGGTTGTGATTGCGATTTTCTGCACTTTGAATTTCTAGTACTTTTGCATTTGGGTTCCTATCATGAAATCAAACATTAAGAATGCTGAATACCAGAAGGACGAACTTGGTAATTCGAAAGTTGAGAATGTCAAAGCCGTGGAAACCCAAATTCTTTCACAGGAAAAGAATTTGTTTGGCCGTTTCTGCGGCTTCGGCATTTTCGGAACGGATCAAGGTAAGTGTACGAATGGGTGGTAAGAGACCTCAGGGTTAGGGCGCTGGTTAGGTAAGTGTGCAATAGTGACAGACTTTAGAGTTAGGGCGCAGGTCAGTTAAGTGTGTGATAGTGATGGACTTCAGGGTTAGGGCGTGGGCCAGGTAAGTGTGTGATATTGACAGACTTTAGGGTTAGGGCACGGGTCAGGTAAGTGTGTGATAGTGACGTACTTTAGGGTTAGGGCTGGGTTAAGGATAGTGCATAGATAGTGGTGTATGTTAGGTTTAGTGTAGGTTTTGAAGGTGTTTGGTGTGATTGTGTTACGTGTGTGTTTTTCGGAACAGCAAATTTTTTCCCTGGGAAAAATTTCACTAGTTTGAAAATTCAGTGTTATCCGAATTCGATCTTCCAAGTTCGAACTTATGGTGTTTGACATTTTGGAAGTTTGATTTTGTGATATAGACCCCTGCATTTTATAGCATAGGCTTGATTCAGGCTTGCTGAATCTAGACTGATTGGTATCACTGAAGCACTAAAACCAGCACTCTTACATTAAGAAGACCCCCCCTGCACACTTGTTGCAGAACTGTGCAGCCAAGAACCCATCTCAGTTGGAGACTGCTGGATTAAGGCTCAGACTTGGTCTTTCAGTTTGTTTACCTTTTCTAAAATAGTTTAACTTCACTTGTATTCCAGAGTTGTGTTTTGGGGTGTTTGCACTCAGTTTACCATAGCTGCCCAGATCTTGCACTGCTGTCCTTTGAGTAACTCAGTTGTTCATAGGTTCATAGGTTCATAGGTTGGTACTAGGCGATTGGCCCTAGGGCCTATACAAGCCTAGCCATAACAATTCCCTGGCTATTTCTTCCCACACTATTTACTTCCCTTGACCCCTGTCTAGCAGGGCGACTGACATGATCCCCGGGGTGAATTTCCTTTCTCCCATCCAATTGTCAAGGTTCCTTTTGAAGAGGGCCAAAGAGGCACTCTGCTTGACATGTATGGGCAGCCTATTCCAGAGTCTGTGGAGTCTCTGGGTGAGGAACCTATCCCTCCAGCATGTTTTGTTTATTGTGATGACAAGGTTTATATCCCTGAAGCATGTGGCTCTGAGGGATTGGGATTTCTTTAAGTGTAGTATGTCTAACAGCTCTGGGTTTGACATGGCCTTGTATGTTAAGCAGAGGTCAGCTGTGAGTAGAAGATATGTGACAGAGTATAGCTGGATTTTTTTAAGGCGGTCAGCATAGCGCATCTGCATAAGGTCTGTGATTTTTCAGTGAGGTATTTCTGCGGCCTTTCCAGTTGTTGCAGATGTCTTGAGAGGTACATACCAAATGGGGCATTGTATTCTATAATGGGTCTAATGACTGATGAGTACAGTGGGACAATGACCTCCTTTTTTCTGGATGAAAAGCCCTTAGTGATGAGGTGTGCCACATAGAAGGATTTCCTGACTGCTGTGGCGATGTGGTTATCGAAGGTGAGACCACTGTCCACCTGTGTCCCTAAGTCTCTTATCACACTTTTCATGTTTAGTGTACTGCCACCTATGTGGTAATTCACGGGTAGATTTTTTTCCCAAAGGGGATAACTATACATTTTTTGGCATTGAGCTTGAGCCCATGGCTCTGGCACCAAGCATCTGTTTCTGTAAGGCCCTTTTGTAGAGTATCCACATCATTTGGGGATTCAGTAATGGCTCCCAATTTGCAGTCAACTGTGAACTTTGTTAGCCAGAGTCCCTTAGTGTTGGCCTGTACTTCAGAGAAGTAGATGCCAAACAAGAGCGATCCCAGGACTGAACCCTAAGGTACTCCACTTTTCACTTGTCTGGAACTGAATTTGGAGTCAGCTACCTTTACAGTGTGGGTTCTGTCAGTAAGCCAGTTGGCAACCCATCGAGTGACATAGAGATTAATGCCCAGCTTAGTAAGTTTATCTATGATTTCAGAGCGGGGATGGTGTCAAAGGCTTTGGCAAGGTCCAGATAGGCTGTGTGGACCACCTTACCCTCATCCATGGCTCTGGAGACTGATTTGAAGAAGTCAATCAGGTTCAGAAGACAAGATTGGACCTTCACGAACCCAAACTGGATGGTGTCCAGTGTTTGAAGGTTGCCAATGTCTTTGTTTATAAGTTCCATGATAATACATTCCATGGCCCTGTAGATCAGGCTTGTCAGACTGATGGGGTGGTAGTCCCTAGGATCCAAGATGGATCCCCCCTTGTGGAGTGGGATAACTGTAGCTGTGCGCCACTCAGTGGGCATGAAGCCTGAGGTGAGGGTATGATTAAACATGACACTTAGGTGAGGTGCCATTTAATTTTGTAGTTCAAGTAGTATACAACCTGGGATGTCATCTGGTCCCATGGATGCTGTATTCTTAGCTTTGAAGAGTGCGTTTTTTACCTGTGTGGCCGTTATTACCAGAATTTGGCAGTCTTCCAGTATTGAGATGGGCCGTTTAGGGGGTGAGAGGGGGGTGAAGTTGGCATTGTGAAACATTGACACATTTTTGTATCCCTAACCTTCCATAGAATACACACATTTTGTTAGTAGTACACCAAAACCTAGTCCATCTAGCCCACTGTCCACTAGTTACAACAGTATATACCTTCCGTAATGGATAGACAGATTCCCGACATCTCTCCAGGCAGCCTGATCTACATGGATAATCTGAGGCAACAGAGCAATTGCCTCATATATACTGACATCCAGTTACTGTTAAAACAAACTAATGCAACATGAGTGAGAGCTGTATCTGTACTATGAATTTGGAATCAATTCTCTCACATAACAACAAAACAGATATCAAATGTCAGCACACACACTTCACCTCTTGCACATACCAAACTCACAACACATGAACCCACATATGCAGAATTACTCATTAGAAACCTAACTAAATATCAAAGACCTCCTAAGTGCAAACAGTGACAGTGCAACACGACACACAACACATACATAATAATGTCTAGTGTCTCAGCTCATAAGCAAAGCCTCAAAAACCCCTACTTGCATAACACTAAAGACTCCACAGAAAGCACACAAACAGGCCCCTCACAGACCAGGCTGGGGCTGGGACCACAGTCAGCTCAGCACAGGTGTGGCAGTCAGGGTGCTGCACTCACCTAATGCACTCAAGTTTCTCAACAGCAGTACTGTTGTTTCTCATCTTCTATGCACTGCAGTGAGTGTGTGGCTGTAGACATTGCAGACTATATGGTATGAAGGCCCCCTCCCCCCATAGTGTTTAGTGCTGTTGAACAACTAATGTCCCAACATAAAAGAATCCACTAGAGACAAACTGAGGGTTATGTGCTTAATGCAAGGAGTGTAAATCAGAAACTGCACTCACTGGAAGAACTCCTTACCTTGGAAGATGCCCATGTTTGTGCAGTCACACGGACATGGTTCAAGGCCACAGAGATCCCCCTGGTCCTGCAAAGCTACAATGTCTTCCACACATTCAGACATCAAAACTAGTGTGAAAGAACCAAAGGTGGAGGTTTATACATCTTCAATAAAGGCAAATACACTGCAAGACTGGTCAAAGAGTACAGCTCCATAGCTCTACTCCAAGTCCAACTAACTGTTTGTAAAACTCCCTTCCATATCATTTTTAGCTACAGGTCCCCCACCATGAACCATGAGTACCACTCTGTCTACCTGGACCTACTTGAGTCACTCACTATACAGCCAAACACTTTGGTCATGTGTGATTTCAACTATCCTTCCATCAATTTGGAGTCATATATGTGCACAAAAATGCTCACCCTAAGGTTCCTGCACTTTGTTAATACACATGCTATGTAAGAGATAGTCTACACCCCCACAAGGGTCTTGAATGTCCTAGAGATAGCACTCACCAACATAGTGATTTTCTGCTCTAACCCCTGTGTGTTAGCCCCCCAGTCAGGTCGGATCACAATTCAGTGTCGTTCACATTCACAATCATACCTGACACCCCCTCAAGACCAAAATGGATGAAACATTTATCCAAAGCAAACTATAGCCTCCTAACCAATGCCATAAATAGTTGCAAACACCCTGCTATCACTTTCAACAATGGGTGCTATACAGAGGTATACACAAATGGCCTGTGTAAACACATATACAAACGTATAGAGTCAGCTGAACATGAACGGATCAAAACAAGGCCCTCACAGAAAACAGTCAAACTGGTGGGCATCAAACATACATCAATTATACAACAAGTGGAAGAAAGTAATGTCTAAAAACAAGAGGGAACTGACTCAGTAGAGGAAGGACACCCTTCACAGCTGGAACAATGAAATTAGCTATCTTGTAAAGTCCTCTAAAGCCATGTACAAACTTAAACTAGCATCCCTAGCTAAAGATAATCAGCAGGCATTCTTTATCTATGCCAGAAAGCTAGAAGTGAAGAGCTAGCTTTGTGCCAAACTAGTAGTGGATGGTTCCACTCATACTGACCTTGAAGACATTGCTTACCTGCTACCAGAGAGTCTGGGTCAAACTTCATCCCCCCACCCCACCAGGCATACCTCAAAGCATACCTGTCACCAGTACTCTACCTCATACCTGCAAAGAGCAGGTCATAACTGCAATCTCCATGTGCAGAAAAATAGCCTCTATGGGACTGGATAACATCACAGACTGCCTACTAAATGGTCTGAAACAGGATCTAGTGGAACCAGTTGGTATTCTTTTCAACTGCAGAGTAACCACTGGCTTTGTCTCAGCAGAATGGAACAGAGTAATAGTAATTCCCTTGCAAAAAGAGGGATCCGTCAACTGACCCTGGGAACTATAGACCCCTGGGCCTTACCAGCCGTATCTACCAGGCCATGGAGAGAATAATCATGGACCTTACCAACAAAGATATAGGTGACATTCAAACTGTTGTCCAAACACAATTTGGTTTCATTAAGGGTAGGTCATGCTTATTAAAACCTGGTGAATGACTTCAAGAATGTCACCAAATCCCTGGGTGAAGGCAAAATGCTACATACAGCTACATATAGGGGTCCAAATGGAGAGATGATAAGTTAACAAGAAAAGGAGAGTAGTGTTGCTAAAACTAAACTCATCCTCAAGTCTTAGTGAGTACCTTCACAAGGTGGACCTTCTCTTTCACAAAATCTCACCAAGACCACACTGATATATAGACTGTGTTTATACAGCATACATCATGGACAGAAGTAAGTCAAAAATTAAGAAAGATAGCTGGGTGCACAAGACCCAGGATACAAAATTGCCCAATCTTGGTAGGTACACTGGTGCCAGGACTGAAAAAAAATGACAGTGTAGAATCCTCAGACTATGGAAACATTCCTAAAATGGTGCCAGGCCAGGCCCATGGAGAGGATGCCCCCCCTGTTGTAGAAAGAAGTAGAAGTCCACAAAAATCACAAAAACTGCTAGGCCAAAGAAGAGCCATAAATATGCTAGAGTGGACTGTTGAGGACAAGAAATAAATATTATGCAAAAATCCCAGAATTTCCAGACGCAAGATATACAAAAAGATTAAGAGAGAAATTCGAGGAACAAAAAATACTTCCACAAGAAAAAACTGTCAGAAGCCTCAAATAAAAATGTGTGTTTATTAATACAACAGATTAGCGAAAAACAGTATGTAGACCAAGAAACTTCGATCTGTTTGGAAAATGAAGCATCCTAGGAAGTGCAAAAATATAAACAACACAACATAGAGATTTTTGAAAAGTATCAAAAAGAAATACAGACATGGAAAGAAAGAGAGATTTGTTATGGTGCAATATTTATGCAAAGGTGAAAGCCAAATTAATCAATATAAAGAAGACAGCCCCAAAGATATTCGAAGAGAAATACAGGCAAAGGCATCCAGATATGGAAAATTTCACAATAAAAAATAATATCATAAAGAGGACATGTAGAAAAGCAGATTAGTTAAGCAGAAGTTAAAAAAAATAGAAGTTGAAGTTGTGGAATGGCTGCAAAGTGAAAGATTTGGTGTAGAAGGTTTAACACAGGTTACATCAAAGCGTGATGGAATGAGTCCCAAAGAAAAGAGAAACAGGAAGATCAGGAAACACTGAAGAAGAAATATCAAAATGGAAAAGAAAAAGAGATTTAGTATATTGTAATATGCAAAGGAGAAAGCAAAAGTAATCAATACAAAAAGGGCATTGCCAAATATATTTGAAGAAAAATACAGGCAAAGGAATCCTGACATGGACAACTTTACAATACAAAACAATAAGAAGACAAAGAGGAAAAGTAGAAAAGGAGTTAAGTAATAGAGAAGTTAAAAAAATAGAAATGGAGGGTCCTGATGAAGGGTCAACAATAAAACGGTCTATGTTACGTTATCGAACAATGAAAAGTGTGAACGCTCTTTCATTAAACTGTAAAAGTCGACAGCAGTATACAGCAAAGACACTTGAAATCGATTTTTTTGTCAGGGAAAAAAATTGGTGGACAGTCTTCGGGACTTTGCCATTTCCTTCACTATGGTGTGATCACTGAGTTGGTATATTTAAGTAGGAGGTGGGGGGCCACAGCCCCCCCACATTGGGGGATGTGGGGGTGAAGCCCCCCACTTTATTTTGTATTTGAATTTTTTTTTTTTGCGGAGCATCAATTTAATCACTATTCTGCGTCTTGGCAGTTTAGTGGTGTCGACCTTTCAAGTTCAATGAAAGAGCATATGCTCTTTTCACCATTCGATAACGCAACATAGACCCCAATAAAACATAGACAAATGCAAATAAAACTTAGTGAGGAATATTTTAGAAGACCTAAATTGATCCTGAAAACCACATTGACATCTAGGAACAAAATTTAAGCTATAAACCAATTTTCTCTTCCTGTCCTACCTTACAGTTTTGGAGTAATTGACTGGTCCCACAACATGCTGGATAGAAAGGGCAGGAAAACAAGAAGGCTGCTTCATGCTCACCAAATGATTTATAAAAATCAGTGCATACCAATATGATATATTCCCCATTCTGAAGGAGGGATGGGCCTCCTTGAAATTGATTACATGTAAAGATCTGCAATCATGGGACTGCACACATATCTGCTGATCTCACAGGACCCAAACGTAGTGAAAGTTTTGAAACATGAGAAGAATAAATCTAAGATGATTTCTCTGCTTAATTGAGCAGAAGCATATTGGTGTCAAGCAAGAATGGAAATCAAACTAAAAGTAGATAAAAAGCAGGCAGCAACTGAATGTACCAAAAAAACAAAAGAAAGAATATAAGGTGGAGGACCGGATGAGAAGGTAAGAAATGTGGAAAATGCATAAATATAGTTGCAATCATAGAAAAATGATGGAAGAACCTCATGTTGCTCAGGATCAAACTCACAAATGGTAAGGAGAGGCAAATTCAAACAAAGAGATGAAAGGTTAATGTTGGCGTCTCGAGATAGTGGGCTACATACACATTGGTTTGCAAAGTCCATTGAACATGTGCAAGAAACAAGCAAATGTAGGTTTTGTAAAACAGAAATGGAAACAGTCGCATACCTTGTTGCTGATTGTAACATACTAATGGCAGAAGAACTGTATACTGAAAGGCATAATAATGTGGTAAGAATGTTGCACTGGGGATTGTGCAAACATTATGGTATTGAACTGGTTGAAAAACACTGGAAACATGAGCCACAAAGCATCATAAAAAATAATGAAGTTTATATCACATGGGATCATCCATTACCAACAGTTCAGAAGATAGATGCTGGAAAACCAGATATAGTGGTCCATGAAAAGTAGACAAAAGTAGCATTAATCATTGAAACCGCAACACCCAGTGACTACAGTGTCTTGCTTCAAGAGAAACACAAAGTCATAAAATATTGTGGTTTGCAGGCAGAAATGAGAGCAATGTGGAAGAAAGATACCCCGAGAGTTCCAACAGTAGTAGGAGCAATGAGTCTTATAAAAAGGAATCAGCAATCATATTTAGATATGTTACCAATACATGTAATCCCATACAAACTGCAGAAGGAGTCATTACTGGGCACATTGTATGTGCTGTGAAGAGCACTTCTAGCTGACATCAAAGACTGAAAGAATACTAATTTCATGAACTTCAACCGTACTTTGACTTAGGAATGGGGTCCATTCCCCGTCATGGTATTAGAAACCCAAAATATTTGGAGAAATTAAAAATGGGAATTAACCTATATGTCACTAGATGGATAGCCAAGCAGATCACCGACAGAACACATGCAGTCAAATTAGGGGATTCCACCTCTAGCGGAAGATCATTTGCAACTGGTATACTACAAGGATTTGACCCTTTAGTTTGGAATGTATGTCTCAGATGTCCAGTGGAAAATATATGGCCTGTGGCTTACCATGCTCACCGATGACTACAAACTAGGTGCAATCAATGAGTCCCCCAAAGATGCTGACTTACTACAAAAAGGCCTTACACAGGAAAAAGACTGGTGCCAAAGCCCACTCAAAATAAATGCTATCTAATATGTTATCATCCCTTACAGCCAAGGGGAATCTCTGCACATTACTATATTAACAGTACCCCCCATAGCTGAAACCCTGTGGTGAGAGATTTGGGAACACAGGTTGATAGCACCCTTAACTGTGATTACCATGTGCCCACAGTGGTAAGAAAGGCCTTCTGTGTTTAACATCTCATAAGTAAGGGCATCACATCCAGAGCTAAGGATGTGATAACTCCTCTGTATTCATCCCTCATCAACTCACTACAATGCTCCCGTATGTATGCACCTAACCAGACACCTGCAGAAGCTGCAGAGATATCAGAGGCTTCTCACCAAGACAATTCAGGGCCTGCAACACATGGCCTGCATGGACAGACTGAAGGCTGTGTCACTGTACTCTGTATCTTATAGGCTGCTAACAGGTGTCTTCTGCCTGGCCTAATAGAAATGCTGCACATCCACAAGTCACATGGGACAAGATTCACTCACTCTATGGATTTTAACCTAGCCTGCAACATTAATAGGACATGCTGGAAAGCATAACATAGCCAAATGGATGGGCGAATGTAAATTTACCCCGAGTATGTCAACCATGTCCCTCTTGGATAAGAGCAGTTGGTAATGATCATGCACTTACACTGTAAATATTGACCATACTAGTTGGTCAGTAAGGGGAAAATGGTGTAACATGCCTAGGCTGACAGAGGCTCTAGGTCCAATAGACTAGTAATCTCCTATGAATGTAAGGTGACATTTGCCTGGGCTACAGGCCAGTGTCTGATCCTACCTGGTGGGATGGTTGTATATGCAATAATCTGAAATAGCTGATTACATCAACATTGTCTGTTGAGCTTGTATTGGTACATCAGCATTGTCTGTTGAGCATATGGTGATAACAGTGTCCCACATGGTGGTGTACTAGGATCTGTGTAATGTCAACTAACATCACACACACACACACACACACACACACACACACACACACACACACACACACACACACACACACACACACGCACACACACGCACACACACAGTTGACTGCAGTGAGAACAGAACTCCTACCTAAATACACAGACTACTAAACACAGTACTGTAAGCAAGTGCCATGGCACAAGTCTGACGTTTACATGTCTACAGGTCAACTTATAGTGGATGACGTCAGCAAGCCATGTGGGAGAAAAGAGGTTTGGAGGGATGCATAAAATGGATGTGTAGGCTTGTGCATGTATGACAAGACTAGCAAACCATACCATTGGAGAAGTAACTGTAGGATTGCCCATCTACTCTGCTGAGTAGAAACACATGCACCCAGTTGACTGTAGTGAGAACAGAGCCCCTACCTATTTAAGTTAACATACTACAGAACGCAGTGCTTTATTCAAGTGCCACAACCACAAATGAGAGTTTTACATGGCTGCAGGTTAACTTATGGTAGATGACATCAGCAGGCCATGTGAGAGACAACAGGTTGTGAGGCCTGCATAGGCACATAGATTCATAGGTTCATATGAGACCAGTAGCCTAAGTGTAGAGTGTATCCTAGGTGTGTAGAAGCCCAGCTGTGTAAAAAAGTGGGAATTTATTTTACCCCACTCGGGTATCATAGAAAAGCTCACCAGCTTAAATGTAAACCCATATGTCACAAGATGGGTTGCAAACTGGCTCAAGGACAGTAACCACAGGGTTAGAGTTGCTGGTGCCATGTCAGACTCCAAGCCGGTCACAAGCGGTGTCCCACAGGGCTCAGTCCTGGGCCCCCTCTTGTTCGGCATCTACTTTTCAGAAGTGCAGGCAAACATAGGAGGATTGTGGCTGACAAAGTTTGCAGATGACTGCAAACTGGGCGCCATAGTTGAAAATCCATCAGACACAGATATCCTTCAGAGAGGTCTCATAGAAACGGATAACTGGTGCCAGAGCCATGGCCTTAAGCTAAACGCCAAAAATGTATAGTCATACCCTTTGGTAAAAACAAGGTAACCCCAAGTTACCACATAGGTGGCAATCCATTAAGCACAGAAGAGGTTATCAGGGACCTGGGGACCCAAGTTGACAGTAACCTTTCTTTTGACACTCACATTGCCAAAGTGGTTAGGAGGACCTTCTACATTGCCCACCTGATTATGAAGGGATTCACATCCAGATCAAGGGAGGTCATTGTTCCCCTGTACTCTTCACTTATCAGACCAATGATTGAGTACAATGCCCCATTCGGAATGTATCTTACCCGACACCTGCAGCAATTGGAAAGACCCCAAAAGTTCCTCACCAAAAGGATAAAGGGGCTCAAAAATATGCCATATGCTGCCCGACTGAAGAAACTCCAGCTCTATTCAGTCGCATACCGTCTGCTCAGAGGTGACCTGTGCCTGATATACAAGGCCATGTCCAACCCGGAATTAATGGACATGCTCCACCTCAAAAAATCCAAATCTACCAGAGCCACAAGAGCAAGAGACTTAAACCTCAACACGGATATAAATAGGACGTGCTGGAGGGACAGCTTCATCACCCAGAGACTCCCTATGCTGTGGAACTGAATCCCAGTCCATGTGAGACAGAGCACCTTGCTGGCTCTGTTCAACAGGAATCTTGACCAGTGGATGGGAGATTGTAGGTTTACCCTGGGGATCATCTCTGTATCACTGCTGGACAGAGGCACAGCAAACTAATGGGTATAGTATTCTTCAACCTAAGGGGTGGTGAAAGCCACACAACTCTGACTAGGCTTATAAATGCCCTAGGGCAGATAGCCTAGTATGAACCTATGAATCTATGAACCTATAAGCACCCTTTTTGAGCATAGTTGGATGTTTGAGTTTAACAGAGCAAGGTTGTCAGCACCAATGACTGACCTTGTCCGTGAGGGAGCACACAACATTAGATATTACACTTTGTAGTGTGGTTGATATATATGTGTATAAAATATTGAACCCCCAGGGTTGTACTGGTTGTGTGGGGGAGGGGGTGGACAACACATGTATGTATTGTGAATATATGATGTATACTAAGAATGTGCCTTGAATTTCTAATGTTTCCACATGTAGTTTTATGTCATACAAAGGAAACGGGCAATAAACACTAATAAAAAAAATCATATATACAGTTCCATAGTGCAGTGAGCAGCAGATTTGTGTGATGATTAACAAAGTGTACACACGTAGGTTCATAGCTTGATAGGTGTGTACTAGGCTAACAGCCTTGGAGCCTATATAAGCCTAGCTCAAGAAGATTCCCTGGCATCATGCCACCCAAAGTTAGTTCCCAGTGCTCCTGTCAAGCAAGGCAACTCAAGTGATCCCAGGGGTGAACTTCCTATTGCCCACCTACTCGTCAAGATTTCTCTTAAAGAGGGAAAGTGAAGTGCTCTCCTTGACACAAATGAGAAGTTTGTTCCAGGGTATGGGAAGTCTCTGGGTTAGGAACCTGTCCCTCCAGCATATTCTGTATTGTGGTAATGAGGTTAAATAATTAGCCCTGCCAAGGCTTGAACCCAGGACCCTGTACACCATAGTCAGAGCAATATACCACTACACCATCTGAGCTGCATATGCAAGTTATATCTGTTTACACATTGGTAATCAGTGCACAAACACGAGCAGCATTGCTAATGTTAGCAAACATAATGCTATATAGAATGTAGTGTATTTCGTAGGATCATAGGATCATAGACAGTTGCTAGGCTATTGGCTGTGAGGCCCTTATAAGCCTGGCCAAGAGATTAGCCCATGTATAGACAAATCAGCAGCTGATGCCCCTGTCCAGAAGGTACACGGGTGGAATAAAAGGGATGTATTTTCTATTTCCCATCCAGTTATCTAGGTTGAGCTTAAAAAGAGGTAAAGAGGTAGTCTGCTTGACATGGAAAGGGAGTCTATTCCACAGATGGCAGAGCCTTTGGGACACAAATCTGTCCCACCAGCAAGTCCTATTGATGTCACAGACCAGGTTGAGGCCATGTCTGCAGGTTACTTCAGTGGAACTTGACTTGCGGATATGAAGGAGTCTCATCAAGGTGAGGTCAGAGATTGCCTTGTATGCCAGACAGATGTTACCTCTGAGGAGTCTGTATGAAACTGAGTAGAGGGATAGGGCTTTTAGCCTATCTGTGTATGGAAGATTTTTGAGGCCCTGAATTCTCCTGGTGAGGAACCTCTGTGGTCTCTCCAGCTGCTGCATATGCTTTGTGAGGTACATGCCGAGTGGGGCATTGTACTCAATAATGGGCCTTATAAGGGAAGAATACAGGGATGTTATGATCTCTTTGTCCCTGGATGAGATACCCTTACTTATGGGGTGGGCCATGTAGAAAGCTATCCATACAATGGAAGCAATATGGTGGTCAAAAGTCAGGCTGCTATCAATCTGGGTGCCAAAATCCCTCATGACTGACTGTGTGCTTAGGACATTGTTATTAATGTGATAATTTGTGGGGACATAACTTTCCCCAAAGGGGATGATGATGCATTTTTTTGTATTCAGCTTGAGGCCATGTTTTGGGCATCAGTTATTTGTTTTGGTGAGACCCTCTTGGAGGATTTCCACGTCACTAAGGGTATTGATGACAGTGCCCAGCTTGTAGTCATCTGCAAACTTGGTCAACCATAGCCCACTGGTTTTGGCCTGCATGTCAGAAAAGTATATCCCAAATAACAGAGGCCCCAAGACCGAACCCTGGGGTAAGCCACTTGATATGGTTCTACTGCTATTGACCAGGTGAGTTCTATCAGTGAGCCAGTTAGCTACCCAACTGGTAACATATTCATCGATGCCTAGTTGAGAGAGCTTATCTATTATGCCCAAGTGGGGAACAGTGTTGTAGGCTTTGGCCAGGTCATGGTAAGTGGAGTGCACTGTCTTCCCCTTGTCCATGGCTTTGGTGACTGTCACAAAAAAGTCGACCACATTTAGCAGACATGACCTCCCCCTTGATGAAGCCAAACTGTGTGGGATCAAGTGTTTGGAGGTTGCCAATGTCCCTGTTAATGAGGTCCATGATAATCCAGTCCATGGCCTTGCACATCAGGCTAGTTAGGCTGATGAGTCGATAATTTCCAGGATCGGTGGATGCTCCACCTTTGAGTAAAGGGATGACAGCGGCTGTCCTCCACTCTGCTTGGACAAAGCCAATACTCACGCTTTGATTGAATTGTGCACCTAATGGTGCTGCAAGTTTCTGCCTGAGTTCATTTAGGATTTAGGATGCATCCTGGGATGTTATCAGGTCCCATGGAGGCTGTTTTTTTGCCTTTGAGAGATAAGTGATGACCTGATCCCCAGATATAAGGGGAAAGAGAAATAAGAAGGCCTGTCAAGTCTAAAACCCAGGACCCTGTACATTATAGTCAGAGCAACACACCACTGGGCCAATCCCGTAACCCAGGACTATGTGTATGCCCATCCTACACTTACACCTGTTGCCACAAGAATGTTGAGGAAACAGTTGTGTATGTTGCACTTCACTGCTGTAAACTGCAATGCCACAGCAGTAAAACAAAAATTGCATACTCTGTATTAGAACCCAGTGCCATCTGTACTCCAGGCTGGGTTTTCACAATGGTCAAAGGCATTAATTGAATGCATCCAGTTACTATTTTTGTCTGTCTGCTTCATAGGTGGTCCGTTGCACTTTACGCAAACCTGATAAGCATAGCCATTACCCAATAACACTATTTGCATTATGCAGTGCATCACACAAAATAGGGCATTGTAAAAGGAGAGGAATAAGAAAAAAAAACTTAATAATGGACAGATATGAGTTAAATAAGTGTCTACTGTCAAATGTTAAGGTACTTTCTGGAGAAATCCACCACTATGTACTTCATCACTGTACCAAGTTAAAAAACTCGGGTATGTCCTAATATTACAGAATACATTCTAGGTTCAGGACTTAGCTTGCAAATGTGGCAGTTGAGACAATTTAATTTCAGACCTAGAAATTCCTTGTGTCTGCTTCCATAGGATGGAAGTATTCAGAAAAAAACAGAATGTAGGCTAAATGGTTTGCTTGTTGAATAGCTCCACCAAACTGAAATCATGTGTGCATGCTGTAAGTAGCAGCTATGAAAAACATCTTCTACTTTATTGAATATATCAACTGTGTTAGTACCAATTGGTGCACGATGCTCAGCTATATGTTGTTGTATGCACTGATGCTAAAATAAGGGGAACACAAGGGAACTAGTTACTTTTATCCATATCTGTTATATCGCACAAACATGCAGTTCAAAATGTAGAGGGAAGGCTGCAGACCCTGTAGTGGAACCCAGGACTTGCTATACTCTAGAGCTACACATACACATGCTTCCACAGGCATAGTTATGCATCATGCATCGAGAAACCTGCCACTCATTCCTCCATTTCCCATGGTTGCTCTAAGAGCAGCATCATGCAAACAAAGACGAAAATTAAAAAATAAATTTTAATGTAATGTAGATAGATAAGATACATTTTAACAAACAATAAAGAGGATGGTACACAACTTGCAAATTGTGCACTGCTTATACCTCTGTAAATGTAACCTGACACCCCCCAATGTCATCATTCAGTGTTGCCATGCATTCAACATGAACACTGCAGAAGTGCTTACTTGAAATGAACATCCTTACACGTTTACAAGTTTTTGGGATTTAGCAATTCTAATGAGCTTTGACCTCATTTGCATCTTCACCGTATTGACAGCCCTGAATCTACATATTTGGTAACTGTGTAGGCAGGGAAACTGAAGGGGAGGCCAATGGCATACAGTCAAGGAAGGCATATATATATATATATATATATATATATATATATATATATATATATGGATCTCGTACTATTGAATTAAAGTTCAATAGTCCAAATCCACATCTACCGAACACACTTTAGCTAAAGCACTTTTAACCGAAAAAGTGCTTTCGCTAAAGTCCCTAAAATAAACAAAAAAATTAAATAAATAAAAAACAAAAACCACATAACTAACATTTACGCAGGGGGGCAAGCCTCCCTGCATCCCCCCCACACCCTTACTTTTATATTCTCACTCTGAGATCACACTACAGTGGGGAAAAGGGAATATTCCCTTATCCCCACTATACCCTGATCTCAGCAATAGCCATTCCCCCCTGATTTCCCCTATTTTTTATCATACTTTCGTGAAAGTGTTTTTCCGGTGAAAAGCACTTTTGCGAATGTATGATCGGCGGTTTCACTTTAGGTGAAATTGCTGTTCATGCATAAGTATGGATCCTATATATATATATATATATATATATATATATATATATATATGTGTGTGTGTGTGTGTGTGTGTGTGTGTGTGTGTGCGTGTGTGTGTGCGCACAGAGAAATTCAGGTTTGGGATTTTATATTTCATGGGGTTTACAGTTTTAGCTATCTACATTAGTCATAATTACATTGTTCTTCTGGGGTGGGGTACAAAGCGGCATGCCATGGCAGTTAATAAGGAATTGCTGTTATTTTTAACATAATTTTCTAACATCCAACATGTCTGGGAATGTCATAATATATAAGGGTTTACATGTTGGGGTCTGTTCTGTACAAATGTATGGACAACTACTTGCTCTAGTTTTGTGTAGACTCCTTTGTATGGCTGTATGTGGTAAACTTTTTCATACATGGCCAACATGAGCATGGAGTCTACATGGTTACTTTACAGCTTGCTGAATCATTCCACTGTGCTGATTTACTTAATTAGCATACAATTCAGCTACTTATGTTGTAATTTGCAAGCCACAAAAGTTTCCATGTTTGAGTGTGAGTGTGCACATGTAGCATTTACTAAGTCTAAAACATTGCGTGGCCATGTGTGCATCTCAACGCAACATGCACACAGTCAAAATTATCATGTAGGCTTTATTGAATCCCACCATACTTCCTTCAGCTCCTATTTTCAGCTTAACTTTGGAGTGAACCCCCTCAGATATGGATAGAAGTATAGAAGTTTACCAAAAAATCGGTCCTTCTTATCTCAGCATTTTATTGCTGGATGACTTTTCCAACAGTTGGAACATATGTACAAGAAATGACATATTCGCCTGGTGTCTTCACCCAGTTCTTAACTTTATTTTCACCTAAAACTCCTAAAACCCTGGGCTTCTTGATCATTACTTGGAACCAGGTGCCCAAATACCTCTCATCCCATTCCAGTAACTAGTCTACTGCATTCAATTTCCTAAATTTCTGGTCATACCAGAACTATAATAGACCTTCTCAACAGCACTGTGTCTTTCTGATAGTAGAAAAAAAAGTGAGCACTTGGAGCATCTGATGGGGACACTTCTCCAGCATAATGGCCAAGAAAATAAATGCAACCACTCAATTGTCCCAGTTATGAATTTAAGTCCTCCTGAGTTGTTTTTTTTTATTTCTATTACTGCCAGTTCAACGTCCCTTTTTCCAGAAACCTTGCATCTATGTGATGTTAATAATCCTCACTGTCACCTTATTTGAAAATGTTGATATTTCACCTTTAGTAACCTTATTCTTAATCACTGAGGAAATATAGGCTATAGTTTCTGAATCTGGCACCCCTGGAGACATGTACAGCCCAAAAACCTGACCACAACTGACATTCAAGAATTGATTAGCTAATAGCAAATGAGAAACAGAAGAGAAGCAGATGCTACTACAGCTTAAGAGTCAACCCCTTCCCTGAAAAAGACCTAATGATGAGCACAACCCTTCAAAATAAACTGGTCGAACAGCCTAGATCCATCTTCCTCTGACAATGAATTAAAAAAAAAACAATTTAAATTTTCTTCTGCTGCCTGACCTGAATCCATGCCTTCATTTATGGCTGACAATTTGTGACATTACCTGTTTACACTGTACCTTGTGCAGAGATGACTGCTATCACAGAGGAGTTTTTTGGAGCTGATTTCCCTGCACTCTTCCTTACATCTGGACCTGTCTGCTGACAGAACTGTGCAAAACTACCTCAATAAGCACAAGTTCTAACCCAGACCATATCTCGTTACCAGGCACACAATGTCTTTGTTTTGGATGAGAAATCATCAGAAAGGGCCTTGGTCTAGGGTACAATGATTTCTCATCTGGCCCTCAGCTCATACAAAGCCAACATGCTAGCAATCTGTAGTAGGGAAAGTGGAGAAGATGAAAATGGTAACCAGGTAAGCACAGTGAAGTAACAGACTATCTGCACTATACCTATTCAACCTCTACAATCAACCTTCTGAACTAGGCAAGCAATGAGGGAGCATACCCTGAAATAAAGGTATTTTTTTTCTTTTCTTAAGTATGTCAATGCAACATATGGTGTGGGTCCTTTGATTTTGCTCACTACTTATTTTGTGATGTAATTTGTCTTGACAGGGATGCATTTTGCTTTGAAATGTAAGAACTTACCGGTTCTAGGGAAACAGTGTTCCATTCTTACATTTATGCAATGTTATTAGTCCAAACTATACACAGACACACACACACACACACACACACACACACACACACACACACACACACACACACACACATACACACACACACACACAAAATCACTAGTGGGCCGATATGCTTCTATAACTCATGAACATCAAACCAAAAACAGTCAGCAGCATCTAGGTCAGAATAAAGCAATACTTTTATAGTGTTTCCTCCCATGTGTATTGCTTTATTGTAACCTGGGTGCTGCTAATAGTTTTTGGTTTGTGGTTTCTTTCTGTATTTCTGGCAACTCATGAACTTCTAAGTCAGAGCTGCATAGCATATGTAGCTAACAATATATAACTAACGGACAGTGTGGTTCCTAAATTATGTGTGTTGATGTTATTTTACCTGGACTTTCTACTGTGTGAGCATCATCAAGTTGTCTTTCCTGAGGTCATCATACTTGTAGGCAAACAAAACAAAAGTTAGAAAACTTAGTCAACATCAACAGAAAACATGAGAGAATTATTACCATAACTTTCTGTGCCAAAATTTGCTGGCACCTCAGGTTTTTGCCTTTACTAGTGATCATCATATGATACGTGTGCCGGACCTAGTGCTATGTAGTGCAGCTGCTCTCCTCAGGTCTCTTCCTAGACCTCTGAGGCATCATTTTTATTCACTGGATCCTGCTTTCCATGACCATGTCCACTATACCTCCTAATTTAGAAGAACTTTAGCAGGCTTTCATGGTCTGTTCATGCAGGAACACAATAGCGCACTTGTGTTAATATGGTACTCATCCATGGCTATTTTATTTCTGCATAAAATAGCAAATGTATAAGTGTCAGACACTTACTGAAAATATAACTTCGGTTTCATTTCTCCAAGTCTTTTGGTTTTCTAGTACCATGACAGGAATGGACCCCATCGCAAAGTCAAAGAATGATTAAAGTTCATGAAATTAATAATGTTTCAACCTTTGATATTAGCCAAAGTGCTCTTTGCAGCACCAGTAATGTGCCCATAACTGATTCTTTCTGTAATCCGCATGCAGTTACATGTATCAGTAACATATCTAAAGATAACTGCAAATTGCTTCTTATGAGCTTCATTGCTCCTACTACTACTGAAACTGTCTCGGTATCTTACATCAACATTGCCTTTATTTCTGCCTGCAAATCCTGTCATTTTATGTCTTTGTGTCTTTTTGTATGCAAGGCACTGTAATCACTGGTGTGGTAATTTCAATAATCAATGCTATTTTTACATTCTTTTCATGAACTACTATATTTGGCTTTCTCACATCTATTTTTTGAACTGTTGGTAAAAAGCAATTCCATGTGATATAAACTTCATCATTTTCCATAATGCATCCCCAGTGCAGCAGTCTTGACACATTGCTATGTCTTTCAGTATACAGGCCCTCTGCCATTAGTGATCACACCAAGCAACAAGATGTGTGACCATGTCCAGTTCTGTTTTACAGAACCTACATTTGTCTGTTTCTTCCACATAAAAAACACACAAGCTCACATAGTGTTTAGTGATGAAAATGCCACAATCCACAGTAGATACTAAATAATCCACTCAGGGTCGTCGAAGGAATAAAATAACAATTTAATAGATAATCAAACAGATGCTGGGTTAAGTGCTTTTGCCCTTTCACAATCCAGGACTTAATCAGGACCTACAAGAATGCAACTTAATCCATATATATATAATTATTTGAAAAAGGTCATGTGATCCTTAATTTTGTTTAAACATTTGTTTACTACGAAATTCTGACTTGGAACGAAGCCAATTATCAGCAGAAGCCCGAGGAGAAATGCTCCAGGCTCATGTCTTGTAACATGGGAGGATACCAGAGTACCCAAAGAAAACTCACACAAATGTAGGGAGGACATGCAGATCCACACAGAAGGCACTCCAGCCGAGAATCGAACTAGAGAACCTCTTGCTGTGAGGTGACAATGCTACTGCTGTACCACTGCACCATACAAATCCAGTCAAAAACACCATAAAGCAGTTTTATTCATAAACTCTTACAAAAATAATAACATTTTATCCATACTGAAAAATATATATTTTTAGCCAACAGGAAAACATTTCTTATTTGATTTCCATATTTTCAGTAAACAGAATGTACATGAAATATAACCATTTGATAAATATGTACAGGAAATAGAGCAAGAAATCATCAAATCTTTAGAATAAAATAATCAGTTAACATATATATTAAGTAACGCAGACATAAGCAATAGTGAAATAAATAAATTCATAACTGTAGCTTAGCAGCTCTTAATTTTAAAATTGGGAATATAGATCATTGCTCATTCAGCTCTGGGGTAACTGAAGGATTCAATGTATGTTGACATATTAATTCCTTATTTTCAATCATTGTTTCCCATTGATCCCCACATTCATTCATTTAAAGGAACCACTTCAAAATACCAGAATTAAACATGGTGAAATTTATACAATTCAAAGTGTCCTTCTATAGAGAGTTGTTGATGTCCCTTTTCAAAATATACAAATTATGTTCATATATCTTTTTACAGAAGGGTCTATTAGTCTTCCCTATGTTAAAACAATGGCAGTTCAAACAAAATGCAACATAGCCTACCCCCTTAATTGTACAGTTACCCTTAACTGAATTAACTCTTGAGTTATTAAAATTATTTATAATATGAAATTCCTTTTCCAAAATGAAAGGGCATTGGGGACATGCTCCACATTTTCATGTACCTTTTATCTCTTATTCCTTTGCGGCCAATTTTGTTGTTCAAACAATCCTTTACAATTTCTTCCTGTTTTGTATGCAAAATTGAGGGCTTCACCTACTAATTTGGACAATATCCAAGAATGAAATATTTATAGCATATGAAGAAATTGACTTATTTTTGGAAGATTCATTGTCACAGAGTTGATAACGCTGGACATTTATAATTTGTTATTCGTGAAGAATCTACTTATACCATCCCTGTTTTGGGTCCCTAAGGTCCACAAGTAAGTGTTTGACCCACCATATAGGCTAATAGTGGCAGTACAAGGATCTAAAACATATCCCTTAGCCATTTCTATGGACTGTACTCTTAAGAATGCCCTCAAGTTCAGCTTATCATGTGCTGAGGGACTCATGGGATTTTTTTTAAGTAAGATTAAATAACATCATTATAGTGATGACTATATATTTTTTTTCTTTAGCTACTGATGTAACTGATTTATTTATGAGTATACCACATGTGATGGGACTAGATTTTTTTTCAGTCCACACACAAAGAATTAACCCACTTAGACAACTTTCTTATTAAGTTTCTTATGGACTTAATGGAATTAATTCTTTACAACAACTTTATATATTTTGAGGGATAATACTTTAGACAGAGTTGAGCATGAAAATCTGAGTAATATGTTTGTTTAAAAATAGGGTACCCTTATGACTTGCTTAGAAAAGTAGAAGATGTTGTTAAGGGTTGGGAGTACAAAATATTGCCCACTGATAGGGTCAGAAAATACACTGGTTTTTAATGTAGTTCAAAATCTTTAGTTATTAAATACAAGAGTGACTTGAAATTGATGAAGGATATTGTCAACAATAATTGGAATATCTTTAAAACTAATAAAGATTTGTATAAATTAGTCAGTTAAGTCCCCATTTTTTGGACAAATCAGGGAGAAATTTTAAAGGATTGTTTAAACAAAGTCAGCCACAAAAGAATAGGCAGATACAAGGTACACAAAATGTGGTACATGTACCCAACGCCTTTTCATTTTGGAACAGGATTTTTGTTATATATTTTTAATAACTCAAGAGTAAATTTAGTTAAGGGTAACTGTACAACTAAGGGGGTAGTCTATATTTCACTTTGTTCAAGTTGCCCCTATTTTTATATAAGGAACATTGTAAAAGAATATATACACATAATTATGATATTTTGTAAAATAACATCAACAGCTCTCTATATAAGCACACTATCAATTATATAAATTTAACCATATTTAAGTTTGGTATTTCAGAAGTGGTACTTTTAAAGGAACATGGAGGTCAATGGGAAACATGGGAGTCAATGGGAAACTCTAATCAAATATAAGGAATTATTATGGCATCTTAAATTGAATGATTCAGTTACCCCAGGGCTGAATGAGCAATTATCTATATTACCAATTTTAAAATTAAGAGCTGCTAAGATATAGTTATGAATTTATTTATTTTGGTATTGCTCATGTCTGTGTTGCTTAATACATCTCTTAACTGATTGCTTTATTCTAAAAATATGATTATTTATTGGATTATTTTATGTACATATTTATCAAATGGCTGTAATTTAATATATATTCTGTTTCTTAAAAGATGGAAATCAAATAAGAAAATACATTTACTGCCAGGTAAACATACATATTTTGAAGTATGAAATTTTATTATGTTATTTAACAGTTTATGAATGAAGCTACATTTATGTTGTTTTTGATTGTATTTGAAGGATCACATGACCTGTTCAATAATTATTATGTGCAGATTACGTTGTATGCTTTTTAGATTCTGATGAAATCCTGGACTGTGGAAGGATGAAAGCACTTAACCTAGCATCTGTTTGATTTTTTATTAAATTGTTATTTTATTCCTTTCATGACCCTTAGTGGATTATTTAAAATCTAATGTGAATTGTGGCATTTTTGCATGGATACATGCTCTGACTTTTAGTTTTATGTTTCTCTCATCTGCTCAATGAACATTGTAAACAAACCTGCAAGTAGTCCACTATCCTGGGACACGTGTATTAACCTTTCTTTTTCTGATCTAAATTTACTTATCCTTATCCATTCCTATAACAGATCCTGACTGACATGAGGTTGTTACAGGGGGGGTTTATATCTGTAGCTATGTTTATGTCTTTTCCACATTTCTTGCCTTCTCATCTGATCCTTCTCCTTATATTCTTTCTTTTGTTTTTTTGGCACATTCATTTGCTACCTGATTTGTGTCTACTTCTGGTTTAGTTTCTGTTCTTGCTTGACATTGATATGCTTCTGCTAAACTGGATCTGATGACGCCAGCAGCTATGTATGCAGTGCTACAATTGCAGATCTATACATGTAATTAATTTAGAGGAGGCCCATACTTTCTTCAGAACGAAGAATATATATCCTTGGTATACACTGATTTTTATATATCATTTGATAAGCATGAAGCATTTTTCTTGCTTTCCTGTCCAACTGATCTGATACCTTTTAGGGCCAGTCAGTCACTCCAAAACTGTAAGTTAGAACAGGGATAGCAAATTGGTTTATAGCTAAGACTTTGTTCCTGGTTGTCAGGGCTGTTTTCAGTATTAATTTTAGTCTTCTAAAATATTCCTTACTGAGTTCTGCTCCCATTTGTTCATGTTTTATTGTTGATCCTTCATCTATTCCCATATATATTTATACACTCCCACCTGTCCAAGTTCCTTTATTTCACATTCCTGTCCCAGGCTGATATTCTCTTTTGTGTTACAGCTTTCCTGGTTTAAATGTTGTTTTTGAAGATTTATCAAGACTAAATGACATTCTTATATCATCTGGGAAAGTTTTGACCACTTCCAATTGTGCCTTCATCTCCTAATCTGATGACCTATGCAGTTTTAAATAATCCACAAAAAGATGAGAAGTCTTTACACTGTTTTCTGAGAGCCAAACTGTAACCATGACCTAATTTGTTAATTAGACAGGTTAATAGATTAAGGGAAAGACAAAAGAGCAAAGGTAATAAAGATTCACCCGGGAATATCACCCATTTGAATTTTTATCCATGAGATAATAATTTATCCTTTATCATGGTGGCCTGCGACTGTTTCATGGTCACTGTAATGTACTTGATCTATGTAGGGTGTATCTTATACATCTGTAAGCTTTCCTTTATCCATGAATGTGGGATGCTGTGAAATGCTTTTATGTAATCTATCCATGCCATACTCAGATTCTTCCCCTTTTTACAATTCTCCATTATGACATTTAACAACACATGATCCTTTGTTCCATATGACCTTCTTTTGTTACCTGTTTGTTCTATTGTTGTGATTGAGTTTTCTTCTAAATGACTAAACTCTATTGGCATCAATTCCAGAGTATAGTTTCTACATCATCAGAAGACAAGTTATTTTTCTATAGTTCTTAGGATAGCTTGATTGCTCACTCTTAAGGAGGAGTATCATTTAAACAGTGTGGCACAAAATTAATAACATGTTACTTATGCTTCTAGATGGTCAGGTTTGCTGGATGCAGTCCATTCTCATATGCGCCATATTGTGACACTGTCACTATATTGTTTCTGCTCCATTTTATGGTATACCACCCACTCAAAGCAAGACTTACAGACATTCTATGTCAATATGCCTCCTTAGATAAGCAAGGTTTGGAATGCTAGAGGGCAAAATCGAACAGGTGCTAGCTTTCAGGTTTTGACCTCTCAGTAGCTGATATAGTGTAGAATATTTCTGCAGGTTCACATAGACTGTGCTCTATTGTTTTTGCCTTGAAACGTTGAATGATTGCATTTACCTTTGCAGAATATGTGCTCCATGTCTGGATAGTATGTTGCTGTCTTCTATTGCTGATGTTATGGTATTTCCTTTGGTGGATTGCTGATCATGTCTAATGTAGACACTGATTTTAGATACTATTGTTTAGCTTACAATGTTATAGGATAAATGGAACATTCTTATATACAAAATTATTGATGAATATTGTATACTGGGGGTGTAGAACATTGTAATGTAACAGTGATTGCTTAGTCTCAGTTATGGATAAACACATATTGCCCAGCTGTCAAGAGAAGGATGGAGAAACAAGGCCACATTTGTGTGCATGGTTATTATAGTTTATTTATTTGCCACAGGCACTCTGCACTCTTATAGAAGTCGATGCCCTCCTGTACATATTTTTGATGTTGCAATATACTGTCCTCATTTGTACTTTCCATGTGTCATTTGCTGTCATACTACAGTAATGTCAATATTTTCTGGCATGATCCATTAGTGTTTGTTTTTGCTTTGTGCTTTATTATAGTTCACCATTTGGCTTCCTTATCTCATGTTACATGTTTAATGCAGTATTTGAATGCCACCTTGTGTGAGTGGCTAACAATGTCATCCACTGGCTTACGTTTCATGTATGTTGTATTAAACTGTGAACTATTGTAAACCATCAGTGTGTGCAGGCACATCCAACATAATATACAGCCTAATGTGAGTCTAGAACCAGGTATATGATAATGCTCTTCTTCAACAGCAGATGTCTGCCCTTCCTGTTTTTATTGTTTTCATAGTATACAACTATTTCAAATACATAAACACAGCATTCTAAGCTCACAAATCGTCAAGGAAATATTTTCATTGACATTGACAGTAAATGTTATGAGATGTACTATATTTCAGTTTTCATTTTGCGTGCATTCATCAGTTTGGCCTGCTGATAAGCAGAGCTAAGACAGCTTTTCTTAAATCACATTTTGCACTTGCACTTCTGGCTGCTGTCTTTATTGTTTTTCACAACCAGAAGCATTTTAAATATTCGGTTCACATTTAATTAACTCCTGTTGCTTAACAGAGTTTGTATAGAGAAGTTAGGGGTGGATGAACCACCTGCAATGAATATATTTTACTATTATCTCTTTAGGACCTGGGGGAAGAAAATCACTTTGTAGAAACCAAAGTTGACTGCAAAATGTTTATGTTTCTGGCAGATGGCAGTAATCTCCAAGAACAAAACTAACTAGTTAACTAATCCCAGAATATCCCAAGGATAAAAACAGTTTACTAATATTATATAATTTACACATATTCACTGTGGCAAAAATGAACTCAAGTAGCAACTCAGAAACAAAAGGAAAACAGACAGTTGAATGTCATAGTCAAATTTAAAAAAAAATGCCAGTTTTGCTTCCAGTCAGAAAACTTTATAAAGTGAATTTTATAGCTCAAGTTATGTATTATGGCGCACCTCTTACATTCTGCTTCAGGCAGTTTCCTTAACAAGTTAATCTGAACTTGTAAAATAATAATCATGTCTTCTTTAAGGCGTTGCCATTTAATACACAACTGCAGATTCTTCAGCCTTTTAATTTATAGAGAAAACTTTGAATTATTTAGGCTGAGTACAGCAATTTTTATAGCACTATTTCAGTTCTGGAATATATGATTAATCAGATGCTTATATTATTTTAAATTCTCAGTCAGTGACTTATATTTGTGTACTTTCACATATACACACACACACACAAGATCATACGCTATTAGGTATTAAAACAAGATTCAGTTTCTTTTAAGTAAATTGTCAGTTGTCAAGAGGTGGGCATAATGGTTAATGTGTTTACCTTACAATACACGCATGATACAAGATTTAATTCTCACCTCTGGTTATTGGCTATGAATGTAATAGTTGGAGGCTGATTGCCTAGTGCGTTTTAGTTGGGTTTAGTGTAATGGTTAGTGTTAACCTCAGAAGTACAGGGTTTAGTTCTTGTCTTTGGTCACTGTCTGGTAATTGGGTAGGCATGGAGTTGTTTACAGATTGATTGTCTGGTATTTACCAACGAATAGAGAATTTTAGCAACAAAAATGATTAACACACTACAGGGAATTGATACTACTACCTCTTGCATCATTTTAGTGATTGTAGTACCAACATTTTTATAGATAATGCCACAGTACTTTAAAATGTATTTTTCAGAAATATAAATGATCGATTGGATAACATTTTTCTCCGTGTGGTAGGAATCAACTGACTTGAATTTATTAGTGTGTGTGTGTGTGTGTGGGGGGGGAGGTTATGTAATTACTAGCTCAGGCTTCTTACACTACAGTAGGAATATCACCTAGGATGAAAGACATTTTAAAATTGAAAGTATACTTTGCCTTTCTGACTACCTTTGTCTTCCCCTCTTACTGAAACACAGGGATGATTACATAATGAATCATTTTATTACACAGTACAGTAAAACATATCATTGAACAGCTATCAAATCTATGTGCAGATCCAAAACTTAACTTGGAAAAATAACTGCCTATCTGTCTTTCTCTCTATCACTGTACCTCAAAAGATAGAATGACATTTGGTAAAAGATTTTTGTGGGTGTCAAAAAAGGCATAATGTACAAATGAGTGAATGCACATTTGAGTAAATTACATATGGTTGAATTAAGTTTTATGTAGTGCAGTTAAGCAGGATTGTGCAGGAAAATTAATGTTGGAATGAAACAGTGGTGGTTAAAAAGGTGTGCAAGAGTGTGTTGTACAGCAGTTGTCCTGAATATGCAAGTTTTAACTGGTTAGGATTGGAGTAAGGGTTTAGATAAGGGAATAGAGGCAGTGTTATGCATGTTTCATGTTGTCTGTATTCTATGTCCTTTTGTCTTGTGAAGTGGTACTCTGAGGGACATTTTTTTTTAGTAATGTAATGTGTAGGGCTGGGGTTACGGTGAGGGTACCACACGAGTAAATTGATCAGAGGAGCTTTGCTTCACTTGCAAGATCACATTTGGTCTCAGATTTGTAGCTGTGGTTTACTGATATAGGCATTTTAGTGGAACAGAAGTATTCAGTTTTTGTGATTCTCTCTTCTGAGTTTCTACTTTTCATGATGTGATCATATAGATAAATATATCTATATTTATATCTATCTCTATATTTATGTGTATATATATATATATATATATATATATATATATATATATATATATATATATATATATATATATATATATATATATATATATATATATATTTTTTTTTTAAATATAGATATATATCAACACACATGCACACACACACACACACACACACACACACACACACACACACACACACACACACACACACACACACACACACACGACAAATAGCTACACTGTTTTTGCCTTTTAAATGTTCTGATTATGAAATTAAAAATTGGTTGATCTTTTGTGAACGAAATAGAGAACCAGATTGAGTTGCATAACTTCTAGTTGCTTCCAGGCAAGGATAAGGTTTCATTTATTTTCTTGTGTTTTTTTTTTTTTTTGAGGCCAAGAACCTTTTAATTAAGTCTTCGACTTCTATTTGTGTGAGTCTCAGGCTATCCAAAGAAAGGCTAAGTGGATGAAAATCTTCACCCTCTCACCATGCTCCTTGTTGAGTTCTTTAATGGGTATCTCTCTAGTTGTCTGCCTCTTATGTTAATTTGCCCATAAAACTCCTTAACTGTCCTCTTTCATTGTCTGTTTTCATTAATTTCAAAAATATCATTTTGTGCCGTTACTCTTCTTTAACTATTGAAATATTTTTCTGTCCAATTGTTTTCAATTAATAACTGGAACCTTGGTCCTAAACATCCCAAATATTTTTGTAGCCAGCTTGGTTGAAATGAGCATCGTGAGGTAATGCAGCAATTGTCTCATGTTTACTGACAACTACCTCTTTAACAGACTGACACAGTGTTTGAGAGATGTCGTTGTATAATGTTAATAGAAGCAAAGCTGTCAGATGTAGCCACTATAAATAACAAGAAGGTTGCCAGTCACACATAGTTCAAAGCAAACACATAGATCTACATATGCTGAGACTCTTAAAGGTGACCTAACTAAACAACAAAGGCCTCCTAACTGTACATAAGCAGCTGTTACCCTCTGCTGCCTCACAAACACACAACACATGGAGCACACGCCATAAAACATATATCCAAGAGTCACAGTGCCTCAGGTCAAAAGACCATAATGCAAAACTCCACACAATCAAATATCCTAGTTATAGCTGACTCCATAGTGAGACACATCAATGCATACTCACCAGTCTGTGCAAAGGGAGGGACAAAGGGGCTTGCCTATTAAGAGACAGGATTAGCTACGTCATGCATGCACTCATGTCCTTACACTGCAATTGCACATATGACACAGTCATAGAGCATGAGGGTATAAATGACTTGGACTATATGAAGAGAAAGACATGATGGAGCTCTCAGAGTATGAGTCTGAGACAGATATGAACCTAGCCTCAAGCAACACTCTACCATCACCAAGAATGATGTAACAATACAAACAAAAGGTTATTGACTTCAACAATTGGTTTAGCTTCTGCTGTCAAACAAAGGGGTAACATTTATATCAGGCAGGGAAGAGTCATATCTGTTTTGCCAGAACTGAATTACACCAATCTCCCAAAGGCTTTCATACAATGTTAAAATTATTGCTCCCCTCCATTGTGCCTTTTTTAAGGCACTGTCAGTCTCCTAAAGCTTACAACATAACACAACAGAACCTAGATAACATAAGCATACTGCTATTCAATGCTAGGAGTCTTAAAAAAAATCTTACCCTGGAATACATTCATATATGCCTCATTATATAGACCTGGGTTAAGTCCAATGAAAGCACACCATCAGTGCAGGGATTAAATGCCTAACACACATTCAGGCCCATTGCACAAGATTAAGACACAAAACGTGGTGATGTTTCCATACTCTTAAAAAATATTTCCCCTCCACACTAGTTAGACAAGTTAATGACCTGAAACTCCTCCATATTGAACTTGCTATCAATAAAACCCTATTTCATAACATAGTTTAATAAAAGATCCTCTCTACGTCCCCCTTTTCCCATACCTCCTACCTAAATAATATAGAGTTCTCATGCATTAAACCTCTCCATCAACTGGGAAACTTGCTCATCCTTAAACATGTATGCTCAGATATTTCTGGACTTCATCAATGCAAACTCTCTGGATCAGTTAGTCAGCACTCTCAAATAGGGGTGATAACACTCTTGACTTGGCCCTTAACAATATAAGGCAGCTTTTTCTCCATATCAATTGTAACTTCCTCCCTGGTTAAATCAGACCACAAATTAGTCACATTAACCATAAAACTGAGGCTGGAAGCCTATTGTAGTACCTCAGTATTCCGAGATTATGCTAAGGCTACCAGTCTACTAAAACAAAGTGGTGGCCTGGCTAGATTCCAAATCCTTTTCCTACTTGATGACCCAACTGTTTATGCACAGTTTAATAGGATGTACATGTCCCCTTTCAAAATGAATGCAACACCAACCCCGGGATTCATGAAGCTTGCGCCAGGCACAGGCATAGCATAGGTGGAATAACGCCAAATATGGCCGTCGAGCGGTTCAGGTACAATCCAATACCATGTGCACTACTGGCGTACGCAAGAACTGCGCAGCCCTCGGCATAGGTATGCTAATCACCCCATGCGCAGTGTCGCACCATGCAAATGAAGGCAGATAGTGATTCATGAAGTGGTGCAGGTGTAGCGTAAGCCCACGGAAATGTAAACCAAAAAACACGGTTTACATTTTCCCAAACAGAACATCGGAGCTTTGGAAGCAGACCAGACTCATGTATTACAAAGTTAACATATGCCAATGGCTAAACACACAGCCAATGGCATAAGAAAAGATGCACAACACCTAAAAACATTTATTGTCATGTCCACAGTAATGCACAGTACAACCGCAGGGCATGTGTGCACAAACTGGAACATAAAGAAAATATATAAAAATGTCATAAAATCGCAATGTAATACAAATCAGGTTTACACCATAATACACAATGGTAGGCATGGAACACCACAACCAAGGTGCAAGGGTTGCTAAGGGCCTGTGACAGTGTTTGGCGTGGTAACTATGAATTAGTAGTCAATGCCATGCAAATGTGGCAGATAATACTGAATCGCAAATGTCCCACTGGATGAAGGTTAAACTATATGGCACAGCACTATAATACCGAGGGGTGGATCAGAGGAGATACATGACATCAGCAGAGGGGTGTGCCACCATAGCAGCAAGCACATTGGAGCAATGCAAACTGGCCTGGCCATTGCTAAGCAAAGCTGCAGGACAGGGGTGGGGAGGAAGGTAAAGAATTGTTTAGTTGAGAGCACACATGGTGCCCAAAAGCGCATGTGTACGGGGATGAAAACGTGCCCAAAATCCAATAAGTGGATGCACGTGGCGTGAACAATAGCACAAACAGGAAGGTCAGGGGAAGAAAAGAAGGAAATGCCGAAGTAGGGTAATTGGCATACTAATGAACAATCAACACCAATCAACACACGGCGGCCAATCGAGGGCAGCTGTCATGTCTGCTCGCAGAAACCTGCAAAACAGTTTAGGGGAGGCATCGGAATGCAAAGAAAGGAGGGGAGGCATTGGATTGCAAAGATAGGAGATCTGTCATAGCAGAGCAAAGCAAACCAACAGTAGACCGGCAATAGCACACATTACGCAATATACGCCAGGTCTAGGAAAGTACAAATGAAAGCAGGCTGCTGGATGCATGCCAAAAAATGGTAGATGGAACATGTAGAAATGTAAAGGGAAGGTCAAGAGGTAATCCATGACAGCCAAATGTAATTCAACACCAAAGGCACCACAATAGTAGTTCCGGTAGTAAAACACATAAGATACCCTGTAGCTATGATCATACATACAAACCCTATGACATCATCGGTGTTCACAGCACAATAGTATAAAGTGTGAAAGCACCCTACACACACCTGTGAATTCCCAAACACTGCACCATAGGTGTAAAAACACGGGGAACTTTTAAAATGTACATGTTGGGAGCTGCCATAGCTGTGATTCATCAGCATGTGTTAGAGACTGACGGTGTTGTGGAGGATGATGCCGACAACCACCGCAGGCCCCGGAGGAGGAGAAGAGTGTTCAGACCAAGAGTAACCTACCAGGGCCTACATGATCTGGAGATAGTAGAGCGTTACAGGGTGGACAGGGTCATCTTACAGCAAATAGTGGAGCTGTGCTGGCCACGCCTGAGAACCAGAAATAACAGAGGGGAACCCATCCCAGTGGACACGAAGGTATGTGTAAGCATGCGAATACTAGCCACAGATACCTTTCAAAGGCCAACTGGAGATATAATGGGGATCTCACAGGCATCAGCATTCAGGGTACTACACCACTTCCTGGATGCCATGTTACCACATGCCAATGAGCATATATACTTCCCCCAAACTCAGGAGGAATTGGCCAGCAATATGTGTCACTTCCACTGTGTGGCACACTACCCGGAGGTACTGGGTGCGATAGACTGCACGCACATACAAATCAAGTCACCACCCAGTGAGCATGGTAGGCGCTACATAAACTGCAAGGGATTCCACTCCGTCAACTGCCAGGTCGTGTGCATTGTCCAGGGCATTATCATGGATGTGTGTGCTGGCAGCCCTGGAAGCTACCATGACTCCCATATCTGGCATGCCTCACAGCTGTATCAGGTATTTGTCAGGGGGGACATCCCACATGGCCACCTTGTGGGGGATGCTGGCTATGCACTGGAGCCGTGGATGATGACTCCCATCAGAAATGCACACACTCTCATGCAAGAACGCCATAATGAGGCACATGCACAAACTAGAATCATCATAGAGCATGTGTTCGGGATGCTGAAATCACGGTTCCGGTGCTTGGACACATCTGGTGGAGCCCTGCAGTACTCCCCAGGAATGTATGCCCACATCGTCATAGTATGTGCCATGCTACATAATATGATCCTGCAGAAACAGCTGCAGCAGGGACAAAATGGTGAAGGCCCTCATAGCCCACCGCAATTGCCAAGGCCATCACAGGCACAGAGGGATTCAGACCATGAACACACTGTGCCAGCCCCAGTAGGCAGACAGAGGCGTGCCCAATATGCCTATGCCTTGGCAAAAAGGGAACGTATAGCACATACTCTGACAGTGTAGGCCCCTACGGACTGACACACCTCTCCACCTGCACACACAGTAAAATGGATGGCACACAAGCACGACCACCTGTAAATTATAATATATAGGTGGCCCACTGTGTGAATCCCACATAGGCAGCCCTCAAACATTGTACACACAACAGCTATAGGAACAGGGAATGTCAACACCTGAACAGTACATGCATCTATCACCGTATGGTGGTGCTGTGTGTATAGGTTCCCAGGTACAATGGTAGGTTCATGGCCGACTGTCAGAGGCCATACACCAAATGGGGCAAACAGTGTCCGCTGTTGCCACAACATCGAGTAACCAACTGCCGCATAGAGGAGTAGAGGCAATCGTGGGAGCACATGTGTGTAAGCACTATTCTGCACACACTCAGCACAGAGTCCCTGCTGGGTTAATGAGGGGCTGCACATAATGTAATCATGGATGTTGTGTCAAGGCATGTGGTGTACCCATGACAGGTATTAGTCACCCCAGCATGCTCCACCAACGGTCATTTGAAGGTATAGCACAGTATCGTGTGTGGCTCACTGAGATATACATACCCAATGCCAGATCACATCCAGTAAACATCACACGGACATACCATTAAATGGACTCATCAATATGTAAACTAACTGAGTTACCCATGTGAGTGCAGTATGGAGTATCAGCCATAGTATACTCCACGTACAAAACGACATAACATGGGTACAAATCCCAGATGGCCATATGTTAAATGCAGTGACCGTCGTGCATGTTCCCGGTCCCACGTCCTGCAAGGGATGTAACGTAATCCCGAAGGCACGAGTAATGCATGTTGGATGCAGGTCAGCAAATCATGTTTAGCACACGTTACCAGGAATATGCATTGCCCACTGCTGGTAAGCAACGTTTAAATATGACTATATGGATATGCGCGAAACAGGGATAAGCTACACCGAATATCGCCAGATCACGGTCAATGATGTCCAGAACAGGTGAAACCAGCATTATTCACCCCTGTACTAATAGCGCCTACTCTGAAGGGTAAAACGACCACTGCCAGGTGTAGAACACGCAATCATGTATAGACTCACCTAACACTATTGCTAGGCAAGATGTACCTATGGTAGGGTTGCCACCTCTTCAAATGACTAATGTGGGAAATACGCCAGATGTCTGCAGGCCGACACATACACCCGGCCAGTATGAAATGCAGAACTGCACTGTTTTGCCTAGATAAAAGCTCATTCTTGTAATGTTTACTTACTTATTCTGTTTCTAGAACATATAGGTGGTTCAGATACAGAATAACTGTTTTATGCAACTATTACATAAACTGCAGGAAATAAGTATGTTCTAAAATCCCAGGACATTTGCCATGTTCACAAATATTGTGCAGGACACAACTGCCCAAAGAGGGATTGTCCCTCACAGAGTGGGACAGCTGGTAACCATAACCTATGGCAGGTGTGTAATGTGACAGGTACAGACAGAAACGTGCAGAGTCTAGGAAACAGTATACAGCAACAAGTACACAATGAAAGGTGTAGCTTGCCTATCACTTTCCCCATCAGATATATATATACATATATATATATATATATATATATGTAACATATATACATATATATAATACAGATAGAAAGGGCAATAGAGTGATATATGTTGATATATACTGAGTCACCGATATCTGCAAATATATATATATATAGGTCAACGACATTCATAACACCTCAGAGGTACAAATAAATAGGATACCACCAACTATGGAATGTGTAACATACCGACATGCATAACCACGAGGCTGAAAGACTGAAAAAACACAGTACCGGAACAGTACAACCGCGAGTAATAGTATGATGATATGAAGGGACATTTAGTTACCGCTGCCGGTGTTGCGGTCCACGTAGGTACTGTGTTCCACTGTGTTTGTGAGTGCCGTAGTCTGTGTATGTGTGTGTTGAGGGTGCTGTGTGTGTCTCCGTGTGACTGTAATGTGTGTGTCTGTCTGCATCATGTGTCTGTTAGTGCCAACTCAGAGGTAGATCATTATGGTAGGTGTGGGTATAGCTAGCCGTAGGCATACGGTTACCACCTGTCCCACATTAGGAGGGACAGCCCCTCCCTGGGCAGGTGTATCCTGACATAAAACATTACAAAAGGCAAATGTCCGGGATTGTAGGACATTAATATGTCCCATCTATAATGTAATAGTTGCATTAAATAGTTATGCCTGTATGTAAGAAACGTAAATGTCACATGCAATATGACAAGTAGCCAAAGTCCCACAATAGGTATGTATTGAGGATAAAAGCATGTGCTAACCTGTGTACTGACTGTGGCTATGTGTTGGCCTGTAAACACAGCTGTGCATCCCGCAAAGTGTCCAACAATGGCCATATGAAAAGGTGGCAACCCATGGCAAAGAGGTTCTGTTACCAACACAACCGCAATGACTGCAAATATCTGGGACAGAAATACATGGGATAGCTGTCAGTTAGACATATCCCTTTACATATCACTGCAATTCCGGAGGTATGGACGTATCAACCTCACCTGCATACTATATAGAAACCAATTAACAATGGCCCAATGTACAATCCCGTAACATAAATCTACTAACTGATAGCTCTTTAATTAGGGACGGAGCCCACACACATATATATGGAATATGTAGAAATGCAAGCCCCACAAACCTGTATATGCTACATACACCCACCGACATCCCCCACACTAGAAACTATAGTAATACAGACTGCAATAACAGCACAAACACCCAGTTAGTCAATTACATCTGCAGAACCACCAACATACCTTGTGAGAGATACAATTAAAGGCGCCATGCAAACTTGCAGCTGTTATATAATGGAACAAACGGCGATGTTACAGGTTTTGTTTGCAATAGTCCGTTATTAGACCTTGGGATGACAGGAACACCCACATGTTGAACCACATACTCTAGCTGTCACACACAATCCATGGGGGAAATGAATCCAAAGTATAATTGTCTCTATGCATAGCAGTTGCAATTACACATAACAAAACACAGTACAGGCCGTCTCCCCGAAGGTAGGGCAAATGGGCAATGCCCAAGTGGAGAATTAAATTATACCCCACTGTTGGCACGTAATTGGAGAATGGAGTAGCTGCACAGCTGATATGCAAGTAATTAGTCACTCAGGATCACCAATTGGCGGGAGGAAACCACATGTTACAGGTATCAACGTATATAAGGATGACTTGCTAGACATTCAAACCGTATGCTCATAAAAACTACCTGTTTAAGCAGTGTGAGAGAGATAGAGATGAACGTCCGTAATGATAACAAGGTATGTAGAACACTCGGTATGTAAGTTTATGTATAGCATGTTTTTTATTAATTATTTACTGTATGTATAGCCTGGTTTGCATTAATTAAAAGTGCCGCAATGCATAAAGTGGGAAAAGGTATTTATGTAGTGATGTCTTGCTGAGCATACTAATGCATGTAGAAACTGTGCATCCAGCAGTGGGCCACAAGGTACACATCACAGACACCACAAGGCATGCTACATGAGGGCTTTAAACAGAACATTTCCATACAACCCGCCATCAGTGGTAGGGTATGTCTAACAAGTACGTGCCATAGCAGGGGATAGTATATGTTTATATACTGTCACAGTAGGCATGTGTATGGGCATATAACGACAATGACATGTCTAAGGTGGTCCTGCTGTGCAAGTATGCTTTGCATTATGGGATACTATGTGAAATATGTGTAATGTGAAGTATTGTAGGTAGATATGTCAGATATTCTACACAGCATAACCGGCATATCATGCATCCCAAAGGTATCGTCTATTGGCATGTACAATAACAGGATACATATGGCTTGTAGGCACGGGACATTGCAATAGCATGATAGTTAATCTAAATGGAAGGGCTACCAAGTAACCATGGACACAGGACATGTAATAGCTTCACAGGTTTATAGTGGGGTACTATGCAGTCTGGAAAGTCTATGTGTAAGCACAACTACAGTGTTCACACCAGTGGCACCTCTTTAGGGTAGTGTCCTGTGAACAGCAGAGCCATGTGTTACCTGCACCTCTGCACAGTACAGCCACTGCAGTGATCCCTGGCATACATGTGTCTCCCAACCACCAAGGGAGGTATCACATGAACAGTGCTACTGAGTGTCCCTGCATGATGTACATAGGACTCATGTTCCAAAACAAGGTGAGTGACTGGTTTGGGAATGTAACTCTCAAGTACAGCCCACTCATTGTTGCGTGTGGGCACTTATCCATGAGCATGCTGCTCACAGTGGGTTTTGCTTATGTCGTGTATGTGGAGTATATCCATTAATATTGTTGTGGACATGGGCCCTGTCTGTTCAGCAGAGGTCACCCCTGAGTATGTAGTATGCAAATGTGTACAGATGTGGTGTCCATAGTTCAGCCACATACTTTAACTGTCGGAGCTCAATAAACGTCATGGTGTGTTAATGGTGTGGTATGTAAAGCTGTAGCTGTTGTGTAAGGTACACCCTAAATGGGGTGGTGTACACTTGAATGTGTGTAGACGTCTTGAGTTCAGAGGTACAATGTACCAGCTACACACCCAGTACAGATAAGTGTAGCCACATAGAAGGATATCCATGCCACAGTAGCAATACGGTAACCACAGGAGTGGGTGTGACATACGTGTATACTACAAACATGTACAATGTGACATGTATGTAGGGGACTACCACCTATGTGATAGTCAGTGGGTGAATGGTGTAATGCAAAGGTGATGTTCATGCACCTTGTGTCATGCAACTTGAGGCCATGATATTCATATCAGGTATCTGTCACAGTGTCACCCATATGGATGGAGTCAGTATCAGCTGGTGGATCAATCATGGCACTTTGTATGCAGGGGGTTGCAAAGCTAGGCAGGGAAAGTCCCTCTGTGCTAGCCTGTACCTCAGGGAAGCATATACTGAACATGAGGGTCCCAATGACTGAGGACTGTGGTATGGCAAATGTAACTGGAATGCAGTAGGTACTATGGTATGCTACCCTCATTGTGTGTGTCCTGTCCATGAGCCACATTGCATAATATCCTGAGACATAGGGTACGATGTGCAGGTGGATGTGTATGTTGTCAATACCAGAATGGAGAATGGTGCTGAAAGGCAATGAAAGGACAATGTATGATGTGTGGACTCCCTTACCATCATCAACTACCCTGGTAACTGTATGAAAGGAGTCCACCAGGTGTAGGGGCCATGCTCCGGCCCTAACAAGTCCAACCTGGGTGGCATCAAAGGACTGGAGCCCAACAATGACTCTGTGAATGACGTCCATGATGATGTGCCCCATAGCCATGCAGAACAGTCCGGTCAGGTGTGTAGGACTATAGTCCCACTCGTGCATTGTGGTGCCACCTGTGTGGAGTGTGATAAATGTTGCTGTGTGCCATTCAGGGGCCACAATGTCTGATACAAGGCTATTACTGAATATGGTGGCCTAGTGGGGAGACATGTCTTCCAGAGGTTTGTGGACAACACAGCCTGGGACTTTGGAAGGTGACATGGGGCCAGTGTCCCAGGACATATAGCGTGCAGGTTAGTAATGTGTAGGTGCGACCGCAGGGACACTGCAATGTTCCTGCATGGATTGTGGCCCTGTAGTGAGTGAGATGGTGTTATGTTAGCATTGAATCCATCCCCCAGCATGTTGCCAACATCACCTGGGTCTGTAATGCTCCTGAGTGACTGTTGTATGTGAGAGCAGATGTGGGTGTTGCCAACGACTACTGACATACCACCATAATGCCTTGTGGTACACCCCGGAAAGTGTTGCAGTAATGTTTACATAGCTAGCCTTGGAGTATGTGTTGAGGGATCCCGTGGCCCTACCGAGGCTGACCAGTGAGCTACCCCACCCATGGGATTGTACACCACTGTGCAAAAGCCTCCACCTGTTGTTGTACATTATGTCCATGGAACTTGACCACCAGAGTGGAGTCTGTTATCTGGTGTGTACCATCATGGCTTTGTGTGGAATAACATGATCCATGCAGTTGTGTACATGTTAATGAAGTGCACTGGGGTATGTTTCAGCATTTGTAAGTGCATTGTCCATCTGCACGGGTGTCATGACGTTAACAACTGCTGTCATAAGACGTCTGTAGTAGGTATTGTAGTACTCTTGTACTTTGTATGCCGTGAAGGGTGTGGTGCTGGGATGTGGCTAACAAGGTTGATTAGTATATGTTTGGAATCCAACAATGAGGGGATAAACCCAGGTGTGGAACACCAGTCACATATTGGTAGTGTTCATGTCAAGGTTAATGTTGGTCTTGGAGGTGGTGTGTATGGGTTGATCCAGCCGAGTGGAGGTTATGACTCATGGATGTGTCGGTACATGAGCGGCTATCCCAGTTAAGTGTGTGGTAGTGTCAGTCATACATCAGTACTAGCTGTCTGAGCCCTCCTGTTCAGTACACCAACAAATGAGGTCTGGTAACCATGGGGTATGTTGTTGAATCTGTAGCTTGTTACAATGTGTATAGTGGTTCCGGACACAGTTAGTTGCATGTGGAGCACCTCTGATGCATTGTGCTAAGTAACTAGCCAGGATGTGTGTACAACATAGTGGGATATGGGAACACCCAGCTGTGGGCGTGCCTGTCCAGGTATGTGCCTGAAAGGTATGGTCTGTCTATAACCTGCCATTGCAGGTGTGCTCTGCAGAGCCTAGAGGCAGGTCCTAGTCACTGCAGAGATATTGGAGTGGTGCATTATAAGGTGTGCCTTGCCTGTGTGTGTCACAGAGGAAGATGCAAGCAATGTATCACATGACCCCGTGTCCTTCTTGCAAGTTCCCGTTCTGCTGGTGACTGTTATTGGAAACTGTGCAAGACAGGCAGTATAGAAGCAGCAAGAGCCTTACATGTGATCTGTACACCCAGGGCTGACAGGTGCAGGTCATCTGTGCCAAAGCATTGTGTTTGACCAGGTCAGTCAAAGCGGACAGATACCAGATGCCTGTGGAATGACAGCAGAAGCATAGGCAACTGTTGAAGTGATACAGTCAGTCATTGTACAGTGGTATCGGGTCTGGATGAATACATAATGCTCCCCAGGGCTAGGCCCACACCTTCAGGGCTACAACACTGGTGAGCTATTGCATGTCCCTGCACATGTAGTCTGTGAAGTGGCATCTCAGGGCAGTCACACTAACATGGAGAATGACAGTCACAGCATACCTGGTGAGGTGTGGCATGGGTGCATAGGTTATGTTGCAGAACCAGTTACCCGACAGCAAGATGTAAGCGAGTATCAGCTTGTGTAGCCTGCTGTGTGGAGCTGCAGTGTGACCGCCTACAGACTCACCTATGACTGGTGTGTTGTGTATGTTATAACACTCTATTGGCTGTATGTAATGGGCACACATGAGTCTGTTCTGTGGGCTATGAGTTGGTGATGTTGTGTTCTGTGATGGGGGCTGCCTCTGGTGCCTACACAGAGTATGGAGAGGTACTGCACAAGTTGTCCTCATATGTGTGGCCTGTGGTGGAGATCATGTGAGACTACGTGATGAGTGGGGTGTGTTGCGAATGTTACACATCCCCACATGACTGTCAGGTGCAGCCAGGGTTGGTGACAGCATTACCCCCAGCAGGGCTACATAAGTGCATCCCCCACAGGCTGCAGTGTCATATGTTGGGAGGCGAGCATTGAATGTGTACATGAGACAATTGCTCTATTGCCACATGTATGACATGTCCATCATATAGACAGGCAATAGCACTGGCACGTGACAATCAGACATGCCTGTATATACAACCATGTCTCACAGGATATGTGCGTTGCGTGTGTACAACAGCTGTTGTACCATAAGCAAGCTGAAAATTTTAGGACAGCCAGTGTACCTGTGGGAAATGGTGTGGAATGGGTGCTATATTAATCAGTAGCTCATGACATACTCATGTTCTGAAAAAGTGTCTAGCATGACCATACAATACAGATAGGGTGTTGGATAATATCAACCCACAAGTGGTGATGACAGTCATAATGGGTGGCACCTGCTGAGTATGGTGTGCATGTCATCAGTACAGATGTACAAGACAGTACGGATGTTTGATTACAAATATCTTTGTATGTCACAGGAGTGTTCTACCAGTGCCTGTTGACAGACTCACAACTACAAAAGGTGCCAGAGTGACATGTGCATATCACACCAGTGCCAGCTACAGTAGAACAGGGTTAATGTGTTGTACTCCTCCCTCATTGTAGCCCATACCACACAGCAAATGTTAGGCATCTGTGTACGTAAGGATGTGAATGGCCATGACCTATGAGGAATAGCGGTGTCGGTGTTGTGAACAACATACAGAATGGGCTGTGTGGTTGAGGTGTGCGACATATGTGCACATTCTGATGGATGACATCAGCATTGTCACCGCTAGGTGAACATCCCTGTACCCATTAACTACCACCTAGGCTGTGGTCAACATTATGGACATTGTGTAAGGGATGGTGCTGTGCAGTACACCTCCCTGCCTTGGTGACATCTCAAAGCCCCTTGGGTAGTCATAGGAGGTACCAATGTCATGACAGGGTGCCATCCATGAGCATGGAGATAATTGAACAGGCATATACAGCACTGGGGTGACCAATATTGGATCACATATCACCTTTAAGGGGTAATGGCCATGCGCGGATGGGTGATACCAGCCTTCACAATCCTCACCCCCACTATGCAGCATGCTGTCTACCTTGCATAAAGACATTTGCTACACCATCATGATGGACATGCTACATGTCCATATCCTGATCTGTAAGACATACGTCATGGACAGCCACCATCCTAATACTAGGATTGCCACATGCTGGACAGATCCCTGTGACATACTCCCGCCAAACCATGCAACCCTGTCCATCAAAGCTGCACATGTCATCCCAGTCATGCATGGTGTGATGGCCGCATGGTAGATGTAGTATCAACTGTCCGGATCAGTAATGCGGCACTGATGCACCTCGCAGTGGCATACTGGCTGTCTGTTACAGCTGGGAAACCTTGCCTGTACATGCAATGGTTGATAACCATCCCTGCAAATGATGTCCGACTAGCCATTGTCCCATGTCTATCACATGTGCAACACAGGTGATCCATGGCAGGATGTTGAACAGCTGTACAGTGCTGTGTAGATGTATATGGCAAAACACATACATGTACAGGTGTCCATGTGTATGTGTGCATTGTCACTGCTCAAGTCCATTAAGGCTGTGTATGTGTTTATATGTGACATATACACAGCATCAAGGTCAACAGCAGTACCGTGGGCACATCCAGGCATGTGCAAGATAGGTAAGAACACCAGTGCAGGCAAATAGACATGCCCACATCAAGACAGCATTCACATGGAGTATGAACACTGTAATGAGGTGACACACATATATGGTGATGATATCCAATGCATAACGGGTGTTACATGTGTGTAACACAAACACGTCAGTTGTGTCAGTGTCATGATGATTTGCAAAGATTACTGTGCAGATGTACTAGATGTCATAGAAATGTATGTGCAGCAGTATCTCTGTACATCTCTGAAACTGTGACCTGTCACCATTATTATGTCTTACAGATAATGCCTCGTACACGTCTTCCAGCGTACAGCTGCCAGGAGGATGAACGATGTCGGTGGCCATAACCGCACCTACCAGCAGGTGCGCAGACACTGCACAGACTTGATACGACATGCAAAACAATGTGCCACTGCTATTGCCAGGGAACAAGGTGGAACAGGTGGTGAGCCACCAACCTAGCCCCCACTCACACACACCGAGGAGCTACTAGCCAGTCTGGGGACACCCTCAGAACAGCATCCACACACACTAGCTGCCATCGTGGAGGTGGGTGTCTCCCAACCAATGAGCCTGGAGTTGCCTGGTAAGTCAGTACTGCACATATGGCTATTATATCCCATTTAGTTGCATGTGTCACTGTACATTATGTAAAGTAACAACATATGCAAGGTATGTGGACACACATGCTGCATACTACAGTATGCTACCCTGTGTATGCGCACATGTGCATACTATATGCTATTATACAGGTGAATGTGTTAACCTGCACAGTGCACCCTGTGGCTGTCAGACAGTCAGGGATAATGTTCATACTGCTGTGTCCCCCCTATACAGGTAACTCTGGCGTGCAGCACAGACATGAGTCATTGCAGGTGAGACTGTCATCAGTATCAGGCATGTTAAAGCATAGATCTATTTGCCATGTGGCCAGTTAACAGTTGCACACGTGATGTTTGTTCCAGTCACGATATACAGGTCGCATCACCCATCATTCAATTCACACAGGCCACCCATGTGCAATATATACAAATGAAATGATACACCGACTTGAAACCACAGTAGTTGACATAGCTACATGTGTGGTCAGTTGTGCATACAACAGTGGAGGTGTTCTACAATGGAGGCATATGTAGTTTGCAGTGGAACAACATGTGTGGTACACAAACAGTACCACACAGTGAGCTGTGATATGGGCAGCCCACAGGTATAACCATTGTGTTATATGCCCCTGCATTGGGTGCACACATTGTGATGTGCCATCTGACATGTCCCAGACACGTAGTGTTCTGGCTGCAATATTGTCACACAATCCCATGACCCATACCCTACATACCAAGCATACAACCCATTGTCTGCATAGCCCTGGGGATGGTGACATATCTGACATCTATGGTTCTATGTCATATGGGACAACACACACATGTGAGATGGCCATCACACACATTTGGCCAACACATGTGCACACATAGCCATGGGGGATGGCCAGAGACATGTAGCCACACAGTAGATGTGATGTGTACACATCCTGTTGCACATTGTCCACACATGGTCCAATTATAGCCTTAGTTGACTGATTATACAGTTGATGTGGTACACTGGACATCTTAAAAGCCTGTGTACAGCTAGTGGAGGTGTCACTGACGTCTACCATATAAGATCTGTTGAACATCACGACTGTGTCATAGCATGACAGTAGTCACCTGTACAGCTTCCACAGACATTGACACCACATCAGGCCACAGATACTCTACATTTCCCTTGCTGCTGAAGGACATCACTGCTAGCTGTGCACCTCGTGTGTGTGGTACATCAATGTCATGTGGGAAATGGTGAATTTACATGTCCACTATGTGTGGGCATGGTTGTCAGGCAGCTAAGACCCTGTAGTTGTGCAGGGGTGTCATCTGTAGGTCCTCCACTGACCTGTCACTTGACACAGTATGGTTTGGTGTGTATACACCTCAGCATTGTGGGTCACAATCCACAGTTATGTCATGGGTATGCATGCAGTTATGGCTATGCAATGTGTACATATAATGCATGGTACAGCAATATAGATGCCTCATGATGCCATGCAATGGCACAGTGTCTGTACTTCACACTGTATAGCAATGTAGACGGCTCACACTACCCTTCCATGCTCATGCACATTTGCTAAACATGATTCTATCTGTAGGGCATACAGACAACACCGCAATGTGATGCCCATTAAGATGCTGTACATGTGTCAGTACATCATTGTGTCAGACATGTATGCATGTTGAAGCACACGTCAGCAGATTACATGTCAAGGTCACGTCAGCCATGTGTACTGTTATCCTGTTCTGGTCCACATGGTGTATCACTGGGATGCATGCATACTACCATGATAGTGTGAACTGCATGGCTACTGATAAGACACCTGCTTGCTGTAGTGTGCACCCCAGGGAGGTATTCTTACTAACACTATTAATGTCTGAGCTGCATGCCCTCTGCCGTATCACAGGCATTCTGCATGCCATCTGTCAAATCACATGCATGGTGTGTCTGTGTGTGTGTGTGTCTGTGTGTGTGTCTGTGTCTGTGTGTGTGTCTGTGTCTGTGTGTGTGTGTCTGTGTGCGTGTGTGTGTCTGTGTGTGTGTGTGTGTGTGTGTGTGTGTGTGTGTGTGTGTGTGTGTGTGTGTGTGTGTGTGTGTGTGTGTGTGTGTGTGTGTGTGTGTGTGTGTGTCTGTGTGTGTGTGTGTGTGTGTGTGTGTGTGTGTGTGTGTGTGTGTGTGTGTGTGTGTGTGTGTCTGTGTGTGTGTGTCTGTGTCTGTGTGTCTATTGTAATTTAGAGTCTTTCTTTGCATTCACAGGTGATGTAGGTGGGTTACCCTCCTGCGGTCCATCTGATGTTAGTGTCCCCACAGATACTAGCAGTGATGAACATATGCATGAGGTACAGGCAGGGTTGTCAGGGGCTGAATCTGTGCAAATGGTTGCCATCCCAGCTATGTCCCCCTCTTCCCCACACACAGTTCTGCTGCCAAGACATACCGCATCACCAGTGGCCATAGAGGAAGGACAGTCAGCGTCTGTTAGCATGGAACTGGAATGTGTGGTGGCTACAGAAGGTGTGTCTACACACCATGGTGTCAGTGTAATGACTGCAGATGTGCCACACAGGCATGTGGCCAGTGCTGCTCGTAGGAGGACCTCTGGCAGACATGCACCTGCAGGACAGAGCGCAGCAGCTGGTATCACGACGCATGTTCCAGACTGTAATGGTGGCACAGGCACATGCTGAACGGCAGAACAGAGAAGGGCAGAGGCTGCAGAGGGCTGCTATCCATACCCTAAATGACAACATCCAGGCATTGGCAAATGCTCAACAGCAGATTGCTGATGTTCTGAACAGGCGATTGGGTGACATGGTCGGAATCCTTGACCGTGGCATGGAAATCCACAAGCGTGAGCTGTCTGTGCTGGAACATCTGGTAGGAGTGAGGCGCAGGCCACGTGGACATAGGCCAGCTACACCACCTAGTGCAGGTCACCATAAGCATGCCACCTCACATGCCCGCTCCCATAGTGCTTGTAGCAGTAGCAGTGCAGCTGGTGCTGCACTGTCCACACCAGGACACAGTAGGCCACATGGACATGGCCCTGGACATTCCCAGCAGGGACACGTTTCCAGTGAACATGTGTCGTCGGACAGTAACCAAGCTGTACCTCCACCTGGTAGTGCCCATGCAACCCCTGGCAGGCACAGGTTACATGGCTATGGCCAGACACAGTGAGCTGTGCAACCTGGTCTGTACAATCTGGAGCTGTCAGTAATACCCCATGTAGGCTTCACAAAAGTCATAACTGTGTGCACACATACACGCAGACAGCAAAGACATCTGTAGGGCACCACAACACCCACATGCATACTGAACAGACATGTCCAGTCATATCACTGGCCCTTACCCACACACAAGATGTCATCCATTGGTGCAGCCTATGCCCCTGGCAAACATTATCACCCTGTGCATATGATGAAGCCTGTGCTGCATCCCTGTCATCCACACCATTGGTGCAGGGACATGCTCAAATGGTCTGATGCACAGGGTGAACAGAATACTGAGAAGTGTATATTACATTAGTTGTGTAAAAATAGTGGGAGAAGTGTATATTACATTAGTTGTGTGTGAATAGTGAGAGATGTATATATTACATTAGTTGTATACTGTTGACATGCACCAGACATACCATGTAGTACAGGTTTATCATGCATTGTTATATGTTCACAGTATGTGTCTCAGTAACAACAGTAACAGCATGTTGGTAATGATGCCCTGGTTCCCTCCTTATGGTCCACTTGCATGTGCCTACAGGTAGCACTGTTTGCAGTCTCCCACGTGTAACTGTGGAGTACTCACAGGCACATATGGCAATATCAGCATGCTATACATAGCCTCAGCCTGACTGTTGGAAAGTCTAACATAACACAGATGTCCATACATATACTGATCCAGAAGCATGTGGGCAGTTTAATAGGCTACAGTGGCTAGAGACGTGACATCCATACCAGGTCACATCACAGGTATGTTGACATGGTGCAGGGGTTGTACACAGCGGTCTGGCCAATGATAATGTTAGAGGCCACTTGATAGCATGAGGCCTCACTGTGCAGCAGTAATACCCTGTCACATTACAGGAACATGCTCGCACTCACGGGGTCAGCAACACTATAACGCACACCCCAAAGTGTTGAGGTGAGGACCCTTGCCTATGTGATCATCACCGTCACAGTACTGTGAACCCACACGACGCAACACAGAGAAAGAACATGTACAGGTAGCCAGTGTGGCTGAGACCAATGGCATCAACAGGGTAGTGGACTGCATCACCATGAGGGGTTAGGGAACCTGTGTGTTCTGTATGGTAGCATATACCCTCACTCCATGCACCATACAGCCATGCATACCTACATACACACACACACACTGTGGAGACCACAAATTTCATACACATATGGATAGCTGATGTGTGTGTGATACACACACCACACCTGCCTAGTCATGCTTTCCACACTGCAGTATGTACAGATCTCTACAACAGTGTACAGGGGTGTGTAACAATTGGGATGTATTCCCCACCATATGTGGCATATATGGTCACACAAGCAAACACACATGGCAGTACTGTGAATGATACACCTGCTATATGATGATATGTCTGACAGACATGCAGCAGTATTGGCCACATTATGTGTACCAACGCTACCTTCGGCAATTGTGCTGCTATATGCACATGGGAGGATGTAAGTGGTGCAGGTGTCACGTGATGTACTGTCGGTGACACCTGACCACTGTGTAGGTTTTATGTCTCCACCGTCAAGTAACGGTAACATAGCGTACTGTTAGCACATGCAATGGTAGGATGGCGTGTGACACACCTGTGAGCCATCCTCGGCAAACATCATTCTACACAGGTAGATCACCACTTTATGTACACACATCCATCCATACCTGCTGTGCATCCTACTGTACTGTCAATATGTCACCATATACAGGTGTCAATGATGGGGCTGCATTGCAACTGCATGTTGTAGTTAGGCACAGATTAGTTACTTACATCAGCTACTGCACATGCATGGTAGCTGCATGCACACTACAGATTGTACATGTGTGTTGGTCCTACATGCCTGTCATGTAGCCATGTTTGTATGCATTGCAATTGGTGAACATGTGTGTTGACATACATAACACATGGACTGTTGTATGATATGATGGGTGTCATGGGTAACTAGTACAGAGGGAATGTGTCCTCAGTCAACATTGCTGCCTCATGTACTGTTAGCATTCAACAGCCATGGACCCACCTTCCATTTGCGTGCATATGATTGCTGTAGGCACTTGTCTGCATGGAGGACAGCTAAAGCTATGCTATGTACATATGTGTCACGTGTGTGGTCTATGCACATATCCACTGCAATTACATGTATGACATAACCTAACATGTGTGTTCGTTGGTGTACAGTGACAGTCATCTGTCACAGCTGTGTAAGACTCAGGGCCCCTGGTATGTGTAGAGCTGACCTGGTTATGTACAGTGGTATCATTGCAATGCATAACACAGGATGGAACCCTGTCAGTACATGTGTAGTCTGCACAGTTGCTGTAGACCTATGTACAGTGCACTGGTCATGAGTCACACGGTGTTGTGCTAATGTATGGCTGTGTATTGCTGGTCGAATGACATGGTGATATCGGAGGGCTACATTGTAGATTGCGGTATGTACCTCTGTGATATGCACCTGAGACATCTGTGATAGCTCCTGAGTGTGTACTGGTCAATACATGTGAGTGGCCTTCATGTATGTGGGGACAGTAATACCATACTGTGCCCTTCCGTGTTTAGAATCTGTGTGCATGCAAGACGGCTCTTTGCAACTGCTAAGTGTGTGAGCATGCCCAGTATGTTGTTGTGTAGATGGACACACAGTACATTCCAAACTGCGCCCTTCCATGTTTAGAATCCGTGTGCATGCAAGGCGGCCCTTTGCAACTGCTAAGTGTGTGAGCATGCCCAGTACGCCGTTGTGTAGATGGACACACAGTACATTCCAAACTGCATCCTTCCATGTTTAGAATCCGTGTGCATGCATGCAAGATGGCCCTTTGCAATTGCTAAGTGTGTGAGCATGCCCAGTACGCCGTTGTGTAGATGGACACACAGTACATTCCAAACTGCACCCTTCCGTGTTTAGAATCCGTGTGCATGCATGCAAGACAGCCCTTTGCAACTGCTAAGTGTGTGAGCATGCCCAGTATGCCATTGTGTAGATGGACACACAGTACATTCCAAACAGACATTTGATACTAAGCATGTGGGCATGGCCATTGACATCCTGTATAGCGATGGTGGTCATCCAGGCAACGTGTCCATTTTCAGTGTCATGATGGATGCCTACATTGAACACACTGGTTGCTGTCTTGAAGGGTGTACTGTCTGTGGCGCGTCCCGTAACTATGTAGTGTTGTTGTAGTTCTCCGTAGATATTTGGTTGCCCCAATCACACCACTGCCATGTGTTTGTTTACGTCTTCCTTGGGACAGTAATATGCCTTCAGACTGCTCACTCTCTATACATTCCCTATCGGCATCCTTGCCTTTGCGGATGATGTCACCCACCTAGAAGTATGCCTCTGGGAGTGCTGTGTTCAGTAATCTCGGTAGCGCATTCTGTAAATGCATCCTGCTGTAGTGTGTTAGGGTAGGTAGGTGTATGTTCGACTCCCAGCCCTGCCAAGTGTGTGTGTGTGTGTGTGTGTGTGTGTGTGTGTGTGTGTGTGTGTGTTTGCGTGCATGCTCCCATCCACCTGGGAACTCAGTCTTGCTTTTAGATGCTGCACACCAAAGCAGTTTGCTACAGACGTCTTTGCCTTTGCGGATGATGTCACCCACCTAGAAGTATGCCTCTGGGAGTACTGTGTTCAGTAATCTCGGTAGTGCATTCTGTAAATGCGTCATGCTGTAGTGTGTTAGGGTAGTTAGGTGTATGTTCGACTCCCAGCCCTGCCAAGTGTGTGTGTGTGTGTGTGTGTGTGTGTGTGTGTGTGTGTGTGTGTGTGTGTGTGTGTGTTTGCGCGCATGCTCCCATCCGCCTGGGGACTCAGTCTTGCTTTTAGACGCCGCACACCACAGCAGTTTGCTACCAACGTCTTTGCCTTTGCGGATGATGTCACCCACCTAGAAGTATGCCTCTGGGAGTGCTGTGTTCAGTAATCTCAGTAGCTCATTCTGTAAATGCATTGTGCTGTAGTGTGTTATGGTAGTTAGGTGTATGGTCGACTCCCAGCCCTGCCAAGTGTGTGTGTGTGTGTGTGTGTGTGTGTGTGTGTGTGTGTGTGTGTGTGTGTGTGTGTGTTTGCGCACATGCTCCCATCCGCCTGGGGACTCAGTCTTGCTTTTAGACGCCGCAGACCACAGCAGTTTGCTACCGACGTCTTTGCCTTTGCGGATGATGTCACCCACCTAGAAGTATGCCTCTGGGAGTGCTGTGTTCAGTAATCTCAGTAGCGCATTCTATAAATGCGTCCTGCTGTAGTGTGTTAGAGTAGTTAGGTGTATGTTCGACTCCCAGCCCTGCCAAGTGTGTGTGTGTGTGTTTCCAGCTGCATGACAACAGTACATTGCTTTGACAGTATTCACTCTCCATAACATCCGTGTGGCATCTTTGCCTTTGATGCTGCTGTCTGCAGGCTAGACATGTGCCTGTGTGAATCATGTGATCCACTGATCACGGTAGCGAGTTTTGTAACTGTGTAATGCTGTCGTGTGGTACAGTGCTTACGTTTATGTTCTGCTCCCAACCCTGTGATGAGTGTGTGTGTGTGTGTGTGTGTGTGTGTGTGTGTGTGTATGTATCTATTTACATATATATATGTGTGTGTGTGTATATATATATATATATATATATATATATATATATATATATATATATATATATATATATATATATATATATATATATATATATATATATATATATATATACATACACATATATATATAGAGAGAGAGAGAGATATATGTATGTACATATATATATATATATATATATATATATATATATATATATATATATATATATAGTTATATCTATAGTGTATATAGATATGTATATTGGGATTATCACTCTTGACTGTGCTGCATTGTCAGTATGGGAACACCTTGGATGTATGTACATCTGCTACGGCTCTGTGATAGTGCACATACTGTGTGCTGTAGTGATCGTGGGTCATACATGTGTAGTGACGGGTTATTGTGATGCTGGGTATTACACAGGCATTGGAAACAATGTTAGAGCAGCACCTTTGAGTGGTCGTATGCAGATCTCTGAAACAGTCAGTGGTGGTTATTACATTGGAGTGTGAGTATGGCTCATATCCATCTGTAGTAACTGTCAAGTCTATGCACCCCAGGTTAACATTACAGACACACGTTTATCCACAGGTTGTGGTAAAGATCCCAGGACTGTATGTGTAGACATTGACAGGTGCAGGACTGGGTTGTGTTGGATGCATGGAGGGGTGTCCATGGCCAGTAATGGAGATTTCTACATCCTGGCAGGTATGGTGTGTGACTGTCCCACAACCTCCTGTATATGGCTGACACATGCTGTACCTGTGTATATGCAGACACACACACTTACCACAAACAGCTACGGCTATGACATACACAGACCCATTGCACCACCATTGGGCCATGCAATAACCGTTGTCCCTCACACACACACACCTACATGTACATTGGATGTCTCTATGACAGCTCTGGACATGTTAACACCACACCCTGTGCATATGATGTCACCTGTACCACCACCTGTGATGTGTAACATTGATGCAGGATCTGACTAACCTGCTGCTGCACACAGTGGCTTTATTCCACTGTATTGATGTTAGCATGCTGTTAACACACAATGTGTGTTACTTCCAGGTGTACTTCAGCGGGCATGATGCATTGCAGCTATGACCATCACTGTAGCATAGTTTACACCACTGTTACCTCTGATGATGTAGTCTCCATCCATGTGCCATTTCACTGATGTGTGTAGTATTGGCAGCATGTGTGTCTGTGTGTGCAGTACGTGTGTGATGTGTGTAGTACACATGTATCCATGCTTACAAATGCATACACGACATTACACGGACTTCACCATTCGTACACTAGCTTACTCGTTCTTTCACACATGTACACGGGCTAACACACGCGCACACCTACTTACTCGGGCTTACTGGCGCACACGGGTGCAGACACACTGTGGGCAGGTTTGCATGTCACATCAGGGGTATCCATGGCGTATGCCATCAGTCTCCTGACATTCCCTGGGATAGCTCATGACACGCCTTTTCCACTGAGTACTGACAGCACACATGTGACACTGCTCCGGTGAGGTTACACTGTTTTGTACATACACACTCCTGTTGTCACCTATCTTCTACTCTAATAGTCCCCTTAACCTACAGTACACTGTAGAGGCTTGGCCCATATAGCATGACATGTTGTGATTCACTATCCTCAGCCTCACTTGCCTCACATTGCCTACAAATGCTTGGTTACATCTCGGACAGAGCACATCAACACATAGGTACCAGTACGCAGTAGCCATGTTGTCTCCGGCTTGCCATTCATCTGCATGGTGTATTAACATCTAACTAAACCTACATTCTGTATGAATATTATCCATAAGTGTTGTGTTGAAGCGCAGCGCATTTTCGTGGCGCTGCACTACACTTCCATACCAGGGATCGGGGGAGGACAACTACTGGTTCATTGATATCCAATGGACAAAGCCACCACTGGCCTGGGACTTGGACATTGGCATGCTTCTTCGACTGTATTCATACTGTATTTGCAGCTGTCATTGCTCCATTTAGCAATGTGCACAACGTTAGTCGCATAACATCCGGGTATATTTCTGCACATAGCTCTGCTCTTGCACGGACAGCTTACTGTTTCATGTATCACATAGTTACATAGGTTTACCACCTGTCCCACTTTGCGAGGGACAGTCCCTCTTTGGGCAGTTGTGTCCTGTAAAATATTGTGAGAAAATGGCAAATGTCCTGAGAGTTTAGGACAAAATTATTTTCTATATTTTATGTCATAGTTGCATAAAACAGTTATTCTGTATCTGAAACACCTACATGTTATACGAAACAGAATAAGGAACAAAAATGCTACAAGAATAAACTTTTATTCAGGCAAACAACTGACGTTCTGTCCTTTGTACTGGCCGTGGGTATGTTTTGTCCTACAAAATCTGATGTTTGTAGCACAAATGTCCCACTTTGGGCATTTGGAAAGGTGGCAATCCTATCATTACATCATTTGCATAGCTTACACATACAAATGGGGTATGTTGCAAATCCCAACATTGTCCATGCAATGTTCATGTTACGGGCGGTCTTGCATGCCCCTGCAGGTGTTTGCTGAATAGCGTGGCAGTCATCTTTCCTTGCTGTACTCTCACTCAATCCATAAACACCGAAGGTGTCATGTATCAATGCCTAGGCTTTGCTGTGTGCTATGTCTATTTGTGGTGTATGCATGGCTGTGGGTATGTCCCACTGTCATCATTGGTAAAGTTGTCACCCTATAGGTACTTCCTGTGTGTCATTTGACATGTCAGCACATATCTGTGGATGAACTTCCTACTGCAGCGCTTTTCATACCTTCTGCGTTATCTTGCGGTCGATAATGTTGTTTCCTCAGACATGTATCTGTTTCTGATCATACCTATCAACCTCCTAGTGCAAAACATCTGTATAAAGCCGAACATGATGGGGGGACAGATAGGGGCAGATTCTACATATTGCTCTTACCAACGTAGATAGTTGGCAGTATTATAGGTTTTGCATTAATATGCCCTTTCTGAGGGATATGGGGTCTTAAACACATATGTTTATCATTATTTCATGACGTCAGTTCTCAGGTATTTGGCAGACAGGTACACATACCTCTCAACCTCCGACTGCAGGAAATCTGGACAAAGCCATAAGTAAAAGTGGGGCAAAGGCCCAAAAGTAGGGCCACTGTTTAAATATTGCTCTTACAAACTTAAAATGTTGATAGAATTACAGGTTTTGCATTAGCGTGAATTTTCTGAAGGGTATGAAGTCTGAAACTCAAATGTGTCTCATTATTGTCTAACTTCAGTCTTTAATGATTCACAGTAATTTGCCAGAAAAACACAATTTTATGTAAAATGTACCAACTATATAAGGCAAACATCTGGACATTCTGCAAAATTCTGTACATTTGAGAGGTATGCAGGTACAGATTGTGAGAGGAACACACCACACATATGAGTCATACATTTGCACATTCGTACAGTTACGTCAATACACACAATACATGGTGCCATCACAGGCCAGTTACCATTACATTCCTGTTGCTGAACACACCCAGCCACTGGGTTATATTCCACACACAGGCCAACAGGTGCTTATCCACACTACTTATTCCATCATGTGCCTTATGTGTAGGCCGGTATTTGCGCTTTCCGTCAGTGGCAGAGCTCACGTATGAGTATGGTGGACTGGACACTGTATCGGTGAAACTGCATGACACCCTGAGGGACACATGTCGTTTGAGTCTATTAACCTTCCACATTGACTATCACAGGCCATACGTTGTAATTCACATTTGTGGACAAACATGCTTATGAGTTGTACATGTTTTGTCATTTGTCCTGACGTCTTTCTTCTCATCTGTCCACCTAGTATCACTAGTTCTGTACATTTCATTAGGACGGGTTACCTTCATACCTCTCACCTGTACACATTATGGGTATACGCCCTGGGGTTTGACCTTTGATTCTGTTACATTTGTCATAAAAATGTGCCTTTCGGATGGATTGCTGGCAAGCCGTGATGGACTGTGCGGTTAGGTAATCATAATTAGGTAATCTATTTCATGATTACTAACTCTCATAACATTCGTATTCCCGACTACGCAATTATTCTATCAATGGTCTGACTTTGTCTATGGTATATTTAATATAGTCCCTATTTGTCTGTCGTGTACTATGCCTTAGTCCAGCTGTCTTATTCTGACATTCTGGCAGGTATGGTTACCATCTTGGTCGTATGCGTGTCCAACCATGATAAACGCCTACATGACACTGATATAGGTCCCTACGTCTTCCCCCAATGGTTTACACAATATCCAGTGGGTGGGTTGCACCTTTTTGGTGAATATAGGCATGTGCTATACCCACATAGGTGTATTGATCACTCCCATGGGGCGTACCTAATAGATCTGTGCCAACCAGCACCTTGGCCCAATTCTGCATACCCATGATTCCCATACCTGACACACCTCCACAGTACCCATTAGACATGTTTAATGTGAGCGATAATAAAGTGTGAGGACACTTCCGAGCACTCTCCACTCTGCAGATATCAGCTTGTACATCATACATTCAATCAACCCATGTGTTATTACCCTTGCACCTACTACTGTTGCATGTACAGCTATATCGTAGTTGCAGCTGTGACGTCTTTAGCATCTATGATGGTTTGCACTTTGTAGGGATCAATTTTTGGGGTCCTTCAAAGGACACCTATATTCATGTTTAACGTGTAGAACTTGCAGGCCCTGTCACACTGGTATTTTCCGGGAAATGGTTTGGAAACCATTGGTGTATTTTCCTTTCATGCATGTCTGTCTGTCTATCCATATTAGCTATACCATGACCTATTTATGTACATGTGTTATATGTACAGGGACATATGTTTGTTGTGTATATATCTATTCATGTATAGTGTGTGTATAGCTATATATATCTGTACATATATACATATGTCTGTACATTCCTCATCTCGTCATTTGCTTTGGATTATGTCTGTGGATATATGTGTATATATATCTCCATATCATACCTTTCAACTGTACAGATTTCCGCTGCATGTACAGCTGTTTGACTCTTATCTTTGCTCCGTTTTCCATAACCTTGTGTCTATCTGGCAAGTTAGTGGCATATCATTAAAGACTGACATTGGTAAATAATGACAAACATTTCAGGTTACGACTTCATACCCTTCAGAGAATCCATGCTAGTGACACACCTGTTATTCTATCCACTTTCTCTGTCTGTTAGGCAATATCTGGGGATTGTCCCTATTTCTGGTCTGTTTTTCATAACCTTGTGTCTATCTGGCAAGTTAGTGGCATATCATTAAAGACTGATGTTGGTAAATAATGACAAACATTTCAGGTTACGACTTCATACCCTTTAGAGAATCCATGCTAGTGACACACCTGTTATTCTATCCACTTTCTATGTTTGTAAGGGCAATATCTGGGGATTGCCCCTATTTGTACCAGTTGTTGTCATGGCTTTGTCCGGTTTCGTACTTTAAGGGTTTAACAGGTTTGAGCCATGTACATGGAACGTGGGGAAAACACCATTCATTTTCTATTCTGTGAGTGGATTATACACGTGCAAGCGCACTTGCATATCCTTATTGTGGGTTACATATGTTTCATAGATAATTGTGCTTCCGTGAACTTTCATAATTCTGACTGTAACAGTTACATATCTGTATTCCAGTTTACAGACTACTGCGAAATACACGTTCACCTTTACATATTTAAATGTGTGTACTGCACAAATGCTTTAATTACACTTTCAAGTTATATGTGCAGTGGTCGTAGGTCAACCAGGACTGCATTCACGTTGGCCAGATACCGGAACCACTATTCTATTGGTGTTCTCCCTTATTGGTATGCATACCCATAGTACTTAGCTAAACCAACATACGCCTCACCGCTTCACCTACGACACAGGCCTCCATTCTCCTGCTGGGAAAAAGGCAGTACTACATATTACACATTCCCTATTGCCTACTACTCCGAGGGTATGCAGAACACCAAGGCATATAGTCCAGTCACATACAGGTCTTTGCTTGTCAGGGTGTTCATGTAGTGATCTGGGTTTAGGCTTGTCCACCTGGTGAATGGAACTTCCCTGGCCGAGGTCAAATGTTAGACGAAGCATATGGACAGGGCTTATCTCCCTATTTTGAAGTTTTACCTGTGTTTATAGACACAAGTGTTTGGGCACCTGTCAGCAGCTAATTCTGTTGGCATTACATATTATAGGTGGGTTTGTTACAGTCCATACTCCCCGGTGAGGGGTGTTCCCATTCACATTTGACTTATTACCTGTATACAGTCATATGGGGATTGTTATTTTTGGACATGAAGTGACTACAGGTATGCAGTTGTACATTACACAAGTGTGAAGGGCTGTTTCTGTAAATATGTCCGGACCATACCTCTTAGAGCACCGAACCTGCGCAAAACTTACACGATGGGGGGACAATTAGGGACACATTTTAACGATTGCTCTTACAACGTTGATAGAATTCTAGGTCTTGCATTAGCATGACTTTTCTACAGGTTGTGGAGTCTTATACTCAGGATAATTCTCATTATTTACTGATGTCAATCCTCAGCTATTTACCACACTGGTGCAGATTGTCGGAGGCAAACACACCAACACTATGGGGCGAACCTGTGGTCATTCTTAGGGTTACCACCTTTTCGACTGCCCAAAGTGGGACATGTTCTGTAAAGATGTCAGATTTTCCAGGACAAAACATACCTACAGCCCTGCATAGTACTGAGCTTTAACCTTTTTTGTACACATAATAGCTTATTCTAGTAACATTTGGGTTTCTTATGCTACTTCACATAACATATTGAGGATTCATATATAAAATAATCGTTTTATGCAACTATTAAAGTAAATTAGGAAATAATAAACTCTCTGGACATTTGCTATGTCTTGATTTTTTTCACAGGACACAACTGCCCACAGAGGGATTGTTACTCGCAAAATGGGACAGGTGGTGACCATAGTCATTTTGTGAATATCCGGACAGTTGAGTGGTATGGCATGGACCTCCGTAATACGCTGTTGTGTTCTGGCACAGCAGTAGCTCAGCATTAAAGACTGCAGTCGGAACGTGCGGACAGACAGTTGGGTTTCAGACTTCATACTCCAGACATTAATGCCAATGTGCAAACTGTTATTCTATCAAATTCTATGTTTCTAAGAGATATGTTTACAGATTGTCCCTGAGTTTGGACCTTTGTCTCACTTATATTCACGGCTCTGTCCAGCTATCTTGCTCACACAGGTTGACAGGTATGGTCAGTCATGACTGCACACAGTCAGTGTCCCTCACACTTGATCAGGCTTGACCTGTTTACGTAGTGTCTTCCTCACCCTCATGCTGTTTTCCACTTTGCAAATGTGTGCATTATATTCTCCCTCCTACTCGTGTCTGGACACGTGCGTCAATGGAAGGTATTTTATCCTGGGTGGTAGGTTATGCATGCACACTTAGGGCTGGACAGTGTCATGGACCTCCACTGCACGTTCTGACTTGTGTCCAGATATCTACTGGACTGGACATCATGTTGTCATACCCATTCTACTATTTACACAAGTTGGTCATCCCGTGAGGGATATCCCAAAAATTGGTCAAGACAAAAACAAGTTAGATACCGAAGAGTTTTGTGGCTTCACGAAAACGTGCAGGGGATTTTACCTGCAGGGGATACATGGTTTGTAATCCTGACACTGCCTAGGGTGACAATACCTACTACATATGCGTAGGGATCACTGTGTGTAGCTGTTTCTGCAACAAACCAGTAGACCAAGTACGGCTGGATTTGGTGGATGTTCTGGCATTGTGGCAGGTTGTGTGTTGTGGAGGGTATGCTGGGTAGGCTATTATGCATCCAGGTGTGTTGCGTTTGTTATGGCCAGTTCCATCAGGACCCATCTGTGGGTATGTGATGGTGCCGTATGTATACATTTGTCTCTCATATTTCCATATTCATATGTTTGTGGGATTGTGTTCTACGCTATGGCCTGTCTGTTTGTCTTGCAGCTGTTTCTACATGAGGTTGTGTTTCTTTCCACTTCACCCACTGCCCCCTCATACACCTCCGGTTCACCTTTTCTGCATACGACACAAGTATCGCCTTTGAGGAATTTACCATTAAACACACACCCCTCACACGCGAATTATTCAGACCCCTTAGAGCACTACTTTGGTTGTTGGCCCATGACTCTGCCAGAGTTACACATTGACTACCCTACATGTGTCGGGTACTTTTATGGTTGTGTGGACTACCCTGCCATGTTTGCTGTCCACATGCTATACCTCACGCACATAGGTACACACCCTTACTTCACTTTCATTACTTGGTTGGTGTATCCGGGTACTACCCGTTCGACTGTGTCACATATATGTTCGGATTATACAGCTGCCTTCCGGATTTTGCCAGCCTGTTCTACTCATCTGTAGGATGGCACCTTTTCCTATGTCCAAGCTATTCCTTACACATGTCCGACTGTTGTGGACATTGCCTCCCCACAATCAGCGGTTGTGTTTCCACCTTTTCAATTGTCCACAGTGTGACATAGGGTTACCACCTGTCCCACTTTGCGAGGGACAGTCCCTCTTTGGGCAGTTGTGTCCTGACATGTACTTGTCAACATGGCAAATGTCCTGGGAGTTTAGGACAAACATATTTCTTATATTTTATGTGATAGTTGCATTAAACAGTTAATTCTGTATCTAAAATACCTGGCTGTTATGAGAAACAGACTAAGCAACTAAAATGCTACAGGAATACACTTTTCTGTAGGCAAAACAGTTATGTTCTGTCCTTTGTACTGGCCATGGGTATGTGTTGGCCTGTACAGTCTGATGTCTGTACCAAACATGTCCCACTTTGGCCATTTGTAAGGGTGGCAACCCTACTGTGACAGTTGCGGTGAACACAGCATATTTTACAGGCCGACACATACCCATGGTCAGTTTGGCAGATAGAACTTACAATTCTTGCCTATATCTGAGCTTATTCTTGTAGCATTTCGGTATCTTATTCTGTTTTTTATGACATTTCTTTATTATACGTCCAGTGAATTATGTTTAATGCAACTATTGCATGATGTCTACGGAGGAATTATGTCCTATATTCTCTGGACATTTGCCAGTTTTACATGTTTGTGTCAGGACACATCTGCCCACAAAGGGACTGTCGCTCGCAAAGTGGGACAGGTGGTAATCTTGGTCGACGGTACAGGTCATACTGTTCCTTTTGGCCTACATGTGTCCGTGTTGTTATGGCTCATTTATATGCTCCTTCTGTTTCGTTTACATGCTTATGCTATTTCCTATCACATTTGGTATGTGAAATACGGACATACCTTTTCTATGTGACTATTACATGGCTTGTGGGATATGATTCAGACATACGGTCACTACCTATATCTACATTTCTCCTCATGTATTTTGTTATGGACACATCTGCACAGCTATGTTCCCTCCCTCAAATTATGGGTCGGCTGGTGACCCTCTCCGTTGGACTGGACATACCTACTGGCGGCGTGCTAACATCTGATACGTTTCACTTCCACATGGTATAGCTATCTACACTACGTTGGACTACAGGCACATGGTTTTCCTGTCATTTGTTCATGGGTAGGGACCCGTTATTCCCTACCATGCATTTGTGTTTGAGTCTTCATTTTCTGTTCGCAGGGACTCTGCTTTGCATACGTTTCAGCCTCCACGGACACTGATAGGTACGATTACTATTGCTGGTAGAATATAATATTCAGCAGTTTAGGTTGCTCCTCGGAAGCCGACATTGACACACCTCCCTGCGCAACTTCGATACGCCCCTTGCACTTGCGCACATTTCCTATGCATGTGGCTGTGGCGGCTGCGCGCCTTCATTAATATGCATATGGCATGACTACTCCACATCTACGCTGCACGGCCGGCACAAGCCTTCCACCGGCCTTCCGTCGAGCTTCATGAATCCAGGGGCAAATTTAAATAAAATCTCTATCGGGTAACCCAAATGTAAACAGGCTGCATAACAGAATCAAAAATGTTAAACAGAAAACTAAATTTAGCTGTCCCAATGTCAAAAAGGGTCCCCATTAATTATATGAACATTTTAAAGTTCGAATGTCATATGGTCGACACATATGATCGAACTTTAAAAAGTTTGAAGGTGAAAAGCAACGGCTCCATATGGCACAGAATGGGAACATTTCCCTTTTATTGTACTGAAGTGCCATCTTGGAGTTGGTATATTTAAGGGGAGGTGCAGGGGTGCTTGCCCCCCTGCTCAGAGTGCTGAGGTAAGTTTTTTTTTATTTTTTATTACATTTTTAATGTTTCAAACTTTGCTCATATGTTGTCAAACATATGAGGTTCGAAGTTTTGAAACTTTGACTATATAATATAGACCCTGTCAAAAATGCTCTATTTAAACTTAAAAGAGAACTCCAGACAAGTCCTGATCAAGTCAACCCTAAGCCAGATATGAGGTAAAACAGCCACCCTGGCAAATGATAATCACAAAAACTACTTTAACTGTGTTAGGAATCTCAGAAACAAAGAACAGCACTGCACAGAACTAATAATAAATTATATTACATAACTGGACCCAGAGGACAAAGACAATCTGTTGGCAGACAACTAAATCTCAAACTTCACCCCCTCTCTTCTTCTTCTGTATTCCTAGATAACATACCTGTATTCACCTTCCTGTGTTCCAAGAACATGTCCTCAAGGCACTATCCATGGCCAAGTACACTACTTCTCTGGGACCAGATAGCATACATGGTTGCCTACTGGCCAGCCTGAACAGAGCTTCCCAGACACCCATACAGAAGCTATTCAATACCAGCCTACAAACAGGCTTCATGCCAGATGAATGGATAACAACAATAGTCATTCCCTTCTACAAAGGTGGAGTGTCAGGGGAATCAAGTAAATATAGACCCATAAGCCTGTCCAGCCCCATCTGTAATGCTATGGAAATTAACATTGTGGAATTAATAAATAAGGGCATAGGTAACACACAAACTTTTGACCCAAGTCAGTATGAATTTGTCAAGAAAATATCCTCCCCATTTATTCTGGTTGGTTTCTTTGAGGAGGTTACTGAAGTAATAGATAAGGGTATACCAGTGTGTACCATGTATTTAGACCTCACACAGCCATTCAACACCATCCCACACTCAGGCATCATAGATAAACTATCACAGCTAAATGTAAATCCTTATGTTACTCATTGGATAGCTAAATAGCTCACAAGTAGAACACAGGAAATTAGGGTGGGACAGCTCTACATTCTCTAAAAGACCTTTCACTAGCAGTGTACATCAGGGTTCAGTCTTTGTGCCATTACTTTTTGGAATTTACTTCTCAGAAATCAAAGCAAATGTTAAACTTTTATGGATTACCAAATCTGCAAAAGTCTGTAAACTTGGTGCCATCTTAAAATCACCAGAGGACATGACATACTCAAATATGACTTTGCGAAACAAATAGTCGATATCAACACCATTGACTAAAACTAAGTGCCAGGAAATGTCTAATATCCTTTGCCAAGCATGACTTTCCTTGTAACTATTACTTACAATACCCCCTGAAACTTGATCCTGTAGTCAGGGATCTGAGAATCTATGCAAACACTGAACTCTCTTTGAAAGCCATATATCCACTGCTGAGAAGAAAACCTTTTTCATTGATCAATTTATATCTAAAGGTATAACATCAAGGTCAAAGACTGTAATCATTCCATTACACTCGTCACTCATTAGGCTGATCATTGTATATAATGCCTCTTTAGGTATATGCCTGTCCAAACACTAGTCAAAACAGGAAAGACTGCAATGATTTTTGCAAAAAAAAAAAAAAAAATCAAGGACCTAAATCATAAACCGGTGCAGAAAATTTCAAAGCTTTGTCCCCTATTTCTGTATCATATGGGCTGCTAAGAGATTACCTTTACCTAGCATGCAGACCCTTAACAGCACCTATCATTTATGACCTATTCCATACTTAAAAGTCCAGTGGAGGCATAAACACCCAGTAAAGCAATTTCAATTTGTTTTGCAACATAAATAGGACATGTTGGAAGGATAGGTATGAATCACAAAGATTACTACTTCTGTGAAATAATATTTAACTCACCATAAAGCAAAATATTTCTCTTACTCTATTCAAATGTAATTTGGATTCTCAAGATACTCACAGATTAATAGCCAAGTAAATACCTATGATGTACACATACACACACACAGACACGCACACACAGACACACACACACACACACACACACACACACACACACACACACACACACACACACACACACACACACACACACACACACACACACACACACATACATAAGGGGTAAAAAAGTTACACAGTCAAACTGTTCAGTGAAAACTGCAAGAAAGACACAGTCAGACTAGATTAACCCTTCTGAAATGGAGGACCCATGGGATACACTCAAATTAAACCTAAGGGACATATCAGTGTTTCAGCTACATAGCTTCTGAATGCCCATTACTTTTTACTCTTAAGTCTTTATGGGTATATTCAGACCAATAAAGCGAAATCTAACTAGCTGCAGATATGACACTTCGGAGTTTTTGTGACCATGTGTGTACTTATCTAAATATCTATCTGACGTTCTGATCATTGAGACAAGAACATCGATGTTCAGAACATCGAAAATTCAAAATGGACCGTGAAAAAAAAAAAAATCACAAACACTATATTATGCCGCACCCCCCATGTGGGGGCTGTGCGCCCCACACACCCCTACTTTAATATTCCAACTCCAAGATCACACTACAGTGGGGTAATGGGAATCTAACGTTTACCACTATATGCAGTAGCGCTAAATGGGAGATTTCCTGTACCCTACCTGCAATGCCAACACTCAGATGGCACACACACAGAACATGCAGGGCAACTTGCTGCCCTGCATACACACCCAACATTCCACAATCTCACTTACCTGGCACTTCCACTTTAAACCTTCAATGTTCTGAACATTGATGTTCTGGTCTCGATGATCAGATCTTCGCTGTTCTGAACATTCAATGATTTAAAGGGAAGCCATATATATATATATATATATATATATATATATATATATATAATATATATATATATATATCTGTGTATATATATATATATATATATATATATATATATATATATATATATATATATATATATATATATATATATATATTACATCAGCTGTAAAAAGCATAAAAACATATTATTACAGATGAACAACAACAGTCTTCAACTGCTGACATGCTGATAGTTTTGAAATTTTCATAGATTAAGTGGAGAAAACCCAGCAAACAAAGGATAAAAGTCCACCTTGGTTCCTTGTTGTTTTTTGCTGCTTAATTTTTCATAGATCATCATTGTACAGCAAGCTATATAAGACCAAGCTTCAGCAAAATCTTCTAAAGTGATGAGAGGTTATGACTGTAATACTGGTTATCAAATCGAACACTCAGAACTCCATTATAACAGTATTTTCAGTATTGACTAAAATCCTTGTTATAGTATTAATGGTCATGTGCCCCACACTTCAGGGAATATGACATCCCACATCCTTATCTCATCTCGCTTGTGATTTTTCTTTTGTTAACAATACTTACTCCAATTCTTTGTGTCACTTGCTACACTTCTTTGGCACTGCACTTTATGTATCACAGATGAAAGTTTTCATTTAGTCATTCTCTGATGATTAATGTGTTCTACTCAGAAATGCAGGTGGAATGGACACCATCCAATGGTCTTTGCAAGTCATACAAGAAGGAATTCTCCAAACATGTAATACACAATATTAAATTTAATATTTTTAATATGCAATATTGGGTATTGACTAGCATTTTCATTATATTACATCAGGATGAAATGGCTAGGCTTAAAATTACCTCTGAGTCGATAGCCTCGTAAACTCCGATGATCCTATGTTCCTTTAATGTATTATGTACTAGCCCCTACACTAGTTGCATATCTATCTATCTATCTATCTATCTATCTATCTATCTATCTATCTATCTATCTATCTTTCTATCTATCTATCTATCTATCTATCTATCTATCTATCTATCTGGCGATAAATAGGTAGATTGATTAGACAGACAGATAGATAGACAGACAGATGGAAATTAATATTACTTGCTAACCAGGTAGGCCCACATAGTTGCTTTTGAGGGGCAACCCAGAAGGAATGCTTGTTTAACTGACTTGCTTAGATTCACATAGTAGGCAAACAAGGGCTAAGGAAATCAAAACCAGTACCATAGGAAATAAACCGCTGTACTAACTGCCAGAAATAATATATCTAGATAGAGGATATCAATATAGATATAATTTCTTTATTTATATCTATATCTATATCGGGTCTATATTAAATCAGCAAAAACTCACTTCAACAAACGGCATTTCATCAGAAAAGCCATTTAGCGAATTCCACTCTTGTGGGAGGCTGCACCCTCTATACCCCCCAACTAATTATATATACCAACTCTAAGATCACACTACAGTGAGGAAAGGGCAATTTTACCTATCTTCACTGTACCGGGATCTCAGTATGAACAGTACGATGAATGGTATGTTCAATGTAAGTGTACCGAAAATGCCGTTCACTGAACTGAGTTTTCAATGAACTAATAAGGATCCTCTATATCTATGTCTATGTCTATATCTATATCTATATCTATATCTATATCTATATTTATATCTATAGCTATATCTATAGCTATATCTATATCCAGCTATGTAAAATACCAGTATTACTCCAGCACTCAAAAATGCAGACTTATTGGAATTAATAGAAATCATTGGAAATCAAAGAACTATTTTTGAGTGCTGGTGTAATGTTGGTGTTTTAGATTCATAATTCCATTCTCCAGAGAATATATATATATATATATATATATATATATATATATATATATATATATATATATATATATATATATATATATATATATGGGTCTACTTCATATGACTGAAAGCTCATATGATTGACAACCATTTGACTGACACCAAAACACTGACAGCTCAAAACACTGAAAGCTCATATGATCAACAGCTTATATGGTCGACACATAAATCCAAAGCAATATGCCCCTTCCCTACTGTAGTGCGACCCTGTAGTAAGAATAAATAGTAAGGGGGGGTGTGGGGGGCACAGCCCCCCTCATAGGTCATACATTTTAAACATACATATGGATACTTTTAACTGAATTGACTATATTCATGTAAATAATGTGGGGGGCTATGCCCCCACACCACCCAATGTGGGGGGCTGTGCCCCCACTCCTCCCCTAACTATTTATTTCTACTCCAGGGTCAGGCTACAGTGGGGAAAGGGCATGATGCTTTGGATTTATGTGTCAACCATATAAGCTGTCAATCATATGAGCTTTCAGTGTTTTGGTTGTCGATCATATGAGCTGTCGACCATATGAAGTAGACCCATATATATATATATATATATATATATATATATATATATATATATATATAGTGCATTCGCCATGTGAGGGATCGTGTACAGTGCGTAAATAGGGGAAATCTCCTTTCTTCCTCGCAGTGTGATCTCAAGTTGAATATTTTGGGGGTGGGGAGGGGGCTGCTCACATTAGGGGGGGGGGGAGCTTGCCCCCCAACTGTGTGTGTGTTAGGGCTTTAGGTTGGTAGGGTTGGTAGAGGAGAGATGGTGGGAGTGTTGTAATGTCGCAAATTTACACACAGCTCACATTTTCTTTTGTGTAAAAAGGAAAAATCGATTTTAATTTTCTGAATATAAATTCGAAAATGCAGACACGCTTTGCAGACACGCTTTTATATATATATATATATATATATATATATATATATATATATATATATATATATATATATATATATATATATACAAATCTATATGAACATATATATACATATGGTTTTCTCACCATCTCACCATTACACAGTTAAGACCACAAGTAAGTAGGCCATGGATTCATCTGTCTGCCTCTTTTACTCTTTAATAAAAAACAATATAAGACAATGTTTTATGATCAAATGATAAATCATGTGACTGAAATGGGAACCTTAGTATACAACTTCCACAAAATACTCCTTAAATATAATCCTGAGGTTCAGATGAACCCAAGAGGTTGCATTAATTATTGCACTAATTAGGCCCTGTTTCCATTATTGCAGTACTATTATATTCAGAAACATATTAACTGCAGTTGAGGAAAGATCACATTATCTGCCAATTTGCATATCTCCGAATTGCTGTTAACTATTGCAAGTGCAGATCAGCACTTTCCTGTGGTTGTTAATAATAGGGGTTGATGCATTGTGTTAGCACATGCAGTCTCCTTATTCAGTCTCCCACACACTATACATACATTCAAACACACACACACACACACACACACACATGCACACATATAAATACACACATGTGCACACACACGCTCACATACACACACACACACACACACACACACACACACACACTTGTCCCTGTGTTGTCAGAATATTGCTGTTGTTTCTATTTAAATGTCTTGTAAATCACAGATGATTACATTCATGAATGCTAGCATTAGAGCATCACACTTCATATCCTTCAGTAAGTGCACTCTAGTGTAAAAACTGTCATAATAGTGAATTTCTAACTTTGTAAGAGGAATACTAAAAATATGTCTCAGATTGCATGACTTTGCCCTCCCATTTATTTTGGCTGTGGCTAGTTTTTTTGTACTGCAAGGTTCAAAGGTATGTCTCATGTTTAGGGTTACCACCTGTCCCACTTTGCGAGGGACAGTCCCTCTTTGGGCAGTTGTGTCCTGTGAAATAAACTAAAAAATGACAAATATCCTGAGATTTTAAGGCAAGAAATATTTTATAAGTTTTTTTAATAGTTGCATAAGACAGTCATTTTTTATACTAAAACACATAAATGTTATAAGAAATAGCATAAAAACACAGCTGCTACAAGAATAAGCTTTTATTTTGACAAACAAGTGAAGTCTTGTCCTTTGCTCTAGCTGTGAGCATGTTTTATCCTGCAAAATCTCACATTTCTACAAAAAATTTCCCACTTTGGGCATTTGAAAAGGTGGCAACCCTACTCATGTTCCCTATGCCTTTCTCTTGTAATTCAAGAACTGTTGCAGGTATTAAATAATGCCCTAAATCCTCTGTATGTAGAGAAAAAAAGCCACTAACTTATCAGTTATCACTGCATGTTAATGCTGATGTTTCCTCTGTCAAGGGAGTAAAGTTTGAAGCTTTTTCCCAATTTGTAACTTATGTTTTTATCTGAGTCTTACTTTTTTTTACATTACATCCCTGGTATTTAGTGATGATGCAGTGGACTAATATTCTCTGGTGGAGATAGAGGGTACAGGGTGGGAATCCTTTTAGCACCATTAAAGCATGTTACTTATAGTACCACTAGTTTTTAATGGTTCTCTGCTCCGAGTTTTTTTTTTAATTAAGTGCCTTTAAGGCATGCTATATAGAGTACCCATAGAATTATGTTTCCCATAGACCCATGTCTTCAGAGTTATATACCTCAGAGACAGCCCTATCACAGTGCTTTTGCATGAAGATATGACACACTGCAGTGGGCTGTTTCCACAGCCACGTTACATGCTAATGAATCATTCCAGGAGAGATTTATATGTTAATTAGCCATGTACACTCTCCTGTTACTACCTGAAGGAAGTTATTTACATAGTTTAATTTTCATTGCTCAAAACTGTACATGCAATTGCAACAGTGCTGGTTCTCTGTTAAAACTTCACTATATATATATATATATATATATATATATATATATATATATATATATATATATATATATATATATATATGGCCACGCTGTTTGAATTTGTATTTTCAGTATTTTTGCATTTGCTTTGTATATAATTATTATGTTTAGTAACTGTGTTGGAGCTTTTATCCCTGGTCCTCCACTGAAAATGGGCTTCTGGCCCAGTTAGACATTACCCAGTTAACAAATGCAATAAATAAATAAACAAAATCAACAGTGTTCCTCCAACCCAATTTTGCAGTCTTTGCACATTAGTCTTAGGGTATGTGAAAGTATGATAGTCATCATAAACTTGTGTGCACACACACACACACACACACACACACACACACACACACACACACACACACACACACACACACACACACACACACACACACACACAAATGCTCGCGCACACTCATACCGTAACACTACCTAACCACCACTAACCTCGCTAGGACTTATTTGTACTCCAATGGAAGAACACAAGCTTTTGGCTATATTCATTAATATGGGTGGCTGGGAGATGCTGTGATAATTTATGGTTTTTGGAGGTAAGCAATCCTCGGACTCTCTCAGCTATGTAAATACCTTCCTTCAGGCAGTGACAGGGGAGTGCACATGGCTAATTAACATATAAATCTCTCCTGGAATGCATCATTAGCATTTAACATGGCTGTGAAAATAGCCCACTGCAGTGTCATATCTTCATACAAAAGCACTGTGGTAGGGCTGCCTCTGAATACAAAAAAGTTATCATGAGGTTTACAGAGGTCTGTACCTCATGGTTACTTTTCTGAATTTGGCTCAATATTTTACTTGAAATCAAAAGTAGTTCTTTAAGAATGTGTAAAATAAAATAGTATATGCAAACAAATAACTGATGAAAACTAACTGGGCTGGGAATGACATAACAGTTCAGGTGCTTATCTTACAGATGCAAGGTACAGGGTTTGATTCACACCTTTAGCAAGACATTGGTTAGGCTTAAAATGGCCTGCTAGGGCAGTTGCCCTAGTACAAGTCTATGAACCTATAAATCAGAATTGGGAATAACCAAGATTACTGAACAAAAATGTGATTTGTTTTCTTTACCCTGTGTTTTACTTGTACTTTGCTTTTAATTGCATATTAAAACTTGAAAAGAGTCCACAGCTCTGTCTCTTTTGAGTCAAACAGAAATTAGAATAGGTCAATTAAGGAGTCACACAGAAGTTAGAACAGGTCAGCCAAGGTTAATCATCTATGAACTGATGGGGTAGAGCTAAGAACTAAACCTTCTATTTAAGGGGTAAAATAAAACATTTCAAAGCTTTACTGGAAAAACCTCACCCAGACTCTGCCACACCTTGCTGTAAGGGAAAGGTTAGTTTGCTTTTGATTTCTTGTACTTTGTATTACTTTATTGCCTTTTTCTATTTTGTATATTGTGATTTGTTTTCTTTACACTGTGTTTTACTTGTATTTGGCTTTTAATTGCATATTAAAACTTGAAAAAAGACCACAGCTGTGTCTCTTGTGAATCAGGCAGATTTTTCCTACTTTCCCACCCTGTTACTGTTGTGTTCTTAAACAACACTGTTTTTTTCTAGTTGGCTGCCCCTTGTGTTAATTTGACCATGTATCTCCTTCCCTCTCTCCTTTCACTGGCTGGTGTGAGTAAGCACAAAATTATCATTTTGTGAAATCACTCCCCTTCAACTATTTAAATTTATTGGCCATCCCACTGTAGTCCATACTACCAGAATACAAAAATGGCCACTCCCTTTCAATCTATCTTGCTCTTTTAAAAATAGTGTCTCTAGTTACTTAATAGTGACTTAAGTTACCCACTTTCACATCTAACTTCTTAGAGCACACTGCAGTATTAAGGATAACCCTTTTTTTACCTTACCTTTAAACATCTATTGCAAGACCACTGGTTATTGAAGAGACCACATTCTACCTGTTAGTAGTCATCTTGGTATTAGTGCTTTTGTTTTCTCCTAGTGAGAGAAAGAGTACAGGCACATTATTTCGTGAAGACTGCTGATCACCAGAAAGCCTAATAACTGCTTTATAGGTGACAGCTTGGGATCTGTGCTTATATTCTGGTCCTGATGAGAGAAGGAGCAGAGTACATTGATTCTGACTGTTTCTAGTTGGAGAGTGAGTGTCTGTGCTTAATGTTTCTGATTGGTCTGGTTGCTATTCAAGGCATCCACCAGGAAAAGGCTACAAGCTTACTGACCTTTGCCTCATCTTGGACAAGACTGTGGATCACCAAACTGGCTGTGGTCTGATTCCCATCTTGGGATTGGTGCTGACATTTTGCTTCTGGTGAGAGAAGAAGCAAAGGAGCATTGTATCCCAACAGAGTGAAGCTGTGCTGAGACCAGCATTAGTAGTTGCCAGGCAGTAGCTATTCATGTGACTCTCTTTTCATTATTCTTGACAAGCTAATTCTTTGTTTTCAGTAAGTACTGCTTGATTTGTTTCTAGCTTCAGAATATCTGCTTAAATACTTCAACCTTAAAGTTTCAGGGTCTACGTATTAGTTTCCCCTCAAGTGTGTGGGAGTGCTTTGTACAGACTCAGACACCTTGAGTGACATTCTTCCTGTAAAAGCACAATTTCAATTTCTCCAATAGCTAGTTGCACATAGGGCAACTAGTTTGCAGTGATAAGCACTGTCCCCATAGTTTCAAACTGGATACTCCTGACAGTGATTGATATTCATGCTACAACAGTCTAATCAATAAAAAAAGGCCTGTTGCCATGGATATGAACTTTCCTACTGTCTCCGATACCAGCTTGGTGGATATGGGCATCCTCAGGCAATGTAGAAATTGACTCATGTTTACTGACAACCAGTTAATTTTCAAACAAACTAATATTGTGTGGGAGAGAAGTATTTACACAATGTCACTGGAGGCAAAGCTCTCACATAAAAGTACTCCTGATGTCAATAATGTTGTCATTAGTACACATGCTACACTCATCATGCACAATTCAAAGCATACATATAGACCCACATATGCTGAGGCCATTAAAAGTAACCTTTCTAAACCACAAACACCTCCTAGACAAAGTGCATATAATAAATATCCTCAGCAGCCCCATATGCACTCTTTCAAAACAATGTCTGCATCAACACATAGAGCTACATCTCATTGAGCTTCTATCTTTAAGCCCATAAGGCAAGCCACCACACAATCCAAAATTCTAGTCATTGGAGACTCCATCCTGAGACACACTAATGTCCCTCTCACCAGGCTGAGTAAGGAGAAAGTCACTGTGAGTTGCTTATCAGGGGCTAGGATCCACCACATTATGCATGCACTCAGGTCATTGGACCACAGTTACCAATATGGCTGAGTCATACTCCCTATGGGAGTAAATGACCTGATATATACCTCCCTAGACTATATGAAGAGAGACATCATGAAGCTCTCAGACTATGTGTCTCAGGCTGGTATGAGCCTACCATTCAGCAGCATTTTATCTTCTCCAAGGAAGATGATACAACACAAACAAAAGATGATTGACTTTCATAAGTGGCTTAGTTTCTGGTGTCATTTTAAAGGGGTGCAGTATTTGTCAGCATGGAAGGAGATGGTCAATAGACCATGCTTCTTTGCCAGGGATGATCTGCACCTTTCCCCCCTAGGCATTCGAATATTATCTAAAACATTGTCTTCCCCCATAGTGCCTATTTTAGGCAATGCCAAACTGAAAGTACTTTCAACATAGCAAATCAAAACTAAGAAAATCTAAAGGTATTACTGTGCAATGCTAGGAGTCTAAACAAAAAACTCCACTTCATAGAAGCTCTCTTTACCCTAGAGAATGCAGACATAAGTGCAGTCACTGAGACATGGCTTAAAACCACAGAGAGCACAACAACAGTGCAAGGTTATAATGCCTTCCACACATTTAGACCAGCTACTTCACAGGCAGGGACTAAAGGTGGAGGTGTCTCTATTTACATCAAAAATAAATATACTTCAAGGGTGGTCAAACAAGACAATGCACTTGAGCTGCTCCATGTACAAATCACCATAGGCAAAATCCAATACCACTTCCTTGCAAGCTATATGTCCCCCTCTATGAGTCAGGAAACCCATACCATGTATTTAAATTTATTAGAAACACTAACCATCCAATGCAATACCATATTCATGGGTGACTTTAATTACCCCACTATTAACTGGGAATCTCATATGACACCAAGTGTACATGCACAGAGATTCCTGCATTTTGTAAACACAAACTCCCTGGACCAGATAGTCAGTACACTAACCAGAGGTGCAACCATACTGGATCTGGTCCTCATTAATATGGGACAGTGTTGCACACCCCCTACTGTAATGCCTTCCTTGGTAAGGTTAGACCACAAAATGGTCTCCTTTGAAGTAAAAATAAAACCTTGACCCCCAGCTAAACCTGGAATATTCAGAAACTATTCTAAGGCTAACCTCCTGCTATTATTTATTTATGTATTTATTTCCAGTTTGATGACCGGGAAGGTACACTGGGCTCAGGAGCCCATTTTCAGTGGAGGCCCAGGGAGAAAAGCTCATTAATACATAGTAGAAATTTTACCAATTAAGCAAATTGTAAATATAAAATAGCAAAACTAAGCAAAGTAAAACAGCAACATAGAGTCAAATACAATACATATGTAAATACAATACATATTTACATATTTACAGATTGGAGAACAGTAGTACAGAGTTAAAATTGTATAGATGTTTAAATCATCTGTGAATGGTATAAAAGTAACATTAGTAAGAAAGCAGTAAATAATGTTAATCCCTTATGTATAATGAATGTATGCCTGTATTAAGCAGGTTAGCTAGGTAGAGTGCAATTGCATTTCCATTTATAGAAGAGGTAAGAATGGAGATGGGTTTTGAAGTGTTTAAAGTTTTTGGAAAGTCTTATAGAGATGAAGGGAGTGAATTCCATGTTTTGGCTAAGGAAAAGCATAGGAGAAGCTGACCAGTGGGATGATTTGGTTAGTATACTAAGATTAGATTTTGGTGGGCAGATCTTAGAGTTCTGTGTGGGGTGTATAATGATAAGATGTTTGTTAGTGCTGGGCATTTAGTTGGTTTAAAAATAAGCTAGTGAGCTGTGGTGATTTGGAGGTAGTCAAGGTAGTTGGGAAGGTCTAGCCATTGTAGCCGGTGAAGAGGGTATACAGTGGTGGGTGGAGTATTTGGATGTGGTGGCAAACTTTGAGATTTTCTTGTAATATATTTCCAGTTTAGAAGAGATGGAGGAAGATATGTTGGTTAGTAGGGGAGCACCATACATCAGTGAAGGTAGTAAGTAGGTAGTGACAAGGGTCTGTCTTGTTGAAGGGTTGAGGAAGTGGGAGTTTCTGTACAGCATGCCAAGTTTCTGATGTGTTTTCTTAATATTTAGCTGAATATGGGTATCAAATTTTAGGTGTTCATAAATAGTAACCCCAAGAAGATTAGCAAAAGGAACAACTTCTGTAGTAGAGTTGGCATGGCTGATAATATTGAAAGAGGTTTTGCTGAGGGGGAGAGATTTTGAGAGAGAGACCAGCAGGATTTTTGATTTGTTGTCATTCAGAGAGAGGTGATTTTGAAGCATCCAGTTCTCAGTAGTTGAGAAGGCAGTTTGAGTTTTTGTTTGGAGCTCAGTGAGGTTAGAAGCAGAGCAAACTAAAGTTGAGTCATCTGCATATTCTACTCACTTAGTGTTAGGCATGGCTGCATGGAAATCATTAATGAAGATATTAAAAAGCATTGGGCCAAGTATGCATCCCTGGTGTTCTCTGGTTGGGTTAGGAAGGAAGGCTGAAGTGCCAGTCTTCCATTTCATAGCCTGAGATCTATCAGAGAGGTAGTTGAACCAGGTAATGGTGTTTTGTGAGAGAATAAGATTAGAAAGGTGGTTAAGGAGGTGGGTATGGGAGACTGTATCAAAAGCCTTGGAGAGGTCAAGGAGGACTGTGGACACAAGTTCTCCAGAGTCACGGGCATGGTTTATGATGTCTAGAAAAAAGAGAAGATCAGTTATTGTGCTATTAAGTGAGAACCTGGCAAAATTTCAAGACCCCATAAACCCTGAGAAAACTGCTGCCTGTGCAGAACTGCTCACAGAAAACCCTGTGCAAGCATGTTAATAGCTGCATAGAGGCAGCTGTACCCACCCCGAAGAAGTACAAAACTAACTCTAAAAACAAGCCACCCTGGTGGAATCATAAAATCAATAGGCTGTATAACAGGAGGAAGAAAATCATGGCAAATATTAGGAGGTACAGCATCCAGCAGGATAAAAGTATTCTCATCAAACTAAACAAACAACTCAGAGGACAAATAATGTCTACCAAAGCCAGATTCGAGGTAAGTTTGGCCTCCCAAGCCAAGGATAACCACAAAGCATTCTTTAACTATGTCTGCAACCTGAAAGACAATACCTAATTGTGTGCAGATCTCATTGTAAATAGAGCCACCTATACTGAGCCAGAATATATAGCAAACCTCCTTGCTGATAAATTCTGCTCCAATTTACCCCTCTCTCCCTCTCAACCTTCCCTTAGGAAACATCATCAAATATAACTCCCCCTACTATCACTAGGAAATAGGTCCTTAATGCTCTCTCTAAGACCAAGAACACTGCATCAATGGGCCCAGACAATATCCCAGGATGCCTTCTAAATAGCATGAAGCATGACCTATCAGGGCCACTGGAATTACTATTTAACTGTAGCCTCCAAACAGGCTTTGTGCCTCATGAAAGGAGAAATGCAAGAGTCATCCTTCTGCACAAAACTGGACATCTACAGACCCTGGAGACTGCAGACTCATAAGTATCACCAGTCTTATATGTAAAGCCATAGAAATAAGTATTATGGAGATAATCAAAAGAGATATAGTAAACTTCAGAAACTGGACCCAAGCCAGTTTGGTTTCATCAAAGGCAGATTATGCCTACTCAACCTGGTGGACTTCTTTGAGAAGGTCAACAAAGCAATGGATGAGGGCAAAATCATTCACACTGCCTACCTTGAGCTGGCCAAGGCATTTGACACAATACCCCACTCTGGCATTGCTGACAAACTCAAGGGGTAAGGTACAAACCTGTATGTTATCCAGTGGATAGCCAACTGGCTCACAAACAGGACCCAGCAAGTAAAAATTGGGAAGCCCACCTTTAAAAAGAGGCCAGTCACAAGTGGAGACATTTAGGGATTATTCCTTGGACTGCTCCTTTTTGGCATTTACTTCTCAGAAGTCAAGGCTAATGTCAGTGCTCTCTGGCTGACTAAATTTGCAGATGATTGCAAATTAGGAGTTGTCATTGAATCAAACACTGACACAAATGTTTCCGGGAGGGTCTAACACAGACAAACAACTGGTGTCAGAGCCATAGAGTAAAACTAAATTCCAAGAAATGCATAATAGTATCCTTTGGGAAGTCATCCAACCCTGGTAATTATCATATTGACAACACACCCCTTAGAGTTGACCCAGTAGTCAGAGACTTAGGGACACACATAGATAGTAATCTGCCCTTTGACCATCACTTGTCTGCAGTGGTAAGGAAATCATTCTATATTGCGCAATGTTTAAACAAAGGTATGGCATCTAAGTCCAAGGAAGTCATCTCTCCACTGTATTCGGCATTCATCAGACCTCTCTTTGAGTGCAATGCCTCATTTGTTACGTACGTGACCAGGCATATCCAGCAATTGGGAAGGCCACAGAGGTTCCTCACTAAAAGAATACAGGGCATAAGTAAAATGTCCTATGCAGACCATCTCACTGCCCTATCCCTGTATTCTGTCTCATACAGGCTTTTGACGGGAGATCTATGTCTGGCATACAAGGTATTATCAGACCCCCACTCTGATGGTCATCCTGCATATCCACAAAACAAACAGCACCAAAGTTACCCATTCTATAGACTTAAACCTTGCCTATGATATAAATATGACCTGCTAGAGAGATAGGTATGTATCCCAGAGACTACGCCGTCTATGGAACAGGCTCCCCATCCATGTGAAGCAGAGTTGTTCCCTAGCCCAATTCAAGTGCAACTTGGACAATTGGATGGGAAAGCAGAAATTCATCCTGGTTTGTCACCTATGTCTCTAATGGACACAGGTAACCTGGAAATGGTTCATTTCCCAGGCCCATGCTTACACTTATCAAGGGTATCTGAACTTGTCAGAGATTTGGGATGCATGGCTAGGCTTAAAAAGGTCCTTGTGGTCATTAGCCTAGTAAACACCTATGAACCTATGAACCAAATATAAGACATTAATCAAATCCAAAATGAAATAAAAAACAAAAAATGTAACATGAGATTGCAAATAGAATATGTGATTGAATCAAAGAGAAAAATATTATCCATTGTTCTTGAAAAATATTACTTATGAGTACTAGAAAATATATGCAATTGTTCTCCTATATATTAAATACCCTCATAAACTCTGGGTAAGAAAAAATACAAGTAAAAAGAAAAGGCATGCTTATTTAATATATTCATTCATCTCCAGTGAATATAAAGCCCCATATTTACAAACCACAATTTTACTATTCTTTTGAAAATCTTGTACCAATCTGACCTACAAAGACTGTTCAGTTTGAACTTGTCTGAACCATTGAATTTAAAATATATATATTATGGTGTGTCAGACTGTTTTTATATAAGGCAATCTGCATCAGTCATGTGTGATGATGTGCATTTTTCCATGTTCAATAAAGGTAACAAATATAAGATAAGTTACAGATAAATGCTTCTATAAACAACAGCCATTGAGTTGTAAAGGTTAGGAGATCCACAATATTTCAAGCTTTGGATATGTTAACTGATGCAAATAAAAAATGATTTTCAAACAACTTTGCAGAAACAGCACAAACCATTGCGAAATCAGGCCTGAGATCTACATCCCAAAGAAAACTGGACATGGCTAGCACTATCTGGATCCAATACTAAATGTGCAGGAATCAAGGAGAATATTACAGAAATGTACATAATTTTTAAAAGATGTCAGTGTTTATTAATCACTTGTTTGAATTTGCAGGTGTAACTCACATAATTAGTGCAAATGAAAGTTGGTCATTCCTTATCAAAGCAGCTTATCTGATCTAACCTTTGTAGCCTCTGCACTTAAAATAATGTTCCAGGTAATTGGCTTCTCTACTGAAGTCTTCAGGGTTACTGTAGCTGCTTCTAGCACTAAAAAAAAGTGTGAATAAGGAGTACTTTCAAGAATGTGTCTTGGGCAACAACTGATAGTTACTAGGAGGGAACATTTCTAGTAAAAGGTTTGTTGTACAAACAGATTTATACTGAAACATGCCCTATGAATTAATAAAGTCCATGTAGGCACAGTGTAGAACCTACATGGAATGTATCTGTGTAGACGGTAACGGTTCCCCCTTGGCAACACACCATGCATATTAATGATGGTGCAATGCCAATGGAGAGCTGCGGAACATGGATATTGAATCAGTGTAGGGAGAGGTATAGAGGCGTCCAGTGGTTGCAGATGAATATGAGTCTCCCCATAATGCTCCCCTTCACTTTTGTAATGTGAAGTGTGTCAGATGTATAATATGTCATTTTTATGATGTTTTATGCTTTATTTTGCTTGCATATAGGCAGCTGACACCTGCCAGATTTCTAAAAATAGAAACCGGATGTAATTAATAATAATTACATTTCTTTTCTTTTTTCTTTTAATTGTCATTTGCGTGGTGTGACATGGAGAGCAGCAGAGCTGAGCGGAATTTATATATATACATAGCCAACACCTGCCAGACATCTAAAAACAGAAACCAGATGTAATTAATTATTTATTTATAGGTGTGTTTAAGCGTGTTTGCCCAATATGATGTGGTGTTCAGCAATGCTAATAGGTAGTCTAGTAGTATATATAAAGATATACTAGTTTTTGTAACATCCAACTAGCTATATGGGTAGAGTTACAGTCTTATGTGTCATAGGTCCTGTGTTCAAGTCTATAACAGGCAGAATATGTCTGTAAATGAATGTACTATTTTCTTTACTTTCATTAAACTATTGTGAATTTTGGCACTGCTGCAATCTGCTAAGGACTGCTTATTCATACTAAGCAGTGCATACACATGCTAATGGCTACCTTTGTTTGCCCATTGCTAAGCCTAAAAAAAAACATAATTTTGTAATAGTTGAAAATTCTGAATTATTCATTGGAGTTCTACCAACCGTTGGTACGGCTGGTGGTGTTGCTGAAGGTGTGCACTTTCAGGCACAGAGGTGGGGTATTCAGGAGTCCAGGGTCGTGGTTGAGCTCCTGGTTAAAAGCCATGAACCTTGGGTGGATTCCAGGTCTCAGAGTATAAGGCAGAGACATGGGACCATTTAAAATGGCCAAGGAACTAAAAAGTGTTACTGGCATCCAATGCACAGGTGAGCAGTGTCATCACCATTATGATGGCCTGAAAAGGAGAAAGAGGGGAACCTTGGACACCTGGGTCCAAGAGGTAAGAGCAGAGAATGCCCCACAAATAAGTAAGTTAATTTTTCCCTGTTTTACCAATATGCAAACTGAAGGTCTGCAAAACTGGTATGCATAATGGTGTGCTTCTCTCCCAACAGCTGCAGCTGAGAGGGCTCGCAATGTCGAGTCCCATGCCAGGTTGCACCGTGAGCATGGTAAGTGTGGATTTAGTATGCTAACTGTAGTGCAATAAGCAAGAAACACTAAAGCATTTACTGCAATAAAGTATACACAAGAAAAACTGTAGAGCAATAAATAGGCAATTAGAGCTGTAGTGTAATACATGAACAATAACAACTGAAGTTCAATAAACAATAAACAAACTCTGAGGAATTGAACCTTAACCTCCCTGTGCAACAGTCCCTCTAAGAAGAAAAATAAAACAAACAAAAGTATGCGCTCCTAATACAATTGACTGTACTAAATCTAGATCTGTTTAGTTACTCCAGGATTTTTTTATGTACACTCCCTAGCTAGGTCAACCAGCAGCCAAAGCCTTTCCTTAACTTCTTGCTTGCCCTCTCCTCTTGTGTCCTCTGTTCTTTAAACATAAATCCTTCCCTCTTGTACTTTCCCAGACCTGCTACCTTCCATAAGAAGCTACTCTTAATTATATAACATTGTCCACTAGGTGGCACCCTTCTCCCTGTCTTACCCCACTGACTCAAAACACATCCCTTAGACTTGCAATTTTTATATAAATTGTAGAACCGCTGCCCCTACATCTTTTTCTTTCCTTCTACCTGTACTCTAATTCCCTTATTTTTCCCTGTCTACTATCCCTACTACCTTGGCCTTTACCTTCTACCCATTCCCAAGCTTACCTTACCAATCCAGCTCTCCACTGATAGTTTTTCCTTGGGCTCTCTCCTTCAGTGGATCTACCCACTCTGTTCGCCCTCCGGGCTCACTCCGCTCCCCTACCCTACCCCTAAATTCCACCCACCCCCAGTGCATTTACCTTTATAGTCACCTAAATCTCCTCCCCATTTCCCCTCAGCCTATCCCATTTCTTTGCCCCTCCCCTCCTAGCTGTAATTCAATTAGTTACCCCTCCCTCTCTCTATCCCTTACCTGACTGCACTCTCACATATACTTCTCTTCCTTACATCTCCAAACTTTCCCCATTTACTCTGCTTCCTCTTCTAAAATCTATCCTACTCTATTGATCCATGTCTCTTCCACTTCAACTCACCTCCTTTACATATATTCTCCTCCTAATAACTCTCTATAATGCAACCTCCTATTCCTCTACCAAACTACCCCCTCATTCTCCCTCCTTTCCACCTCCACTCTTTCACTTCCCCACCCTTTGACACTCCACTTTTATTTAATATCCCCCTCTCTACTTCAACCAAACCCATTTTATTACTTTAAATTAAAACTCCTTACAGTTTCTTTAAAACCTCTTGCTACCAAATCAAAACTGTATCTCCCTCTAACTTCATGTCACAATCCAAAGTTTCTCCTCCTCTCTCCCTCTTTTTGGCTTGCTCTAGCAGGTGACATCCACCCCAACCCTGGGCCCACATGCAGTAATAATCTCTCTCCCTCTACCTCCTTTATTAGAAACAGCCATAAATACCTTAAGTTCATTACCATTAACACCCAGTGTATAAATAACAAAATAACCAACTTCCATGCTTGGCTAAATCACACTGTACATAGTAGCAGTCACAGAAACATGGCTAAAACCACACATTACTAACTCTGAGATTATACCACCTGTCTTCCAAGCTCTTTGATTTGATCGCCAAAACAAAAAAGGAGGTGGAGTAGCCTTAATCTACAACTGCCTGCTGAATCTCTGCCTTACCAGAATCCCATTCCTCAGTTTAATAATGCCGAACTAATCATAGGAATCCTCAAAATGAACAACTTTAAAAGTATCTGTATTATAGCCATCTATATTCCCCGTGGTGACAACACTTCCACCCTAGAGAATATTATCTTATGGGCTTCAAACAACATCAAACTTGAGACTTACATTCTAGGTGATGTCAACATCGACTGGAATAAAATTAATAACAATGCTCCCACTCTATTTATCAATCTTTATAATTTTACTCAACTAATAAACAACATTACCAGACCTAACAAAAACAACCCCCCAGGGTCCATCCTGGACTGGATCTTAGTCAGCCACCCTAAGATCTCTGACTCTGGTATACTACCTCACTCAATAAGTGATCATCTTCCAGCCTTTATTCACTGAGCTGCCCAACACCTCCCTCACCAACACCAATATGCCCACACTCGTAACCTCACTAACTTCAACCCTTCTGCATTTTCTGAAACCCTTAAACTAACAAATTGGGATATCCTAAAAACTCTTCCTCTAGATGAAGCCTTAGAAGTCTTCAGTACTACCTTCCCTGGAATCCTAAACTCCCAAGCCCCACCTTGAACAAAACAAATAAAATACAACTCTGCCCCTTGGCTAACTAAGGACACTAAAACGCTCATGCTACAAAGGGACAAAACATGGAAACTCTGTAATAAAAATAAACACCCAGCTACACTCCTTCAATTTAAGCAACTCCGCAATCTAACTAAAAAAAATTATCACAAAAGATAGAAAATCATACTACACCAAACTACAGCCTACCCTCTCAAAAAATCCCAAGAAATTCTGGAATTCCATCAACTCCCTTTTACACCCCAGTACTAAATCCAATCCCTGTCCCGACAACAATAAGACCAACACAGAAATAGCAACCCTTTTTAACTCCTTCTTTACTAACTCTATAGCTGAACTTACTAAAACCTTCACCAAATCCACCTCCTCCCCTACCCCTAAGCCTTCTTCCCCCTCCTCTCCCCATTCCTGCTCCGAAACCCCCTCCCACTTTTTATCTAAAACCTGTGTCAACCACCTGTATCAAAAAACTTCTTTCCAAACTCAAGCCATGCTCCAATGCCCCCGACAGTATCCCTTCACTCTTTCTCAAGCTCGCTGCAGATGATATCACCATACCCATCAGCATTCTCATCAATAGATCCATCCAGGAATCTTATGTTCCCAAACTATGGCAAGCTGCCTACATCCTGCCCCTTCATAAAGGAGGCAAAAATAATAGCATTTCTAATTTCCGCCCAATAGCCATTCTTTCTCCAATTTCAAAAGTCCTTGAAAAATGTATCCACCTGCAACTCATGCCCCACCTCCTCAATAACCAACTCCTCACCCCTACTCAACTTGGTTTCCGTCCTGGCCACAGTATTATTACTGCTCTCCTCTCTGTCTTAGACATTGTCAACCTTGCCCGTGACTCTGGAGATATTGTCTCCACTGTCCTTCTCGACCATTCCAAGGCATTCAACATTGTATCCCACACACTCCTTCTTAATCACCTTTCTAACCTTAATCTCTCCCTAGATTCCCTTTCTTGGTTCAAAAGTTATCTCTCAGATAGATCCCAAGCTGTGAAATGGCAAACGGGTACCTCTACCTTCCTTCCTACCCCTACCAGAGTTCTACAGGGTTCTATTCTCGGACCAATGCTCTTTAATGTCTTCATCAATGATTTTCACTCTGCAATTCCAAACTCTCAAAAAGTGCAATATGCAGACGACTCCACTTTAGTCTGCTCAGCCTCTAGCCTTACCGAACTCCAGGCCAAGACCCAATTGGCCTTCACAACTACAGAGAATTGGATGCTTCAAAACCATCTCTCCCTTAATGCCAATAAATCCCATATCATTCTTTTCTCCCCCTCAAAAGCCCTCCCACTTAATAAGCACTCTTTCAAGATCACCAGCCTCACCCACTCCTCAATAGAAGTTGTTACTTGTGCCAAACTACTTTGTGTTATCATTGATGAACACCTGAAATTTAATACTCATATTCAACTAAACATAAAAAAAACATCAGAAGCTTGGTATGCTTTATAGAAATGCTCCCTTTCTATCATTAGCTACAAGACAAACCCTCGCCTCCACCTTCTTTCTACCTTCTCTATTGTATGGTGCTCCTCTTCTAACCAACCTCACAGCTTCTATCTCCTCTAAACTAGAAAGTTGCTACAACAAAATCGCCAAATTCGCTACTAACTCTACTCATTCTACACACCATTGCATCTCCCTCCATAGTCTTCAATGCCTAGAACTCCCTAATCATCTTGACTACCTCCAACTTACTACTGCCCACAAACTAATTATTAAACCCGCTGCTTGCCCTGCACTATCTAATATCTTGCCTTTCTACATTGTTCTCAGGCCCCTAAGATCAGCCCACCAAAATCTTCTTTCAGTGCACAAACCTAAACGACCCCCTGGCCACCTACTACTTTCTTATACTATAGCAAAAAAAATGGAACTTGCTTCCTCCCCTGCTAAGAATCACTACAAACCCTGAACAATTCAAATCTTTACTCGATTCTCACCTCTCCCACAACTGGAAATGTAATTGTATACTTCCTACCTAGATCCTATTACGTCCCCTTTTCATTATTCTCCCTCCTGCCCCTCTTCTTCCAACTTTTTCTTCAGCTCCACACCCACAACTTCTTTATCATTTTCCCCCCTGTATAAACTCTATGTAAATATGTTTTATATCTTCACTTCCCCACTGCCTATAATGCCTCTTCTTGCAACTGTATCTCTGACCATTACTGTAAAATGTATCTCTGACCACAAACATAAAATGAATCTTTGTCTAATTGTTCTTTTTTTTCCTCCTCCTGGCATTTCTTCTCCTTTATTTCTTTGCACCACCTCTTTCCTACACTTCTCTTCTGATTTACTTCATTTGCATTTCATATGTATGTGTATTTTTTCTGTGCTAACAATACAATTGTATAAAATTTTATTTTTACTTGTTTGTAAATTGTTTAAGTGTGCAATGTTTTTGTAATATGGAGCTTTTCTCCCTGGGCCTCCACTGAAAACAGGTTTTCGGACCCAGTGGACATCCCCGGTTATCAAACTGGAAATAAGTAAATAAATAAACAATACCAATAACAGTAAGCAAAATGGTGTACAGCAGGATTGTGTTGTCATAACCATGGCAGTAGAGCTGTATGCATTGCCTGTCTATGGTAATATTGCTGCAGTCACATGTAACACTGTCATAGCTATAGAATGCAAAAGCAATGGCCTGCTAACTATATACTGCTTAATTCATAGTACTGTCCAAGGCTGTGTCCAGGCCAATATTGGTCACATAATTCTCTCTGTTTCTCCTATTCCAGGTAATAAAGGTATATGGGTTAGGTAGCCCACTCCATGGGCAAATATCGTGTGTGTACTTCACAGATATTTCAAAGCAATAACAATACAAAATGTTCACCAGCATTGTTCATACCAAAATAAAACTGTTTTAATATATGCAGTAAGGTCGTATTCCATGCATGTATGTTCTACTGTCAGTGCAGTCAGTTATAACACTGTAATGGTTCTAGAATGCAAAAAGCATGCCCTGTAACTTGTATTGTTCAACTCATAGTATGGTCCAAGGTTATCTCCAGCACACTATATGTCATAGTTTCATAGGTTCATAGGTTGGTGCTAGGCTATCAGCCCTAGGGCCTATACAAGCCTAGCCATAACAATTCCCTGACTATTTCTTCCCACACTATTTACTTCCCTGGACCCCTGTCTAGCAGGGCAACTGACGTGATCCCTGGGGTGAATTTCCTTTCTCCCATCCAATCGTCAAGGTTCCTTTTGAAGATGGCCAAACAGGCACTCTGCTTGACATGTATGGGCAATCTATTCCAGAGTCCGGGGAGTCTCTGGGTTAGGAACCTATCCCTCCAGCATGTTTTGTTTATTGTGATGACAAGGTTTAGATCCCTGGAGTGTGTGGCTCTGAGGGATTGAGATTTCTTTAAATGTAGCATGTCCAACAGCTCTGGGTTTGACATGGCCTTATATGTTAAGCAGAGATCACCTCTGAGTAGACGATATGCGACCGAGTATAGCTGGAGTTTTTTAAGGCTCACATTTTCTCTCTCAACAGGAAGAAAAGGTATATGAGTGAGGTGGCCCTTGTTATGAGCAAATATTGTGTTTAAATTTCACAAAGTTTTAAAATCAATAAGAATAATATGTTCACCGGCATTATTGATTCATACATAAATCTGTCTACTGCCAGTGGCTGTATTCCTTGCATGTCTGTAATAAGTTGCTACAGTCAATTATTACATTATTTGCAGATGTCCCCTACAGTCACAGCTATTTGGTTCAATTCCCATGCCTGGCAGCTAAGTTATGACGACTGTCTAGTTTATGAACTGTACACAAACATGCCTCTAAAGTGTTATGATTTCTCTTACTGTAATTAATATTGCATAATCCATCTGTTACAGGATTACCACAGAAATGATTATGTGGAATGCAAAGCATTACTAAACCTGCTAACAGAACACCTTGGTAGTTATATAAGTCCACATCATGTGCAAGTGTCCTGTCTAGTTGTGTACCTGCATTTGTTATTGCTTGGTTTATACTGTCCCATGAAATGGGTCTATATTATATAGATGAAACTTCAAAATCTTGAATGCTCATATGAGCGGAAATGCAGGAAATTGAAATCGCTATTGTGGGGGGCTGCGCCCCCACATCCCCCACTAAATATATGTTCCAACTACGAGATTGCACTACAGTGAGGAAAGGACAGATTTTCCGATCTTCACTGTACCACGATCTCAGAATAGTGATTATGAAGAATGGCATTTTCTACTTCTAAGCCTTTCGAGATTTTGATTTTTCATTAATAGGGACCCCATGAAACAGCTTGAAAGCTATGTACGTGCTACATCACCTATAGGAGACTTGTAGTCACTGTACACAAAACTGACATTGCACACCTGTACAGTTAGTATTAGCACTATTTTCAGGGATATAATCTGCAATGCCACTTATGGGCAGTTTAACACTCTCTCCCCACCCATTATCTGCATGTATTTAATATTGTTATGTACTATTATGGTTTATTATTAACATATATTGTTAAAATAACTACATTTTGGGAAATGTGGTTTATTATTGTTATGTGTTATTATGCTTTTATATTAATATATCTTGTTAAATTAACCATGTGCTTGCCCTTATGCTTTAACTGTTACTGGCATGCTGTTAATGTACTGACTGTTTTAATATTGCATGTTGTGTCATACATAATATACATTGCTATGTACTTGGGTTAATTATTATGATGTTCCATGCTGTTAATACTGACAATGATTTGTTCGTAATAATTGCAGCATTGGGTAGTGCTTCCCCATAGGAAGGGGACAGACCCTCCTCCTCTGGGAGCGGTGGCAGAGCAGGAGTTGTCTCCTAGGCTGAGCTGCTGGTCTTGTTGTGCAGGATAGTCCAGCATGGCTATGACCACTGCCAAATCCTGGCCAACCTGGTGGAGTAGCCTTGCCCCAGTGCCCAACCTCCAACACTGCCACCCCCAGGGTAGTGAAGGATCTGTGCTGACAGTCCCATGGGTGGTGATGTGAATCATGCTGCTGCTATCTGGAGTAACATGGGACTTGAATTCTACAACACCTTCCCTATCCAAGGTGTTCACCCCCTCATGGGTCACACACTGCCCCTGTCTGTTGTCTTGTCTGTCTTGTCTGTTTAAAAATGCATCCTCACCTACCCACCTTACTTCTGTCATACATACCTATGTCACTTCTCCAACATTCCACTGTCACCTTACAAAAATGGGCACCTGTCCCAAAAAAATGTCATCCTATACATAGCTCTCCATTTTGCACACGTATCGATTGCACACACATAATTTGGTCCAATTGGGTTTACAACACAGTTATATTGTCCTCACCCTCTCTCTCTGGGGTTTGAGTCCAACTTCATCTACAAATTCTGTTAAAGTGCACAGTTGTTGCTGTAGAAGAAATGAATAGCTATGGTTCATTCCTACACCTTCCTGCAGATCCCTCCCTGCCTTTCACTATATTTTCCCCCTGCTTGCCCCCATTTCACCACTTTCCTATCTCCCCTGTTTTCTTTTCTGTATATTTTCTGTGCAGCTTTGCTAAGCTCAGCTAAATAGAGCTATAGTGACTATATGTGAAGTGGTGGCTGGTGACTTCAAATCAAAGGGGGGCTGCAGGAGACAGCTGGATGGGCGGGGCTAATGGGAAGGGGTGTGGCCATCTAGAAAGGGGGTGGCACTATGCCCAAAACCACAAATACTGGAACTTTAATTAAATACACTGCCCTGGGTGCCAGACCATCATTATGAGAGTCCAATCAAGACAAAATGAAGTGGAGAAGAAAAAAAATATTTTAATGCATTGGCTATATGACAGCTTACTTAATATCTAGATGGAAACAAAAAGGTTGTGAGGCATGAAAAAATAAATTACGTTTTCAATACATTACTGGAATGCCAGTCAAAATCAGGTATAAAAAAACAAGCAGCACTCAACTCAAACCACTTGTCCTTGCACTGCAGTTCTAATTATAATCTGTATTTAGCTTTATAAAAGTGCCAAAGTAACATGCTGAAAGTAGCAATACCCCCACTTGTAAAAATGCTTCTTATCCAAAAAGGACCTGCTGCCTGACAAAAACTATCTACTTGTTTCATGGGGAAAATATGATCAAAGTAAAAAAATGAACAAACAAGGATCAAGCTCAAGATAAATTTCTTAAAGAATTACTGCACAGGTTATGGACCACACATGATAGACTGGCATTCTGTTTAGTTTACAGGTAAAGCCTGCAAAGATGACTGAGGTCTCCAACAAATGTAATGAGCTTCTGAAAATACTGTAATCCTGTCCTTTATTACAAATACTGTCATATGCATTTCAGTACTTAAGGATTATATGTTATCTAGTTATGTAAATATTATCTGCATGGCAACAACAAAAATGCCTTCAATGTTGGTAATTCTTTAACAGCATGCTTATTAAAGCTTACTTGCATGTTACAGTCTCAGACAAGCTTATCTGATGATCATTAAAGCATTACTACTTAAACACAGAGTAATAGGTACTGCAACAACATGCATTTTCTGAATAATAAGAAGCATAACTCAACAGTATAAAATATGACAGAAAACCAGAATATTCTTCAAAATCAAGCACAGATGAAAAGCCACTGTAGTACTTGTGTCTACATTGGATGGGGGGATATTCTGCACACTTACACTGCATAACTGCTCCTTGCCTTGCTTGGACACATTCAGAGTCACTAAGTGGGGGAGTGGGGTGCAACAAGTATGTCACAATTAAATGTGTCTGGCTGACGGTGATGGCCCTAATACATTTGTCATATCTCTCAGTCTCAGAGCAAGAAATCTGGACAAAGCCATAAACAGAAGTGGGACAAAGGCCCAAAAATAAGGACAATTTTTAAATATTGCTCTTATAAACTTAGGAAGATAATAAGTCTTGCATTAGTATGGATTTTCTGAAGGGTATGAAATTTGAAACTCAAAGGTTTGTCATTATTTTTTAAATTCAGTCTTAAATGATTTGCACTAATTTGCGAGAAAACCACAATTTTATGAAAAACAGACCAAAAATGTGATGCAAAAATATAAAATACCTACACAATACAGCTGGGAACCTGTCAAAGAAGGGACACTTTTAATATTAGTACTGTTAACTTGAGCAGCTGACAAAATAAGAGAACCTACATGCATTTCTGAAATTAAAAGATCATTACAATTATTTATTAATTGTAAACCCTCCACATTTTCTTCCAAATTTGGCATTTTGTGGAGGGAGTATTAGGGGAGAGCAACATTTTGAGCTAAAATCAGGGACAGTTGAGAGGTTTGGATATATACCTAATTCTACAAAGTGATTTATTTGAGCATACCTGTTGTCCTCTTAGCACAGGAAAATTGTACAAGGCCAAATATATCAGGGGAACATATGAACAGTACTAAAAGTTGCTCTTGTATAAACATAGTCAGTTGACAGAACAACAGGTCTTGCTTTAACATGCATTTTTCTGAAGAGTATGAAGTCTGAAACTCAGTGTCTGTCATTATTTAGTGACTTCATTCTTAAATGAGTTGCCAGAAAACCACAAATTTTATGAGGAACAAACCAAAAATAAGAATCAAAAGTCTATTAATTCTGCAAAAATCTGGACAGTTAAGAGGTATAGTTCAGCCGGGGCTGTCTGAGTTTGCTGCCCTTCCCTTCCTCACAAAATCATGGTGGAATGGGGCCTCCCCCCTGCAGCTATTCCAGTGTACCATGACTTGGCTATTTCACCACATTTACAATAAACACTGTAATGTGCATACTGCTTTACTTCTACGATGATCTGGATTTTATTTAAAAGTTTTATTTTACATTTTACAGCACAAACACTAATAGAAATCTGCTAAACAAAGCAATGCAGTCTCACAATGGAAATAGACTTAGCATTAAAACTTCTCTGCCCTTGAAACTCACATTCATTAAAACAGCATTGAAATTCACATTCAAAGAAAATACATCTGGCCAGTAGCAGATAAAGATTAACTTTGGGCTGTTTTCAAACCATAGGACCCTTGCACAGGAAACATACATGTGTTCTTTGATACACCTTCTTGATTGTATTAAATTATATTCCTCGTATAATACAGTACAGCTGTTAGAGGTCATTTTAAATGTATTGTTTTGAACATTTTTCCAATAAACAATAAAACAAAATGTATGCACTAATAATGACAAAACTGCCCAGTTCAGAACAGTTCCATCATAAAAGTCTACTCAAACTTCTACAGTCCACCAGTATCAGTAAATATTCACAATCTCTGCAGAAGTAAAGTCATCAAAATAATTCCACATTAAAGAGATCTGTAAATAATGAGGAGGTTGCTGCTAGCAAATAATTTTATATTTCATTGTTTCATCTACAAATAGAGTGCCTGTTGCCACTGAGGAATAAATTGCCTATGTTGCAATAAAAAATGATAAGCAATAATATTGCAATAGGGAATGGATGGCAAACTGATAACTGATTCATTGTTACTAGGTATCTCCTCCAAAGAGGACATTCTCAGGACTGCAACATCACACCCCCTTTAAAAGTATAACACAGTACAGTAATGCATCTATATACTGTGGGAGTAGAACCCACAGCCTTTTGCATAAAGAGCAAGTACACTACCTGTTGTGATACTAACAATACCGACAGACTTAGCATAACCATCATTAAATTTCTCTTCAAGTTCTCAGCTCCTTGTAAAATCCACTTGACACTCAACTGTATCTCTCAACTTCGAAGCACAAGAAATCTGGAAAAAGCCAAAATTTATTGGGGGGGGGGGCAAAAGCTGAAAAAGTAGGGACACAGTGTTGGGAGGGTGGCCTAATGGTTAAGGTGTTTGCCTTACAAACACAAGGTGCGGGGTTCAAGTCTCACAAAGGATAATTGGCTAGGCTTAATATGGCTCGCAATGGCAGTTTGCTTAGTACTAATCTATGAACCTATGAACATTTTAAACATTACTTATATAGTCTTAGAAAGTTGCTAGAATAAAATGCTGTGTTACCACCATGCATTTCACTGCTAAGATTTGAACCCTGGACCTTGTACAGGTACAGTCAGAGAAATGCACCACTATGCCAAATCAGCTGTTTCTTGAACAGCAGCTAGACTGAAACTTAAATGGCTATCATTTAGTGAATTCAGTTAGCTTAACTTAGTACAAAACATCTAGACAAAGTCAATAATGGGGGAATTCAGCTCCCTAAACATATTCAGTGAATTCAGTTCTCACCAAAGCTCTCAACCTCTCAGCACAAAAAACCTGGACAAAGCCAATAATGGAGGAATACAGCCCCAAAATAGCGACAAATTTCAAACATTAATGTTATAAATAGAACATTGCTAGAATAAAAGGTTTTGTGTTACTGTGTACTTTCTGAAGAATATGAATTGAAGTCTGAAATTCAAATGCCTGTCATTATTCAAAATCCATCAAACCGGAAATATGAGGCAATAATTTCAAAAGTGGTGGTGGGTAGGGAATTCAAGCTCTTGCTACTTGTTTGCAAGGTGTAGGGTTTGAGTATAGCCACCAGGTATATTTCACTGGGGACTCACACACTTTCTGTGAATCTTGTAAGAAACTCCTTTCTGGGAACCAATGCTGACAAGCAGCCAAGACTACTTACAGTGAAATCCCATTAAATAAGAGATCAGTGTGACAGGCAGCAAACAGAACGGAGAAGTTGAATGGAATGTGTAAGCAATGTGAGAAGATACAAGTTCCCTTAAACCCAGGTGAGATAATTAAAGTTGGAGAGTACTGCACAAGGTTCAGAAGGAAGTGTAAGGATGGGTGAGTGTGGTTGGAGAGAAACTTGGTATACCACAAGGACACAGAGTGAAGAAGGTCAGATTAAGAGTCATTAATAAAACAGGGTAAATACTGACACAACTGTGGCACTCAATATTACTGAGAAACCTTGAATCCATATTCTCTTCTGAAGTTGCTCATTTTCTGCTTAGTCCTTTGCCATTCAAGTTCAAAACAACCACATCTAACAGAGGACGCTTCTGAGGCACAAAAGAGTACTAATCTTAACAAGTAAATACTTCAAGAAGTAAAAATCATCATTTCACAGATTAGCCTTCCCCTTTTTTAAACAGTACAGTAAACATTCTAGTATTTACAAACTGGTTAATTAAAATACACTCAGCTTTTGTCAGTCCCCACTCCTTCCAGAAATTCATATCAAACACTTGAGTAGGTCAGTCACCATTCAACAGTGATGATGCAATGAATGCACTCTCTGTTATGAGAGCTTGTGTATTTGCAGACACATGTATTGACAAACAGGCAGAGGTACACACACACACAAGTGCACACACATATATAAATACATATGTGCACCCATATGCAAAACACACAGACAGACTGACAGACACACATATACACACACCTCTGCACTTATATGCAAAGCACACAGACAGACACATCTGTGTATTCAAATGCAAAACACACAGGCACACAACAGATGTATACATACACACACATACACACACACACACACACACACACAAACACACACCCTACCTTTCAAAGAAGTTCGTCCTGCAAAATCCTTCAGTTCTGCTTTCAAAAGACACACACACACACACACACACACACACACACACACACACACACACACACACACACACACACACACACACACACACACACACTTCACTTACCTGCTGTATGTCTCAAGAGATGAACTAAGCAATCCAGCGACCACCTACCTCCTGAATGAAGCCAATCCAGCCAGCGACCAAACCCGTCTGCAAAATGGAGCAATACAGCAACCAGGCACCTACCTCCTGAATGAAGCCAATCCAAAAATGGAGCAATCCAGTGACCAAACCAGCCCACGCAATATGTCCCGCAAGAGCAGCTCACCTCTCTCAGTCCTCAATCTCTCATTGGGTCTGCCAGTTCACCTCTCTCCTCAATGGGTCTGCCTGCAGCCGAAGCTGTCCGGACCTCCTCTTTCCTCACACAGAGCATGCCTTTGCAAAACATTACTATTAGCACATTTCAACACAGGAGTGCTGCATTCCACAGGTATGCAAATGTTCTCTTGTGTATAACAGAATGCTTATTGGAGAATAGAGGTATGGTGACTAGGGATTACAGCAGTAAGCCTGTCTTATAACTGTGGTAATGACATGTCATTGATATCCTGCTGTCCTTCACCTAAAGGGGACATACAATACTTCAAGGCTGCATTGTCTTTTATTATTGTGGCACACTGGTGTTGCTGGACTGTCCCTTTATAGTGGTTGTAATAGCACACTGCTATTTGTCTGGCACTGGTCTTATAACATATTATTGGGTGGTTGTCCTTAGGGGACACACCACATTAGACTGGAGTGTTGAGTGTATGATCGTACAGCAGAATCTCTCATGGCACACAGGGAAATAACTCAGTAGTGCTACTATCTCAGTTGTATCCACACATATAGTATGTTGTCACATTGTGGGGTATGACATGTGTGAGCAAGCAGTGGATAGTGCTGGCCATTTTGTCCTTGCTTTATCTGTACATAGTAAACATCCACATATCTGATCCTGTAATATGTTCCCCTTGTGTTGTCTTTCAGGAATAATGCACCATAGATGCCATGCCCCCTTCTCAGATGTGGAGAATGAAATAATATTTGAAGGACTAAGGCAGCATCATCCCATCCTGCTATCCAGAGGGAGGCATAATAGGGAACAGTGGGCTGCATTGTGGGCAGACTTTGTCTGGGATGTGAATGCCAGTGGCCACCAGGACAGGACATATGAGCAGGTTCAACACTGCCAAGAGACATGGTGTATGCTGCACAAAGAAGGGCAGCTGATTTAGCCAGGGATCGTGCCATCACTGGTGGAGGGCCTGCAGTGGAACAACCATTCTCAGCCACTGAGGAATTCCTGGTGAACCTAGGAACACATGATAGCTCCTAGGCATCCATCACACCATATATCGTGATGGTGGGTGCCACAGTGTCCACAGCAGAGGAGCATGCAGGTAAGCTTACTGTGATCACCATTGTAATACTGTAGCAGTCATTTGGTCAGGCTGTGCATACTTTTACGTGGGTGTCAGGTCTATCTGCTTTGGGGGGTGGGGTTTAAGCTCAGTTGTACACTTATGCACAGAATAACACCAATACATCACATAACACAGTAGCTACTCTACAAATGAGATATATGCAAGTATTACCTTGTTGTGTTGCAACATGCAGTGGTACTGACAGTACCTCACCCTCAACTTTTTACAGGTCTGTCTGGTGTTGTCCAAGACCATGGTCCTGCTTCTGGTAAGATTGATACTGTTTTGTTACAGAACATATATCTGCTATTAAAGTTAAGGGCCAGAATACTGCCCTATGTACTCTTAAGTTTGTGTGTGTAAGCAGAGTAGAATGTTTGTATGTTCCATTTTGGAACATTTACCTAAGTTTCTTAGGTGAGTAATCACAGGAGTGTAGTTGAATGAATAGAAACAGTTTTTCAGTTATAGTTAAGAGCAAATAAGCCTCTTGATGTACACAAGGCAAATAATCCAGCATGCCTTTTAAAAACTGACAGGTTGATGGTACATACCTTAGGCATTGAAAACTTTATTTGTATATATTTGTTAAGATTGGTGTACTGGGTTTTATGTGTTAGTTTCTCAAGTATAGTTTCATATTGAATAACTAAAAGGTAAATTATACTGGTCAAGTGTGCTTGTTATACAGGTCTTGAGCTGAATGTGTATTTTCTTGTGAGGAAGTCTGTTGAAAGCAAGGATGAGAAGATGTGCGACTGGTAATGCAGTTGTTGATCCTCATTATTATGACTTTTGGTGGATTTTCCATGCAAAATAGTGCAGGTAGTAATATATTGCTTTTGTCTTGGTTTACACAGGTGACTGGGGGGGGTTGGAATTTCACCCAACACAACCTGATGTCAGTGTCTCTTTGGACTCTGATGATGATGGTGTCTACAGTGAGGCACAGGCAGGGTCATCGGGGCTGAATCTGTCCCAGAGGTTGAAATCCCTCTTCTGCCCCATTGTCACTACACACAGTCAGTATGCCCACACATAACCATTCCCCACAAGCCACAAATATTGTACAATCAGAGGTTGGAGACATTGCACAGGAAAGTGTGGCAACTATGGCTCCAGTGATTGTAGACACTGGCCATAGCCAAAGTGCTGGCATGGTCCCATACAGGTGGTTTGACAGGGGTGCTTGTAGGAGGACTGCTGTCCATCCACCAACAGTTGCAGGTGTCACATCACCGGTCATTCAGCACATGTTTCAGGCCATCATGGAGGCACAGGCACATTCTGAACAGAACACCAGAAGTATGCTTAGGGTTATGGATGCAGCACAGTCTGACATCCGTGACTGCCTCCACAGTATTGGCAACACTCTGGATCAGTTAACTGATGCAGTGGACAGATGGTGGATTGAGACAGTGTCTGTCTTGGACCACATATTGTCTGTGCTGGAACTTGTGGTTGGAGTTGGGCGTTGGACCCATGGATGCAGGTCAGTAACAACATCTGCTGAAAGTCCACGTGACCATGCACAGTCACACTCCCATAGTGGCAGTACATCCAGCACTACAGAGAGGAGTCTGCTGTCCATACCACACCATGGCAAGCCATGGGCTCGAAATCCTGGGTGGTCCAGTAGGGGACATGGTCCCAGCAGACAGCAGTCACCATCAGGTACTAGCACCATGTCTGATCTTAGGCATGGTGGTTCCAGTGCAACTCATTTCAGAGCCAGTTCCTGCGTTCAGAGAAAGAGATGGTGAACTGTCAACTCTACCATGTATGATCCACTGCTGTCCAATGTACACATGTGTAGGGCTACCACTGAGCTTGACTGTGTACATGCACACACACACCACTGTCACATGCAGGTCACCTACAGACACACACGGCACCTCTCCATGGTCCATCTATCCCACTGCCCTTCCTGACTCACACACATGCTGTCAACCTTTTGGGCTAGCCCATGTCTCCAGCACCCCCACACAACACCCTGTGCTGGTGATGATACTTGTGCCACATCCCTTCTCATCGATGCAGGAAAATGATGCTCTGTGTCTGATGCATAGGGTGACTATATTACTTGACATCTACATGTGTAATGCAGTATTATTTTGCCATGCCACTTGTAGTGGTCACCAACAGAGGCCATATGCTGGCATGTGTCATGAGTACTCAGCATAATTTTGTATAGCTTATGCTGTATGATGTTGTACTGGTGGTAGTGTTACAAAACAACAGGTGTGTCACTGATCTGCATATGTTTCTGTTCCAGGAGTCTGAGGGGATAACCTAGGGGCACACATTGGCAATAAAGTGGCACAGGATGGCATGGCAGTACAGCAGAAATATGACTTCAGCAAGGTACAGCAGTATATGTACTTGGATCCATCTAACAGTGTAACAAGGACAATGGCAGCAGTCAGCATACTCTTGTATTCATAATTTGTGATTAGGTCTGCTACCTTTGATACTTGTCACCTGTGTTTTTGGAACTTACACATCTATAAGCTATGGTGACGGAGTTGACCCATCTAAAATATCATGTGTCCGGTTCAGAAAGTTGGCCAGTATCACTTATGCTTGTGTTCTGCATCCCATTATGTAACCTGCACATGATGCGTGTCACAGCAGATGTGTCCTTTACATGCATGGGGGCCTGTTTCATGTAAGGTGTACTGTCTGTGTTACATAGCAGTCTCCCCAGTATGTACTATGCATACCATGTTGATGTTGTAGTGTGTAGAACATGTGAGATATGTGTTATTCCTGTCATGGCAATGCGGGAGGTACACAGTGGGATCTGATACCTCTCTGTATGGAGACATACACATCTCCTTCAATGCATTTAGGAGATAGACTACATTTGTACGGTCTTGACATGGACTCCATAGGACATGTTATCTACACTGTGTATTAGTGCACCATGGTACCTGTGTGGCTGCTACAGTTGTATGATATGCCTGTGTGGTAACATGGCAAGGGCACAATTGCACACAGTGATAGGTGCACTGGCTTCCACATTCAGTATAGCAGTGACAGTCTGAGAGTCACACCCAAAACTTGTTGGTATAGGAGGTGCAACAGTGAATGCATCCCCACATCCTAAGAAACAGTGACCATCAAAGGGTACAGTACTGTGTCTCCATACCTTCATGTGTAGTGGCTCAAGTGTGTGCAGTGTGCAGACACTACAACATTATCCCCGGTTAGTAGCACATCAGTCACAACATGTTATGCACATAGTCAAGGGTGAAAAGTGGGGACACAGACTTGGTCACACAGGTTTACATCTAATGTACCTCAGATCACCACGTCTCTACAGTGGTATAGTAGGAATCATATGGCATAGCTGAGGTGACATTCACCAGTAGGTGACATACACATAACCTCCACATACTCTTCCCTCAGCATTCAAAGATTCAGAAGATTCAAAGAAACTTTATTGCCATTTAGGACCTCATAAGTGCAGTCTAAATGAAATTACAAATGTCAGCGCATGAGACAAATGCAGTGCAAATAACATACATATGGTGGTATCAGAGAATAACATAAGAAAGAAAATAAAAACACATATGACATGCAAGAAGAGCATGCCAATATCTGAGTGGGATGTCCATTTGTTGACGTATCTTTCCAAGCTGTATTGGCACTTGCACACAACAGTATGGTCTCTCACAAGGTCACTTCACATCTTCAGTATGAGTGTCATTGCCACCTGTGGCATATAGACTACTCAGAGGTGATCTTTTCCTTGCATACAGGCCAAGGTATGACCTTGCTGGAGTGCATATGCTGCCTATCTGTAGGAAGCATACTAGATGGATGACTCACTGTAAGGACATTAATCTGTGTGATGTTAAAACTACATGTTTGTGGGAGAAATTTGTCTACCAGACTTAAACACACCCTTGAAACAGAACCTAAAGCTAATGGTATACAGAGCATCTCAGTGCACCTCAGCACATGCCATCTGTATGACTGGCTGGATGACCATCATCTCAACACATGGCATCTGCCTGGGTCCCACTTGGACTAGGGCAATATGTGCTAATCCTGTCTCAAGGCATATAAAGATATCTCTGATTGTGAGGGCTGTAAGGCCATTATGCTAGTAAAGTTCACATGCCCTATGGCTCTGTATCATGTTGTAAAATGCAGTAACAGCCTCACACACAAACATGGCCACATTCAGGCTTGCACCACTTTCACTCACTGCACACAAGACATGCCAAGGCACACATGTAATGCAGGTTGGCTGAATGTAGATTAGAACACTTGCCTATGTACTGGTACATACTACAGATCACAGTACCCGATGCACGCAACACACCTCATGTTTGCTAATACTATCAGTTTGCCTTTGTTGTGGTCAGTCATTTGGGAGGGAGGGGTCACATCACCTGCTACAAATAAAATAATACTAAACTGTACCTATTTCTAAGTTACAAAGTTTATCATAGATATGAAATATGGATATACACACGTGACAAGTGGGACAGTATGAGCCTAGAACCCCTACCTATTTAGTCTTATACACTATATCTCACAGTACTTATCGCATGCACCATGGCTTTTGTCTTATGTTAAACTGTCAGCAGGCAGTCTTAAGGTGGATGACATCATCAGGCCTTCTAGAGAAGGGCAGTCTGGAAGTTGGCAGCTAGCTACAGGGCCAGAAAGTGCACAACCATTGCAGGTGGATAGCCTATTATGGTATTCCCATTGTGTTGCATGGACACACACACACACACACACACACACACACACACACACACACACACACACACACACACACACACACACACACAAGTTGGCTAGATTGAGATTAGAACCCCTACCTATATTGTCTTATACACTATAGCTCACAGTATGTATCACATGCACCACAGGTTACGTCTGTTGCATATATGGTTGCAGGCACAGTACTTGTGGATTACACAAACTAGACTTTTGTTGCACAGCATGTGTGGCTTGCAGAGTGATATTGCTTCAGACTATTATCTGCCACTAGTGTCCAAGCAGTAACTGTTATTATCCTTGGTATGTGTGTACAGTTACCAGTATGGCCATATGAGGCTGATTGCAGTTGGATAGGCAAACATGTGACCAGGGACATTGTGGCCTGTCCATGCGGGTGTTGACAGTATTATATATTACACCACCAGCTCACCTGTGTCTGTCTACATGGTGACATCTAGCAGGCACAGAGGTCTGTAGGTGAGTGGATTATTTACCCTTGCACCCTTAGTTTGGTCCCTTTGAACAACTGTAAGTATGTGTGAGTGCAGATTTACTCACCATTAATTTGGTATGTGAGACAATACATTCATCGACACAGATATCTGTGTATAACAGGGATGTCTCTATAAATGTAGCTGGTGTGTGTATTATGTGTATATGTGTTAAGCAGATATATGTGGAGAGTCTAGGTGTCATTGTAATATATATATATATATATAGCCATATATATTGGTATATATCTATTTGACAGTACATAACTTTAGATATACTAATCATGTAAGGGAGAAATAGGGACAGACGGATATGTATACTTATATGTCTGTAAGTACAGATGTATTTACACATTGTAGGTCATTATGATGATGAGGCAACAGAATTGTACTAATTTTAACTAAGTATAGGAGCATGCCAAGTGGGACTGTCAGTACGTATAAGCTGACTTCAGGCCAGACCTACCTGTACTCCAGTCCGAGATTTTGTGTGTTGCAGACATTGCCAGCTGCACTTGTTTTTGCAGTATGCACTTCTCTCAAATTGTCCATGGCATTCCCCAGCTGTCTGCTGTACTTAATATGTGACTGAGGTTCATACTGTTACTCCATACACTGACGAGTCTGTGGAAATGCAAGCATACTAATACATCACATGCAAAAGCTATACATCAACACCATTACCCATACTAACATTTCTAGTCCACTGAGCCACACAGGCTGCCAGACAGAGATGTGCCCTTCATCACACAATCAAAGCATACATATATATGTTGCTATCTATGTCACAGCTCTGAGATTGCCTGGTCTGCTGATATACCATTGCTAACTTACTGTTACAGCATTTGTATGGGAACATTGATGTGTTAGGGCTGGGGGAGGAACAGCACATGATCAACTGGCATAGACAGTAGTGCAAATATCCGATCCCACTGTTTAACATCTCCCTTGACTGCTGTAGTGAATATTCCAACCATGAGGCTTAATGAGTATTATGGAACACATACTATTGGACTGGGTGCCTGTAGTCCCATGCAGATGTTACATCTCTCCAAATAGCCCACTATATTCCCTTGCATACATGCAGCAGGTCCATACATATGATACCATATTATAGTACTCCTTAGAAGTGGTGTGTAGGGGAGTGACTTACGTTGAGAATGCAGCACTTGACAAAAATGCAGTTCAGGGCTAACTCTGTCTGATGCATGCAGTACACAGTCAATACATGGTTAGATACAGGTTGTGTGGGTTGCCTGACATCATTTTTAATGTATGTATGTGAGTTGGAGTAAGATGTCAGTCCCTAGGGCCCTAGGTTGTCAGTGCATGTGCTATGCATTGTCTCTTAGTCAAAGCCAGGGTGTACTGGACACACCTACGTCTGCCTACAGGGATATCATCTGGAGGTTCCTCCTCTGAGTCCTCCTGTGAGTGTGGCTGTGGTGACTGAGGCAATGGTAGGGGGGGTGTATCTCTTCCCTTTGCTGATCCTGCTGCAGCTGTTTCTGCAGGATCATATTGTGTAGTATGGCACATACTGTGAATATTTATGTACATGTGGCTGGAGAATACTGCAGGGCTCCACCAGATATATCGAGGCACCAGAAGCATGACTTCAGAAGCCCAAACACATTCACTATAATGTTCCTAGTTTGTGTGTGTGTCTCATTATGGTGTTCTTCCATGGGTGTGTGTGCATTTCTGATGGGTGTCATCATCCACGGTTCCAGTACATAGTCAGAATCCCCAGCAAATGGCCGTGTGGGATGTTCCCCTAGCATATGTCTGGTACAGCTGTGATGTGTGCCAGATGTGGGAGTCATGATAACTGCCAGAGCTGCCAGCAACACATTCATGATAATGCCCTGGGGATTGCACAAGAACTGGCAGTTGATGGAGTGGTACCCCTTGCAGTTGACATAGATTTTGCCCTCCTCACCAGGTGGTCTATGCCACCCAGTACCTCAGGGTAGTGTGCTACATGGTGGAAGTGTTGCATACTGCTGGCTCTCACCTCAGGGGTGAGGGGAAAAATGTGCTCACTGGCATGTGGTAGCATGACATCCAAGAACTGGTGAAGTACCCTGATGATGATACTTGTGAGACCCCCATCATGTCCCCAGTCTTTGGAAGGTACCTGTGGCTATTATCGTAAGGGCTGCACATACCTTTGTTTGCACTGGGATGGGTTCTGATCTGTTGGCTCTGTGTCTGTGTTGAGGGCGGCAGAGCTCATTGAGTTCTTGTAGTATATCTCTGTCCATCCTGTAGTTCTCTACAGTCTCCAGCTCATGTAGCTCCTGGAAGGTTACCCTGGGCCTGAACACTCTTCTCCTTCTCTGCCCAGGCCTATTGTCAGCAGCGGCAGCACTGACTTCACCATCTTGCACATACAGCTGTAGTAAACCTGCAGCAGCCCCTAGCATTCCTAGCATTCTGTCAGTTAAAACTCCCAAGTCTGTACTCTAATGGTGCAGAGTATAAGGGAAAAATCAGATTGTAGGGTGTATGCCTACTTTATAATGCTCCACTGTAGTTGCTAACTGTGTGATTGGCTACCTGTGATGCATTCTACCTGCCTAGTATATCATTAACATCATTTAATGGCCCTAGTTTAAGTTAAACAGAGCTCAGAGCTAATTAATATGTCACTGGGTTTTAGATACAGTCAGCACTGTGGCGTGACATGCAAACACGCACCCCATAGGTAAACAAAGCTTAGCACTTAGTGTGCTCACCATCCCGAGACATCCACACTCAGCATAGCGGCATGCCACACAAACATGCAGAAACACATGGAAACATGTGCCTCTTAGCTAAACGAACTTAGAAGGTAGTGTACACCCCCCTGAAAGGGCATGCTCAGCAGAGTGACACAGTTCACAAACAGGTGCAGCTAAGCTAAAATATACTTAGAAGTCATTAGACATACCCTCTCTTGATGTCAGCTACTTTATGTGTGAACACCGACATGGTTCTGTGCCTACATGGAGGGGATATGCAGACATGGATACCCATTTGTACTAGTCAGCAACTCCACCTCATTTGCACAGGGATCTGTGCTCATACCCTGGAAATAACATGGTTCAAAGCCCTACCACGTTAGTAACAGCACCAATACACCATTGCAGAAACTCCACACAGGGTCCTGTAATAATTTCTGTCACATAATATTACTTTTGAGTTTCCAATTTTTTTTTTTTTTTATGAGACATGTTTACATACTGTGGCATGCTGTGCAAACATGCACAGATTATTAGAAAATATATTTTAACTAATTTCTCTTATTTTTTCAGCCACACAGTGGATAGTTTCACTCATATATGTATGTGTTATGCCATTTCTTCCATCTACTTACATTTTTACAGCCCCTTTTCTCTGTCGACATTCCTATACATGGACTTTTTCCATATGTACTACGAACACTGACACGGGGTCTGCAGATTTGCCTGTCTGCTTGCTGGATCCCTCTACATGACTCATTTGCATGGAACTCACCTGCTTATGAGGTGATTTGCATGCCACAGATATTTCCGTGTTGGCACGTGCATGCGTGCCGCCCAGCTGTGTTTACTGAATCTGTAACCAGCTTACTTTCATATAAGCAGTGTGGCATGATGCCTACATGGAAAACTAGACCATGTAGGCTTTATTAAATTCCCTCCCATGGTGTACATTGGTTAGATTGACTTATACACCCTAACTCTCCCTTCTTCACTTGCTTCTTTACTGCTATCAAAATCTTTCCTGACTTTCTCTCTAAATATACTGTAAGCTTGTTTTTTCCTCACTTCATATTGCAGTTCTTGTTTGAATTAGACTAACTTACCTTTAATTTCTCAACAAACTGTCTAAAATGTCTTTAAATATTAAATGATTGTCGTATAACTTATATTGATTCGTAACTAATGTTTTTATATTATATTTAATTTGTTAGAATTATTTAAACTGCTTTTATTTAGTTTTTAAAGATTGCAAAATTATTGTTCTTCAAATGTTTTGTAATAATTTGAAGCTTTTCTCCCCTTTCTTCTGCTGAAAATGAGCTTCTACACAGTCAGACATTCCCTGTAATCAAATGGCAATAAATAAATAAAGAAAGGCAAATTAAAATCAAAAAGATAATATGTAACTATAAATCTAGTGCCAAGATCATTAATCTTTGAAAAACTAGCAGATTTAACTACCTCTACAGTACAAGCAGTCACATAGCATCTCCTTATTTCCATGGAGCTGTAAATCTTTTTGTGTACACTACAGTAAATAAACTGAATGTCCAGATATCTTGTAAACAAAGTCGGCAACACATGGGTGGCAAAAATAGTGCCAATATGCATACCTTGAAAATAAATGCAACACTTTCTGGATTCTTAAAGCATTAGATCTTTTCTCAGAAGGTTTTTGCATTGTGCGAAGCCTTTTAAATTCATAGATCACTTTACCACTCATATTTTCCCCTCACTGGGGCTAAAGGACAGAGAGTGATTTTGCAGGAGAAGCAGTGTTTTAATGTGAGAACCCAAGGAAGTGGCTAATATTAAATAGCAAGGTGATGTCCACCAGAAATGTCCACAACTCCTGATTTACTTTGTTGAGCAATAACAATTTAAAGAGTCACTCATCCAAGTAGAATTTTTTCTCTAGGAGGAAAAGTGATCACCATAAAAACATGGCAATCACCCATTCACTCTTACTGGAGTACAGATAATACACATAAGTTCAGCAAGAATGTGGATGTGGGGAGGTTAGTATGTGTACCGGTGTGGGTATATGTGCATGTATGTGTGTACCTCTAGATGCATGAATATGTGTTTTTGAGTGTCTGCCTGGATGTTACACTATGAGGGTTAGCTACAGAATCAAAAACATAAATGTGTGTGTGTGTGTGTGTGTGTGTGTGTGTGTGTGTGTGTGTGTGTGTGTGTGTGTGTGTGTGTGTGTGTGTAAATATCAGGGACTGCAAGTACGTATGTGTGTCAGTGTCTGGACCATATCTCTCAACCTGGAAACATCAGAAATCTGGACAAGGCCCATGAAAAAGAGGTACAAAACTGCACACTGTTTAACATAAAATTTGCATACATAATTATGTAACCCCACTCACTCCAATGGAATTGTGGGCTACCAACTTTCAAACACATACTGAAGAACAGTCAACCAAAATATGGCACCAGAGTTCCACTGCAGCCATTCCAATGTCCCATTACCTGGATATTTAGCTCCATTTACCATAAACACTAATGTGTGCATGCATACTGCTTTACTTCTACAATGAATATTTGGATTTTTTTTTTACAATTTACAGCACAATGCACAGTATATATATATATATATATATATATATATATATATATATATAATAAATATATATATATATATATATATATATATATACATATATAGATAGATATATATATGTTACACACACGTTATATATAATACACACACATATACATACATATATAAATAGAATGACAGTAGTATAAGTCATAGGCATCTTGCACAGTTTCTTGCACTTATTTTCAATTTAATTTTTTTTGGGGGGGGACAAAAGGCCAAAAACCAGGGACACATTTTAAACATTACTTGTATAATTTTGGACAGTTGCTAGAATAAAATGTTGTGTTACCACCATGCATTTCACTGGCAAGTCTTCAACACAGGACCCTATGCACTACAGTCAGAGCAACATACCACTATGCCAAATCACCAGCTTGCTTCCTAAAAGAAATACTGAAACCTAAATGGCCATCATTTAGTGAATTCAAGTTCTCACTTCTCACCATAGTTCTCAACCTCTTAGCACAAAAAACCTGGACAAGCCAATAATGGGGGAATACAGCCCCAAAATAGGGACAATTTTCAAATACTGATCTTATAAACTTAGTTGCTAGAATAAAAGGTTTTGTTACCATTTATTTTCCGAAGAATATGAAGTCTGAAATTCAAATGCCTGTCATTATTTAATTTATTCAACCTACAATGATTTGTTACAAACATCCTGAAAACCCACAGATTTTATGAGGAACCGATCAGAAAATAGGTCAGAAATTCACAAGTGGTGGTGGCTAGTGTCATTAGGCTCTTTTTACCCTATACCCAAGGTGCAGGGTTTGAGCCTGAGTACTTCTAGCCACCAGGTGTATTATAATGGGGGCATTCTCACACACACACACACACACACACAGACACAGACACACACACTGAAGCACATAATTACAGTCAATAGAAAGTAAAATGTTATTCTTTGCAGCATATAAGATACAGATATATGAGAATAAGAACACTGCTAAGAATCTGATAGAAACCAGAAATGCTTGCTGAAACACTACTGAACCAGTAGCAGCACAGAAATGATAAATGTTTTTCTGTCAGAAACTATTTGTGTTCAGACTTTCCTGTGAAAAAAATATAGAGTAAAGAAATGGCATCAACAGCTTGATGCATTACATAAGTAATCATATCATTACGCATACGAATAAGTCAGTTATGACATTCATTCATCCCTTTTGTGATATTCACTTTATCATATCAAAGGTTGCTGGGGAGCAGGAATGTATTACTCCACTCAGTAGGATACAAAGCCTTCTATGTACCGTATTGCAATAAAGTTAAGGTGCTTATTGTGAGGCAAGGTGAATGCTGAGGCTAATGTGTGTGTGTGTGTGTGTGTGTGTGTGTGTGTGTGTGTGTGTGTGTGTGTGTGTGTGTGTGTGTGTGTGTGTGTGTGTGTGTGTATGTGTGTGTGTTTGCAGGAAGTAAGCCCTCTTTATTACAGGTTTAGTCCTGCTAAAATTGCGTGGTAGATGTTACATACTTTAATATTTGTCATTTATTAAATGTAATTCACCACATTTCTCCCCAAAAGTTGCCAGTGTTTTGGATGGTTTAAAAGAGATAGAGCTAAAAATTTGAGACAAAATCAGGGACGGTTGAGAGGTACGACCTTAACGCTGACCTCTGTGCATTATTTTGTGCTTCATCCAGAATCATAACTCTGTGCCCATATTTTTGCAGATTGCCCAGATTTTTTTGTCTGCTCTTCATAACTCATTTTGGCAAATTACTGGAAGCCATTAAATAATAATAGTTAATAATTACAATAACATTGTAAATAAATTGCTGTCCTGCAGTATTGCAATATAGCAAAAAATTCCAAGGAAGCTCATCTGACTAATTAGCTTTACTGATGGCCGTGCATAGCAGCATTTGCACATGGCCTTAGGACAGGAGGAGCCTTCTTAACACTGTGGTGTTACAGCTGTCATAACAGACTAAAAATCTGGAGAGTTGAGAGGTATGTGCTGCAGTAACTTTAGTTTCACTAAGAAAGTAAAGTAGTGCTTATTTGTGGATGTAACAATTGTGATTGTAAGCTTTAACAACAAGATGCCACTGCTTGGGTAAACAGTTGGGATAGTCACAGGCTCACAACAAAACCCTGCTCTGCTGTAGCAAAGGGTTTGTAATAGACTGACAATCACTTTCTGCATGTTTATTTTTGTGATCAAAAGGACTACCCCTTTGATGTCGAGGCTACTGAGTGTTACATTGATTGGCCAACACAGTCCTTAGCAACTGTAAACACAACTTTGCAGTGCGCACTGAAGCACTGCATGGATGGCATAGTGTGCACTATGAAGCAGTGCACATTGTCTCTTTGCTATAATTGATGCAATTTACATTTGCAAACTCTTTTTATTAAAAATGAGTTAACTTGCACAGTCTGTCTTGTTTGCTGTGCACTCTTAAGCAGCATGGGGGTGGCCAGCAGTAGTAGTTGGGGGGTGCCATTACTGTGACCACTGCTTTAGCACTTCTTTTGCAGCATTGGGGGGAGTAGTGCTACTTACAAAATGTAAAATCTCTGTAGGAGAAGCTGCAATCTGAGGATCTTCTGTCAACCCAGAACTGACAGACTCGAATTTGCCAAGTTCCCAGCAGAAAAAAACTTTTCTGATTTTTCTAGGACTTGCTTGTAGCTTGTTGTATGAGCAGGGTGGAGACTATGTATGTTTTGGAGTAAGAAAAAGGTGATTTGAGCTTATGGGTGATGAGTGTACTGTGTTTCAGCTTCTGGCTTGCTAAGTGCCAGTGGTCAAATCCATTTTTGTATTCAGCCTGAACAGGACATTGGGTGCTTCATCTGGGGTGAATAGAATGGTGAGTCTCCAGATACTGATTTTTTATGAGCAGGGTTCGGTACTCCAACATACCCATCACACGGCAGGTGGATGGGAAGTGTGGGTTGTAGGCTGGGTCAGCATAAAAGTTTCCTGAATGAAGAGAGGGAATTTTGTGTATGGGGAATCTATTACCCCTGACTTTCAATGAATCAGTACTGTACTTCCTGATTCTAGATAAGAATGTTTCCTAGAAGCAACCAACAATGCCGCATTTAGTTTTTCCATATTTTCAACAAAGACCACAAGATGGTTTCCAAAAGCTAAAGATCAGAAAGCTCCGACAGACCCTAAACTTTAAAATGCATTTGCTTTAGTGTGCTAGCCTCACTGATGAAAGCATATTTTGAAGAAGTGTTACCGAGTTGTAAGCCTTATTTTGATTCATGATACATGCCTTTAAGATATGATCATCCAATTTCTTTCTTACTTTATGTGTGACCGGTTTATTGATTGTTGTAAGTCCTAATATTAGCTTGATCTTGATAATAGGGTTGCCATTGTGTGCAAAACCCATATATTGTATTTTTTTTAATTATATTGTAATTGCTGTTTTCAACATCTGATTAACTTCTTTGCTGGCTTCTCATATATAATCTGAAAGAGTAAGACCCACAAAATTGTTTCCTTCACATAAATAAGTAGAACCACCACCTTCTTACTGCAACTAAACATCCATAATTTATTTATCTTGTTGGCTGTGTTTATAGCACTACTTCATCAGAAGAAAGTTACAGTTTTTGAACTCTAAATATCTCTCCCCTATACACAAAATAACTCTGAATTCAATTGATAATTCACTGAACCTGCTACAAACAGGGTTTTGCATTTTTGAGCCATGAATCAAGAACTTTGTTATTTTAAATGTAGACATCCATAAGGGTTACACAAAGGTTGACATTTTTTTCCCAAAATTCTAACATTTAGCAGTCGTAGTTTGTCCAGATTTCTTAGGCTAAGAGTTTGAGAGGTATGCTTACATTACACTTTTGAACACAGCTTTAAAAGTCCTCCATGTGCAGATGCAGATTATTATTTTTGGACTGGAACTAATTTTAACACCGAAAAAATAATCAGTTGTGATTTCCATTGACTGGTTGGAAGAAAGTAAGCTGTGGGTAGTTTAAGGGTGCTCAGAAAAAAGTACAATTAGATATAAGCATTTCTGGAAGAAATTTAGTCCCTTACATTTATCTTGTCCAGTGCATTTGAGGTTAGGAGGGGTTAGTTCCTTCACCATCACTTGTGTATAACTCTTACACCAATGTGCTGTATGTTTCTGCCTACCTACATGTGTACAGGTGACAGGTGAACACAATAAAAATGTGTCCATTTACCTTTTGCATTGGGATTTGATAGCTTGTAGAGACCAGTATAAACATTTCAAAGACATGAGGCACGACAGTCATATGCCTGCACTGCTTATAGGTAATAGTTTTTCATATTTAAATGGATAAATGCAGCATTGCATTACATTGCTTTCCGATACTAATCAATGTCCAACTTTTCTTCCTTAGCGGTTTCTTAACCCCCCACTCTCTCTCACACACACACACACACACACACACACACACACACACACACCTTAGACCCATTCCTGCAGCCTCCTTTCCCTCTGTGATCTACCTCCATACAATTTCTTCACCCTGTGCCTTTGCATTATTTTTCTTCTGCCAGACTTCCATCTGTACTCCCCTTTAGGTCTTTGTGATTTGTAACGATGTGTCTTAATATTCGCCATGACAGACAGTGACTAGATAAACGTGTCAGCCTCACAAGCTCTCTGTTATGAGATGGAGCCAAGTGTTTAGGCAAGATTTATTTGATAAATTATCCGGTATTTTGTCATTCACAGACAAGAGTAATTCCACCATGACAGTTTGCTCTATAAGTAATATTCAATTTCTCTCTATACACGGACAAGAGCAATTCCGCCCTGAAAGTCTGCTCTATAAATAATATTCAGTCTTGTATTTTTTGTTGCCAGTCAGCATTAATGATCTCATTGCATCTCCTGTACACAAATGTCATTTTTGTCAATTCCTTGTGGGATGTACATATTTTCAAAAAAAGGATGACGTTTTTTCTTAACAGACCCCAGAAAAATGGTCATATCTCTATCTAAATGTTTAAATAACTGGCCTAAATGATGCATTTCCTTCGAGTCTCATAGGAAGTTTTATGAAGCAATGCATATTAAATAGAATTCTGAAAAAATAGATGTAGGTGTCTGCTTATTTGCTAATATAAACATTACATATTTTAGAAGACAAGGATATTTTTTTTAAGTCAGCCTTTGTTTTACACTGCATTTAGAAGATATGCATTGTCTAATAATAATAATAATAATAATAATAATAATAATGGCTAGCAGTCTCCATGATCCACCATGGGCTTCCAAACAGATTATTGCAATGTAGAATCCTTTGCAGGTTTCACATCATGCTAAACATTTCTGATTCTGAAACTGTACTGGTGTGGTTGATTCATCATGGGGAGAGTTAAAGTGACAGACAGAGTAAGTGGATAATGTTAATAAGCTCTCTGCCCTCCCCTTGAAATATTGGTGGCTTCCAGTATGTTCAGCCGAGGTATTCAGAGAATCACTCATCTGAGTAATATTTTACACTAGGAGGCAACTGTAAGTACTGTAAACATATGGCAGCCACTCATTCACTCCACAGGGAGCACTCACGATTTATTGAAGATGTGTCAAGGGGTGTGTTAACATATATGTGTGACTGTGCATATGTGCACGCATGTTAGTAGAGCATAAATAAAGCTGTATCAACTTGAGTGTGTGTGAGTGTGTGTGTGCACGCATGTTAGTAGGGGCATAAATTAAGTTGTACGAACATGTGTGTGTGTGTGTGTGTGTGTGTGTGTGTGTGTGTGTGTGTGTGTGTGTGTGTGTGTATGTGTGTGTTAGTAGGGGCATAAATTAAGCTGTATTAACCTGTGTGCATGTATGCATGTTAGTAGGGGCATAAATAAAGCTGTATTAACCAGTGTGTGTGTGCGTGTGTGTGTGTATGTATGTGCAGCTTCTTGCTGCAGAATGTGATGTGAATGTTAAGGTGTATGCAAGTGATTACTGAGGGGAAAGAAAGTGTGCTGGGGCAGTAGGCAGTGATAGGAATCAAACCCTTTTTTATGGCAAGGTAGTAGAAACATTTGGGTTGAAAGGAATAAACAATTATGGGAATCAGGGTCTTATATGTGAGGGATTGTGTACTGAGAAAAGGACCGAGGTCCTTGGCTGTGGATTGAGTAAGCAGTGATCATAACTACATCCTATGACTGGTGAGTAACAACAAACGTTAGGACTCTTGGGTATGGAGGGGAGCAGGTACTGGCTGCAATCAAAACCATTATGTTTAAGTTAAGAACTAGCAGACACTGGGATTCTTTTGTGAAGGGAAATTGCAAAGCTTCCCTGAAACTAGAAAACACAGAATCCTATGCATTGATGTAGACCAATGCTCTGTATAGCTACTTAAGCAGTTGCATAGAATCAGCAGTATTGGACTGGATTAAACCCAAGTCTTGCCAGAAAAACATGCCACCCTGGTGGACCCCTGGCTTAAACAGGCTATACAACAAAAGAAAAAAACTAATGTCCAAAAATAAGTGAGAACAGGCTCAGCAGAATAAGAAGTCCCTAACTAGTGTAAACAAACAAATCAGAGATCTGGGCAAATCCTCAAAAACAAGTTATGAAGCAAAAATAGCATCCCTAGGTAAGGCAAACCACAAAGCATTATTTAATTATATTTGAAATCTTAAGGGGAATACCCAGCTAAGGGCAGAGCTGGTTGTGGATGGCACCACCCATACAGAACTGCAGGAAACAGCCAACCTGCTAGTTGACAGATTTGGATCAGACATCACCCCCCCCCTGTCCACACTCATCATCCCCCAAAGTATACTTGCTATCATGAATCTGCCTATCATTTCAAGATACCAGGTCATCTCTGCGCTCTCTAAGGCTAAAAACATGGCATCAAGGGGCATTGACAACATCCCATGGCTGCCTTTTAAATAACTTAAAACATGACTTAGCAGACCCACTTGGATCCCTTTTTAACCACAGCCTCCAGCCAGGCTAGTCATGCATACTTACATAAATACATAAATAAATATATAGACTAGCAAACAGGGAATAAAATAATGTATGTTCATGTGAACAAAAGAGAATACACAGATAGAAATACAAGCTCTGTTAAATAAAATATTATACCCAGTAGCTCTAGTATCTAACCTAACATACAATGTGATATTTGGCCAAGAATTTCATCATTTTAAATAGTTAAAGGCATTATCAGGGAAAATCTTCAACCACTTATCAGGTTACAAATACACATCCCAAAAATGAAGCGGGAGTAGTTCCAGAAGGAAAAAAAAAACAGTAAGAATTGGCTCTGATTGGAAGGATTAGATACATTTAATAGTGAATATTGGCAAAGGACTCGTATTGTTTAAATGATGAAGTAAGTTGTTGTAGAGACGGATAGAGAAGGTGAGTTTTGACAAAGGATTGCAATGGTTAAAATAACAGAATGTAGTCAATGTGAAGAGCAGTACAGATGGTGAGTTTTGACAGTGAATTGCAGTTATTAAAATAACAAAATGAAGTCCATGTGAAGACTGATACAGAAGGTGAATCTTACCAAAATACTTCATTTTTTTATGTAATAAGGGATAACAATGGGAAAAATAACTGGGAACGATGTATAGTTCAGAATACACTAAGGGTGTAGAAACTGTAGGGGAAACAGATTTCAAATACTGTATAGGATGCACTCTCTGGACTTGCTAAATATATAAAAATAAAACTGGCTTGAGCAAACCACCCCCCGGCATGCATCATATATTTAATATATGCCAAGGCAACAAATGGATGGAACACCGGAGTCACAATTGAGAATATAAAACAGAAATGTTTGTCTCAGAGAATGCCAGCCAGGAGATAAAATACTTCTGTTAGTACTGACTGCTGAAAGTGTTTTTTTTTTTTTTTTTTTGTAAGGTGTGCAAGACAACCAAGAAAGTTAGAACAATTATGCCACAGAAATGTTCTGAAGCCTTGGAAACTAAACATTGTGTATTAAATATTTTTGCAGAAGTTAAGACCACCACATTTTTTAAGTCAAATAAGTGAGAAATTATCCATGTCTTAAATACAGGAAATAAATGAATTTGTGCTCAGAAATAAAGAAATGTTCAAATTAATTGACTGGTAGGGCTAGCTTAATCTAGCATAACCCTGACAAATCATATCTCATGCACATAGTGTATATAGCATACGATGCTATTTTTCCCCATGTATTTCTCAAGACTAACTGCTATTATGGGATAAATATACACTTAACGTATTCACAGCTAAATTACTTCACAACTATATCTGGCTTTTTTCAATTATGTATGAAACAAATTACAACTAAAAAACTGAACAAAGCAATCAAAATGCAAAAGTAGATCAAGCAAATAGGAGCAAAATATTTACACATTAATGAGGTAGTATGAAAAAGTAGAGTAGGAAAATGTTGAAACTTTTGAAAAGCAGCGCGCAAACACACACACACACACACACACACACACACACACACACACACACACACACACACACACACACACACACACACACACACACACACACACACACACACACACACACACACACACACAGCTATAGTTCCAGTTGTACAGTCTTTGATTCCCTCGTTTTTCTGCTTTGTGAATTTGAGCAAGACACTTAATCAGACATTGAGGTCACCCCTGAAAAGGCACACTGGGTCCAGTGGGCCTACCAGGTTAACAAGTGGGTATTATGTAATTATGAAGAACAGCAAAGCAATGTTTTGAAAAAAAAAATAATCATATTTAATACATTTACCCACCATTCATTTAGAGTGGTTTTATTCTTTTAGAAATATGCCAAAATTGTGAAGGCAGTGACGTATTTAAGATTCAACATTTTAAAACCATCCAGTTTTACTTATTTTAAGTCTAACTGGTTTACAGATATCGAATTTTGCAAACATGAAAATAGTTGTTAAGATTTTTAAGTCTTAGGTAACTTATGTAGGTTAGCAAACATCTATGGCATTACATTTTCATCATATTCCAAAATTGTAATTTTCTGTCACAAAATATCCCATAACTGACCTGCAAATCCACAATTCCAAAAATATGTAGAATATCAGAATTGTCTAAGTTACATATGTTATATGTGACAGACTATTTTGGCAAATATGAAGCTTTTTTTACTTTTGCTATTCTTCAGGAGTATATTCCTTTCACATAGTCCATAAACCACTGAACTGCTTCACTCCATTTAATTTAATTTAATATATTAAAATATTAAAATAATGTCTCATATTATTTTGGTGTTTCATGCACTCTATAATTTGTGCAGTTGTACCAATAAAGCGTAATGCTATTATTCTACCCTGATCATAGCATTGCATTCTATGTTGCAGAAACAATTTATTATGTTTTCTGTCTGACTACACTATTTGTTTGCATATATTCATCCATCCATCACATCACATCCTGTTTCCCATTTTTGCAAATGGAGCTGGTGTGTCACATCAGCAGTGACCATCATCTAAAAACAATGTTCACACCACCAGGTGGCTAGCCCTGCCATGGTTATTCTTGCATAACACATATACACACACACACACACACACACACACACACACACACACACACACACACACACACACACACACGCACACACGCACACACACACACACACACACACACACACACACACACACACACACACACCGTCACATCTACAGCCACTTTAGAGTGTCCTATCCACAATATGCATCTCCTTGGAATTTGAAGAATCCTGAGACTCTGGAGAAAAAAACATGCAAACACAGGAAAGGCATGCTGTCTCCATGCAAGAGGCACCCCGAATGAGAATCAAATGAGAGAACCGCTTGCTGTGAGGTAAAAGTGTTACTCGCTATACTACTGTGCCACCCATACATTTGTTTACCTAGATGTATAGATAAATAGATAGATAGACAGATAGATAGATAGATAGATAGATAGATAGATAGATAGATAGATAGATAGATACAGACTGTCAGAGAATTGAGACTGTAAGTTTGAAGCTCCACCATCTCATATGGCCACAATATCAATGACCAACAATCCTCACACAACCCTGCACATTATATATACTAAATCTGTGACTCCAATCCAGTTTCAAAGGGCAAAACCCCAATCATTGCTGTACTACAATCACAAGCAAGCACCTACTCCTGCTGTTGTTCGATGATTTGACTTACCAGTGTTTTAACCCTTCAAAATAGTGGAACGTCATCATTCCAGCCTTGATTATGTGAATATTGATGTTATTTATTTATTTATTTCACATTTGTTGACCGGGAGAGTCCAGCTGGATTACAAATCCATTTTCAGTGGAGGCCCGGGGAGAAAAGCTCCAAGAGAACAATTTCTTAAAAAACATAGTTTTAAGGACAGACTTTTGACATACAATTTCCATAGAAGAGACCTTGACATACATATTAACTAACAGATGGGATACATTCGTTCTCTACAATATAATATTAAATTTTAGAATATAGTCCTAAGTTTAGGATTCCTGTGATAGATTTACTATGAGAGTAAAAGCAGAGAGACGTAGAATAAGGCTCCGAGAGAGAGCAGATGATGCTTGCTATAGTTGAGAAGGATAACAAATTGATTTACTATATGTCTCTGCCTGGTGGTTGTATAGGGTTGCAAAAGATTTTGTAAGGCTGGGGTGTTTTCAGAGTTATGTATTACTTTGTGGGCTAGTGATAGTTGATTGAGTTGAAGTAGTAGTGGTAGTTCCAGCCAATTGAGTTTTTTTAGGCATTCACAGTGATGTATTCTCATGGGAGAGGTTGTAGCGAATTTGGCTATCTTATTATAACAACTATCAAGTTGGTTTAGGTTGGATTTGTGGAGATTTGTAAGCATGGGGGAGGCACAAAGTAGGGTGGATAGTAAGTGAGTACTTGCTATTGTAGTTTTGGAGTGGTCAGTGAGGAATTTTTATTGCAATACAGTAGGCCAAGTTTTTTATGTACTTTTTATGATTATAGAAATATGTAGGTCAAATCTAAGGTGATTATCTATGTCAACCCCTATGAGTTTGGTATGATTTGTGGGGGTGAGTGTGGTCTTGTTAAAGGAGGAGATGAAGAAAGAATCAGTGCGAGGTGTGGCTCTGTGGGAGCTAAAGAGTACTAGCTTTGTTTTACTTGGGTTCAGAATGAACCTTTGGTTTTTAATCCAAGTTTTTGCTAGGGAAAAGCATTCTTGTGTTAGGGAATGAAGGATGTCAATTGATTTGGCTGTGCATATTATTGCGGTATCATCGGCATATTGCACTATTGAGGCTTTAGGAATACTGTTTGGGAGCTGACTGGTGAAGAAGGTAAAAAGAAGTGGCCCCAGGATGCAGCCTTGGGGTACTCCTAGGGAGACTGGTAGGGAGGGGGAGAGTTAGTTTTGCCACATAACAGCTTGTTTCCTTCCCTCTAGGTAGTTTTTGAACCAGGAGATGGCAGGGGTGGTAAGGTTTAGAGTTGCTAGTGAAAGAAGCAGTTTATTGTGGTTAACCATATCGAATGCTTTGGACAAGTCAAGGAAGGTGGCAGATACAAGGAGTCCATTGTTTCTGTGAGTATTGACAATGTTGGTGAATTTTGTTAGTGTGGCACAGTGGTGCAGTGGTTAATGTTGTCACCTCACAGCAAGAGGTTCTCCGGTTTGATTCTCAGCTGGGGTGCCTTCTGTGTGGAGTTTGCATGTTCTCCCTGTGTTCGTGTGGGTTTCCTCCGGGTACTCCGGTTTCCTCCCACATTCCAAAGACATGCATCTGGAGCATTTCTCCCCAGGCCTCAGCTGAAAACAGGCTCTGTGGAGCTTAGTCGGACTTTCCCGGTCAACAAATAAATAAATAAATGTTGTTGTGCTGCTATTAGATTATTTTCTAGGACATATTTCATTAGTTGCTTCTGTATTACCCTCTCTAAAATTTTAGATAAAGGGGATAGTATGGCTATAGGGTGGTATTTATTGAGTTCCAGGGAGGTTCCCCCTTTATGTAGAGGGATGATATGTGATATTTTCCATGGCTTGGGTACTATACACTCGGAGATGTATCTGTTAATTGGGATGGAGACAGGATATGATATGGCTTCTGCAGCCAGGTGGAGGTATTCAGCGGGTAATTTATCTTTGGCTAGAGATATTGGTTTGAACTTGCAGAATAGTTTTGGTTGGTTTTATATATATATATATATATATATATATATATATATATATATATATATATATATATATATATATATATATATATATGTATATGTGTGTGTGTGTGTGTGTGTGTGTGTGTGTGTGTGTGTGTGTGTGTGTGTGTGTGTGTGTGTGTGTGTGTGTGTGTGTATATGTATGTATATGTATATATATATATATATATATATATATATATATATATATATATATATATATATATATATATATATATATATATATATATATATATATATATATATACAGAAAACTAGATAGATATTTAAAATAATCTAAACAACATAATAGCGATAGCAAAAATGTCTAAACTTAAAAAAACTCAAGTCAAAAATATGTAAATATAAAATATTGACAAAATCAAATTCATACTAGGGAAAGGTCTATGCCCTTTCCCCACTGTCATGCAATCTCATTGTTGGCATACATAATTAAGAGGGGATGTGGGTCTTCCTGCAGAAATATTAATTTAGGATGTTGTTAGAATTCCTGGCAATGCTGTTTTAACTAATGATGCCAGCATTCCTGCCTCCCCATTCCTGCCTTGTGCTTCTTCTGTTCTTAATGATTTTTAAATTCTAGTCCTAAACTCCATGCAAATTAATTTCTAGTTACCACCGCATGTTGTAGTTTTTCCCACATATTGTTATACTTTCTAAGTCATTCCTTTCCTCCTCATTTTCTAAGTTCTTTCTATCACCTTATCCTTTCTTTCCCTTAAATCTGCATAAATGATCTGCTTCATTTTTTCATGATTCCATTTCACTTTTCTCAAGGGGACACTGTGCTTATTTGTGCTGCTAATGCCCTCTGCCTCTGTGCGGTTCCTTTTGTGCCACATTGCCATTAGTACTAAATGCTTCCACCATTCATTCTTTAGCATGCTAAACTGTGTCTAAAGCTACTTTCATGTCTTAAACTTCTGCTGCTCTCCTTTTGCTGTTTTGACAGTTTCTGCTCTTTCATTATCTTCCTAATGGTTTGCACAAAGGGCAATGAGTATGATTTGCCAGTGAACTTCATCCCGTATTCCTAAGTTTGCTTTACTCAATTTCCATTTGCCAGCTGTGTTTCTGAGCAAGTCATTTCATCAGAGCATATTCCTTAGACTCAACTGTAAATTGGTCTCAACAGAGCTGGACAATCTGGTTAATACAACATATATGCAAACAAACAAGCAAATCTTTTATTTCCTCCAGGTTTCTTCATACATTCTCCCTTTCTGTCATCTCCATTCTTTGCTTCCCAAGAATGCCTTCACTGTCCCGTCTCTTTACCTCATATTTACCCTAGTTTACTGTAGCTCCAGTGTTATTCTCACAGAATGAAATCAAACCTCTGAGTGTTGGCCTTTCTTCTTCCAATGCCCGCATCTTGTTTTCCCAGCTTCTGTCATCCCCCCTTCTTTCTATTTTGACCTTCCTTTCCCCCACTCATCTACTGCTATGTTGCTGCCTCAGCCATCTAGCTACTTAGTATATTAGAACATATGTATGGTAATGGGACATGCCCATCTAGTTACATAGTATATTAGAGCATATGTAGAGTAATGGGGCATGCCCATCTAGCTACACAGTATAGAAGAACATACATAACTACCCTAGCAAAACCAAGACTCACTCCCCTAAGAGAAGGAAACCAGTCTGGTGAACCCCTGCCATAAATAGGCTATACAACATAAGGAGGAAACTAGTTCAGAAAAAAAGCAAATCCCAAGAAGGAAAGACATCCCTGACCAGTATCAGTAAAAAACTAAGGTCCCTCATAAAATCCTCCAAGGCTAACTTGGAAAGAAATATAGCCATGGATTCGAAAGATAACCACAAAGCCTTCTTTAGCTATGTCAAGAATCTAAGTGGCAACTTGCAGATATGATCTGAGCTAGTGCAAAATAGCACAAAATATACCAAACCCGCTGATATTGCCAACATCCTGGCAGATAGATTCAGTGCAAACTTCACCCCCTTCTCACCCCCAAAAGGGCCCACAACAATACCGGAAAAGTGTAGTGTCCTGGAAATCACAGACACACAGGTGAAAACAGCACTTTTAAAAGCCAAAAGCACAGCATCAGTGGGGCCAGATGGTGTTCCAGGCTGCATCTTGCATGAACTACAGAATAAACTAACCCCCCACCTAAACACACTGTTCAACCTCAGCCACTCCACAGGCTACGTGCCCATAGAATGGCGCACAGCAATGGTTATTCTGCTCCACAAAGGAGGGCCCACAACTGACCCTGGTAACTATCTCCCCATAAGCCTGACTAGCCTGGTCTGCAAGACAATGGAGCGCATCATCATGGAACTCATTAACAAAGACATTGGGAACCTCCAAACACTTGACCCGACCCAGTTCAGCTTTGTAAAGGGCAGATCATGCCTACTAAACCTGGTTGACTTCTTTGAGACAGTCACCAAGGTCATAGGTGAGGGGAAGGTAGTTCACACAGCCTACCTTGACCTCGCCAGGGCTTTTGACACCATTCCCCACTCGGGAATTATAGAAAAACTCACCATCCTGAACCTAAACCCCTACATCACGAGATGGGTTGCCAACTGGCTTACAGACAGAACTCACATGGTAAGAATAGTGGGCTCCAGGTCCGACTCTAAACCAGTCACAAGTGGTGTCTCACAAGGCTCGGTCCTGGGACCCCTACTGTTCAGTATATACTTCTCAGAATTATAGGCAAACGCAGGAGGACTATGGCTAACCAAGTTCACTGATGACTGCAAACTGAGAGCCACAATTGACTCTCCAGCTGACACGGACATTCTCCAAAAGGGCCTTACTGAGACAGACACCTAGTGTTAAAGTCATGGTCTCAAGCTAAATGCCAAAAAATGCATAGTCATCCCATTTGGGAAAACAAAACACCCATGAATTACCACATAGGTGGCAGCCCCCTCAATACAGAAGAGGTAATAAGAGATCTGGGGACCCAGGTAGATAGTAATCTCTCCTTTGACAATCATATTGCCAAAGTAGTTAGGAAATCCTTCTGTGTATCCCATCAAATTACTAAAGGGTTCACATCTAGAAATAAAGAGGTTATAGTGCCCCTCTACTCGTCACTCATCAGACCCATCATAGAGTACAATGCCCCATTTGGGATGTACCTCACAAGACACTTCCAACAGCTGGAAAGACCACAAAAGTACCTCACCAAGAGGATTACTGGCCTCAAACATATGTCCTATTTCCGACTGGAAAAACTCCAGCTGTATTCAGTCGCATATCGCTTACTCAGAGGTGATCTCTGCCTGACTTAAGAAGACATGTCCAACTCAGAATTGATGGACATGCTCCACCTAAAGAAATCCAAGTCACTGCGAGCCACTTGCTCTAGTGAGCTAAACCTTGCCACAACAATAAATAGAACATGCTGGAGGGATAGATTCTTGTCACAGAGACTCCCCATGCTTTGGAACAAAATTCCTAACTATATTAGGCAGAGCCCCTCACTAACACTCTTCAAGAGAAACCTTGGCGAGTGTATGGGTAACAGAAAATACACCCCTGGGATCACTTCATTGGCTCTTTTTGACAGAGGCTCAGTTAATTGATCAAGGGGGCAGCAAAAGCTGACACACTCTGGCTGGGCTTATAAATGCCCTTGGGCAGATAGCCTAGTACCTACCTATGAACCTATGAACTTATGTAGGGTAATGGGGCATGCCCATCTAGCTACTCAGTATATAAGAACATATGTAGGGTAATGGGACATGCCCATCTAGCTACACAGTATATAAGAACATATGAAGGGTAACAAAGCATGCCAATCTAGCTACATGGTACATTACAACATATGTAGGGTAATGGGACATGCTCATCTAGCTGCATTGTATATTAGAACATATGTACGATAATGGGCCATGGCCATCTAGCTACTTAGTATATTAGAACATATGTAGAGTAATGGGATATGTCCATCTAGCTACACAGTATATAAGAAAATATGTAAGGTAATGGGACATGCCCACCAAGTAGCATAGTATAATACAACATATGTAGGGTAACGGGACATGCCCATCTAACTGCATTGTATATTAGAAGATATGTAATTTAATAGGACATGCCCATCTAACTGCATAGATTATTAGAACAAATTTGGGGTAATAGGACATGCCCATCTAAATGCATCGTATATTAGGACATATGCAGGGTAATGTGACATGCCCATCTAGCTAATTAGTATATTAGAACATATGTAGGATAATGGGAAATGCCCATCTAGCTACACAGTATATAAGAAAATATGTAAGGTAATGAGACATGCCTACCTAGTAGCATAGTATATTAGAACATATGTAGGGTAATGGGACATGCCCATCTAGCTGCATTGCATATTAGAACATATGTACAATAATGGGGCATACCCATCTAGCTACATAGTATATTAGAACATATGTAGGGTAATGTGACATGCCCATCTAGTTGCATTGTATATTAAAACATATGTAGGGTAATGGGACATGCCCATCAAGCTGCATTGTATATTAGAACATATGTAGGATAATGGGGCATGCCCATCTAGCTACATAGTATATTAGAGCATATGTAGGATAATGGGAGATGCCCATCTAGATGGTTTGTATATTAGAACATATGTAGGATAATGGGCCATGGTCATCTAGCTACATAGTATATTAGAACATATGTAGGAGAATGGGACATGCCCATCTATCTACATAGTATAATATATGTAGGGTAATGGGACATGCCCATCTAGCTACATAGTATATTAGAACATTTGTAGGGTAACAGGACATACCCATCTAGCTACATAGTATATTAGAACATATGTAGGGTAATGGGACATGCCCATCTAGCTACATAGTATATTAGAGCACATGTAAGGTAATGTGATATGCCCATCAAGCTGCATGGTATATGAAAACATATGTAGGGTAATGGGACATGCCCATCTTGCTGGATTGTATATTAGAATATATGTAGTGTAATGGGACATGCCCATCTAGCTTCATAGTATATTAGAGCATATGTAGGGTAACATGACATGCCCATCTAGCTACATAGTATATTAGAACATATGTAGGGTAATGGGAAATGCCCATCTAGCTGGATTGTATATTAGAACATATGTAGGGTAATGGGACATGCTCATCTATCTACATAGTAAAATATATGTAGGGCAATGGGACATGCCCATCTTGCTACATAATATATTAGAATATATGTAGAGAAATGGGACATGCTCATCTAACTGCATTGTATATTAGGACATATGTAGGGTTATGTGACATGCCCATTTAGCTACATAGTATATTAGAATATATGTAAGGTAATGTGACATGCCCATCTAGCTGCATTGTATATTAAAACATATGTAGGGTAATGTGATATGCCCATCTAGTTGCACTGTATATTAAAAAATATGTAGAGTAATGGGACATGCCCATCTTGCTACATAGTATATTAGAACATATGTAGGGTAATGAGACATGCCCATCTAGCTGGATTGTATATTAGAACATATGTAGGGTAATAGGACATGCCCATCTAGCTACATAGTAAATTAGAACATATGTAGGGTAATGGGAGATGCCCATCTTGATGGGTTGTATAGTAGAACATACGTAGGATAATCGGCCATGGCCATCTAGCTACATAGTATATTAGAACATATGTAGGTTAATGGGACATGCCCATCTTGCTGCATTGTATATTAAAACATATGTAGAGTATTTGGACATGCCCATCTAGCTACATAGTATATTTGAACATATGTAGGGTAACGTGACATGCCCACCTAGCTACATAGAATATTAGAACATATGTAGAGTAATGGGACATTACCATCTAGCTGCATTGTATTTTAGCAGATATGTTGGGTAATGGGACCTGCCCATCTAGCTACATAGAATATTAGAACATACGTAGAGTAATGGGACATTACCATCTAGCTGCATTGTATTTTAGCAGATATGTAGGGTAATGGGACATGCCCATCTAGCTACATAGTATATTAGAGCATATGTAGGGTAATGTGACATGCCCATTTAGCTGTATAGTATATTAGAAAATATGTAGGGTAGTGGAAAATGCCCATCTAACTGCATTGTATAGAAGAAGATATGTAGTTTAATGGGACATGCCCATCTAACTGCATAGATTATTAGAAAAAATGTGGGGTAATGGGACATGCCCATCTAACTGCATTGTATATTAGGACATAAGTAGGGTAATGTGACATGCCCATTTAGATGCATTGTATATTAAAACATATGTAGGGTATTTGGACATGCCCATTTAGCTACATAGTATATTAGAACATATGTAGGGTAATGGGACATGTCCATCTAGCTGCATTGTATATTAACACATATGTAGGGTATTTGGACAGGCCCATCTAGCTACATAGTGTATTAGAGCATATGTAGGGTAACATGACATGCCCATCTACCTACAGAATATATTAGAACATATATACGGTAAAGGGACATGCTCATCTAGCTGCGTTTTATTTTAGAAGACATGTAGGGTAATGGGACATGCCCATCTAGCTACATTGTATATTAGAGTATATGTAGGGTAATGAGACATGCCCATCTAGCTACATAGTATATTAGAGCATATGTAGGGTAGTGGGAAATGCCCATCTAATCGCATTGAATATTAGAAGATATAGGTTCATAGGTTCATAGGTAGGTACTAGGCTATCAGCCCAAGGGCCTATGCAAGCCTAGCCAACAAGATTCCCTGGCTTACGCCACCCAAGAAAGTTATTTTTCTATGCCACTGATGAGCAGAGACACAAAAGTGATCTCCGGGGTGTATTTCCTATTTCCCATCCACTCATCAAGATTTTTCTTGAAGAGTGCTAATGAAGAACTTTGTTTGACATAGATGGGTAGCCTGTTCCAGAGTATGGGAAGTCTCTGGGATAGGAATCTGTCCCTCCAGCATGTCCTGTTTATTGTGGTGACAAGGTTTAGGTCCCTAGAGCATGTAGCTCGGAGGGATTGGGATTTGTTTAGGTGTAGCATGTCCAACAGTTCTGGGTTTGACATAGCTTTATATGTTAGGCAGAGATCACCTCTGAGTAGGCGATATGCTACGGAGTAAAGCTGGAGTTTTTTGAGGTGGTCAGTGTAGGGCTTTTGTTTGAGTCCAGTAATCCTCTTTGTGAAGTACTTCTGTGGCCTTTCCAGCTGCTGCAGATGTCTTGTGAGGTACATTCCAAAAGGGGCATTGTACTCTATAATGGGTCTAATGAGTGATGAGTAGAGGGTAACGATGACCTCTTTTTTCCTGGACGAGAACCCTTTTATGATGAGGTGTGCCACATAGAAGGACTTCCTGACTACTGTGGCAATGTGACTATCAAAGGAGAGACTACTGTCCGCCTGGGTCCCAAGGTCTCTTATCACGCATTCTGTAGTAAATAGATTGCTGCCTATGTGGTAGTTCATGGGTACAGAGTTTTTACCAAAGGGGATGACACTGCACTTTTTGGCACTGAGCTTGAGGCCATGGCTCTGACACCAGGCATCTGTCTCAGAGAGGCCCTTCTGTAGGATGTTCACATCATTAGGGGACTTGACTATGGCTCCTAGTTTGCAGTCATCTGCAAACTTCGTTAGCCAGAGGCCTTCTGTGTTAGCCTGTACTTCAGAGAAGTAGATACCAAACAGGAGTGGTCCCAGGACGGAACCCTGTGGTACTCCACTTGTCACTGGTGTGAGGTCAGATTTGGAGTCTGCAACTTTTACAGTGTGGGTTCTGTCAGTGAGCCAGTTGTCAACCCATCTTGTGACGTAGGAATTTATGCCTAGTTTATTGAGTTTAGCTATAATTCCAGAATGGGGGATATTGTCAAAAGCCTTGGCGAGGTCAAGATAGGCTGTGTGAACCACTTTACCCTCATCTATGGCTTTGGTGACTGCCTCAAAGAAGTCGATCAGGTTCAGGAGGCATGATCTGCCTTTCACAAACCCGAACTGGGTGGGATCCAGAGTTTGGAGGTTACCAATGTCTTTGTTTATGAGTTCCATAATGATAAGTTCCATGGCTTTGCAGACCAGGCTCGTCAGGCTAATAGGTCTATAGTTCCCGGGATCAGTGGTGGCTCCCCCTTTGTGGAGTGGGATAACTGTTGCTTTGCAACATTCAGTGGGCACAAAGCCTGATGCGAGGCTATTATTGAACATGGTGCTTAAGTGGGGAGCCAGTTCATTCTGAAGTTCATGTAAAACGCAGCCTGGGATGTTGTCCGGTCCCATGGATGCTGTATTTTTGGCTTTAGAGAGTGCAGCTTTCACCTGCGTAGTTGTGATTACAGGGACTCTGCATTCTTCCTGTATAGATATGGGCCCTTTAGGGGGTGAGGGGGGGTTAAGTTAGCACTGAACCTATCTGCCAGGATGTTGGCAATATCAGTTGGTTCTGTAATTTTCATACCTTTGTGCTGTAACTCAGAGCAGATCTGGGTGTTGCCACTGAGATTCTTGACATAGCTATAGAATGCTTTGTGGTTGTCCTTGGAATTAGTGGCAATTTTATTTTTGTAGCTAGCTTTGGAGGATCTTATAAGGGATCTCAGCTTCTTACTGAGGCTGACCAGGGAGCTCCTCCACTCATGGGATTTTACTCTCTTTTGCAACAGTTTCTTCCTTCTGTTGTACAGTTTGTTTATGGCAGGGGACCACCAGACTGGCTTCCTTTTTTTGGAGGAAAGCATCTTGGTTCTGTTTGGGATAGCACGATCCATGCACTCATGTAGGTGCTTATAGAGCACATTTGTGTAGGATTCAGCAGTTGTAACTGTATTGTCCAACTGCATGGGTGTCATGAAGTTCACTACTTCTGCCTTAAGAAGCATGAAGTTGGCTTTGGAGAAATTTCTTACTGTGGTTTCCTTAATGGGAGGTGGGGTGGGATGTGGATATCGAGGGTGTTTAGCTTATGGTCGGATCGGACCAACGAGGAGTTGACTTCAGGTGTGGAACACCAGTCACTCATGTTGGTAATGACTAGGTCTAGGATATTGTTGCCCCTGGTGGGGGTGTGGATAAGTTGATCTAGGGCATTGGAGTTTATGAATTCCAGAAAGCGTTGCACTAAGGAGTTAGTACATGAATAGTTTTCCCAGTTAATGGTGGGGTAGTTGAAGCCACCCATTATTAGGGTGTTTGGTTGAACCCTAATATTTTCCAGTACATCAAGAAAAGTGGAGTGGCAATCCTGGGGCATGGTGGGGGATCTGTAGCAAGCTACAATTTGGATTGCAGTTTTCCAAGAGTTAGTTGCACTTGGATAACCTCGGATGCATTATGCTGAGCAACTAGCCTGGAGGTGTGGATATCGTTAATGATTATAGACACACCCCCACCTTTGGTGTTTCGGTCCAGGTTAGATGGCCGAAAAGTGTGGTATGAGTTATAGCCTGGTAGTGCAGGGCTGCTCTCTGGAGCCTTGAACCAGGTCTCAGTCACTGCACAGATATCAATGTTCTCCATTTTAAGGAGTGCCTCGAGTGAGTGCATTTTGAAATTTAGACTTCTAGCATTGAGTAGCATTACCCTCAGTTTTTGCTTACCTGTTCCTGTTATGGTGGTGAATTTGTTACTTGAACCCTGCCTAAAAAAGGCACTATAGGGGCAGCAAGAGCCTTAGCCAGTATCCAGAATCCTAGGGGAGACAGGTGCAGGCCATCTGTGGCAAAGCATCGTGGTCTGTCGACCATGTCATCCCAAGCAGACAGATACTGGATCCCCTTTGAATGACACCAGAAGCTTAGCCAATTGTTGAAATCAATCATTTTGTCCTTGTACTGCAGTATCATTCTGGGTGATGGCAGAATGCTACTCAGGTCTAGGGTCATACCTGCCTGGGCTACAAGATCACAGAGTTCTTCTATGTCTCTTTTCATGTAGTCCAGGGAGGTACATCTCAGGTCATTCACACCAACATGGACAATGACAGAGTCATATTTGTACTTGTTGTGGAGTGACCTGAGTGCATGGGTTATGTGGCGGATCCTGGCACCTGACAGGCAGCTGACAGTAACCTTCTCCTTGTTTAGCCTGGTGAGTGGGACATCAGTGTGCCTGACTATAGAGTCACCTATGACAAGTGTGTTGGGTATATTGTTTTGCCTTATTGGCTGTGTTTGAGTGGCACACTGAATCTGTGGGCTATGTGTCATTTGGGTTGTGTTGGGGGATGGAGGTTGCTTGTGTTTCTGCTTTGGAGGTCTCTGTTGCTTAGGCAGATTATTATTGAGAGCCTCCGCGAATGTTTTTGAGTTTCTATGTGTGGATTTTGGTGGTGTAGACGTAGTGAGACAATCTGATGAGTGTGGTGTGGTGCAAATGCTTACCTTCTCCTCATGACTGTCAGGTTCAGTCTTGGTTGGTGAGAGCTTTACCTCCAGTTTGGCTAGATAAGTGCATCTCTCACAGGTTGTAGTGTTGGGTGGTAGGAGGAGAGGGTTGTCTGTGTACATGAGGCAATTTCTACATTGCCTCAAGATGCCCAGATTCATCAGATAGACAGGCGAGAACACTGGGAGCTGACCCTTGGACATGCCTGAATAAAAAACTATTTTCCTCTAGATAAATGAGGAAAGTGAGTACAAGAGCTGTTTTTCTCAACACCAGTAAGAAAAGTAAGTACAAAAACTGTTTTCCTTTAGGTAATGAGGAAGATTGAGTGTTACAGTAATTAGTAGCTTATTTAGTGCTTACAAGTTCTGAACAAGTGCTGAGTATGAATAAGCAACTTTAAGTGCTAAAACTAAGAATCTGTATCTGCACTAGATGAGTTGCAGGACAGAAACAAGTGCAAATGCAGGCTTTCAAATCAGAAAGTTGAGAGAGATGGAAGATTGCCCAAATGGCCAATAATAACAAATTCTGGGCCAGAACCACTCCTTATGTGGTAGACAGGTTACCTAATGCTTACCACTCCCTCTGATAAGCTACAAGGCTTCCCTCCAACACAGAAAGGCTTGGGGGGCTCAGAAATATACAAACAGTCCTGGATACAGCAAATCTGTATCTGGAACACTAGTTACAGGAAAGGTAGGAAACCGGCTTACAGTTGTTTTTTTTTTTTTGTTTTTGTTTTTTTTTTTGTTACAGAAAAGTAGCAAAAACAGTAGAAGTAACAATTCACATGCAGTGCAAGCTAGCACACAAGTATGTAGCAATATTGGACCACACACAGTTTGAAGAATGCAATTAATTTAAAAAGGACTAAAAGCAAGTGCAGAAAGGATTTATTAGGTAGAATGCGGAAAAGAGATGGGACTGGGGGAGTGTCCTAGATCAAATCTACAGTGGGGCGGGCACTGCAAAAGCCACCAAATTTAAACTACAAACTAACAAAAGCGGGGGGGGGGGACAGTTTCAGCAAAGATTTGAGCAACCACTAATAGAATAAACTATAAAACCAAAAATATATACTCAGCTCTGTATATTTGCAGATCAGACTCTCAGAACAGTGAGACAACAGATATCTAAGCAACAAACTCTATAATAAAGAAAACTCTACTCAGCTCTGTGTATTTGCAGATAGTCTTGTAAGGCTTTCTCTCAGAACACAGGTTCCAATTTAAATGCAGGCTGTTATTAACAGGTCAAATTAAGGGAACCTTGAGTTAGGTAACACACAAGCTATAAAAAACAGTTATATCAGCTGAAGAAAAGGCAGAAAATGGGGGTGGGGCATGGGAAGACAGTTTCAGCAGAGATTTGAGCAACCACTAATAGTATAAACTATAAAACCAAAAATATATACTCAGCTCTGTATATTTGCAGGTCAGACTCTCAGAACAGTAAGACAACAGATATCTAAGCAACAAACTCTATAACAAAGAAACCTCTACTCAGCTCTGTATATTTGCAGATAGTCTTGTAAGGCTGTCTATCAGAACACAAGTTCCAATTTAAATGCAGGCTGTTATTAACAGGTCAAATTAAGGGAACCTTGAGTTAGGTAACACACAAGCTATAAAATCCAGTTATATCAGCTGAAGACAAGGCAGAAAATGAGGGAGGGGGTGGGAAGACAGTTTCAGCAGAGATTTGAGCAACCACTAATAGTATAAACCATAAAACCAAAAATATATACTCAGCTCTGTATATTTGCAGTTCAGACTCTCAGAACAGTGAGACAACAGATATCTAAGCAACAAACTCGATAAAAAAGAAACCTCTACTCAGCCCTGTATATTTGCAGATAGTCTTGTAAGGCTGTCTATCATAACACAGGTTCCAATTTAAATGCAGGCTGTTATTAACAGGTCAAATTAAGGGAATCTTGAGTTAGATAACACACAAACTATAAAAAACAGTTATATCAGCTGAAGACAAGGCAGAAAATGGGGGTGGGGGATGGGAAGACAGTTTCAGCAGAGATTTGAGCAACCATTAATAGTATAAACTATAAAACCAAAAATATATACTCAGCTCTGTATATTTGAGATAAGACTCTCAGAACAGTGAGACAACAGATATCTAAGCAACAAACTCTATAATAAAGAAAACTCTACTCAGCTCTGTATATGTGCAGATAGTCTTGTAAGGCTGTCTCTCAGAGCACAGGTTCTGTAGGGAAATGGGACATGCACATCTAACTGCATAGATTATTAGAACAAATGTAGGGTAATGGGACATGCCCATCTAACTGCATTGTATATTAGGACATATGTAGGGTAATGTGACATGCCCATCTAACATATGTAGGGTAATATGACATACCCATCTAGCTGAATTGTATATTAAAACGTATGTAGGCAATTTGGACATGCCCATCTAGCTGCATAGTATATTAGAGCATATGTAGGGGAACGTGATATGCCCATCTAGATGCATAGTATATTAGAACATATATAGGGTAATGGGAAATGCTCATCTAACTGCATTGTATTTTAGAAGATATGTAAAGTAATGGGACATGCCCATCTAGACACATAGCATATTAGAAGATATGTAGGGTAATGTGACATGCCCATCTAGCTACACAGTATATTACAGCATATGTAGGGTAATGTGACATGCCCATCTAGCTACATCGTATATTAGAACATATGTAGGGTAGTGGGACATGCCCATCTAACTGCATTGTATATTAGAGGATATGTAGGGTAATGGGACATGCCCATCTAACTGCATTGTATATTAGGACATATGAAGGGTAATGTGACAACCCACCTTGCTATATAGTATATTAGAACATATGTAGGGTAATGTTACATGCCCATCTAGCTGCATTCTATATTAAAACATATGCTGGGTTTTTGGACATGCCCATCTAGCTACATAGGATATTAGAACATATGTTGGGTAATGGGACATGCCCATCTAGCTACATAGGATATTAGAACATATGTAGGGTAATGGGGCATTACCATCTAGCTGCATTATATATTAAGACATATGTAGGGTAATGGGACATGCCCATCTAGCTACATAATGTATTATAACATATGTAGGGGAATGGGACATGCCCATCTAGCTGGATAGTATATTAGAACATATGTAGGGTAATGGGACATGCCCATCGATCTACATAGTATAATATATGTAGGGTAATGAGACGTGCCCAGCTAGCTACATAGTATATTAGAACATATGTAGGGTAATGGGACATGCTCATCTAGCTGCATTGTATATTAGAAGACATGTAGGGTAATGGGACATGCCCATCTAGCTACATAATATATTAGAACACATGTAGGGTAATGAAACATGCCCATCTAGCTGCATTGTATATTAAAACATAGGTAGGGTAATGGGACATGCCCATCTAACTGCATAGATTATTAGAGCAAATGTAGGGTAATGTGACATGCCCATCTAGCTATATAGTATATTAGAGCATATGTAGGGTAATGTGACATGCCCATCTAGCTACATAGTATATTAGAGCATATGTAGGGTAATGTGACATGCCCATTTAGCTGCATAGTATATTAGAACATATGTAGGGTAGTGGAACATGCCCATCTAACTCCATTGTATAGTAGAAGATATGTAGTTTAATGGGACATGCCCATGTAACTGCATAGATTATTAGAACAAATGTGGGGTAATGGGACATGCCCATCTAACTGCATTGTATATTAGGACATATGTAGGGTAATGTGACATGCCCTTCTAGCTACATAGTATATTAGAACATATGTAGGGTAATGTGATATGCCCATTTAGCTGCATTGTATATTAAAACATATGTAGGGTAATGTGATATGCCCATTTAGCTGCATTGTATATTAAAACATATGTAGGGTATTTGGACATGCCCATCTAGCTACATAGTATATTAGAGCATATTAAGGGTAACTTGACATGCCCATCTACATACAGAGTATATTAGAACATATAGGGTAAAGGGACATGCTCATCTAGCTGCATTTTATTTTAGAAGATATGCAGGGTAATGGGACATGCCCATTTAGTTACATAGTATATTAGATATGTAGGGTAATGTGACATGCCTATCTAGCTACATAGTATATTAGTGTATATGTAGGGTAATGTGACATGCCCATCAAACTACATAGTATATTAGAACATATGTAGGGTAGTGGGAATTGCCCATCTAATTGCATTGAATATTAGAAGATATGTAAACTGCATAGATTATTAGAACAAATGTAGGGTAATGGGACATGCCCATCTAACTGCATTGTATATTATGACATATGTAGGGTAATGTGACATGCCCATCTAACTACATAGTATATTAGAACATATGTAGGGTAATGTGACATGCCCATCTATCTACATTGCATATTAAAACATATGTAGTGTATTTGGATATGCCCATCTGGCTATATAGTATATTAGAACATATGTAGGGTAATATGTCATACCCATCTAGCTGCATTGTATATTAGAACGTATGTAGGGTATTTGGACATACCCATCTAGCTACATAGTATATTAGAGAACATGTAGGGGAACATCATATGCCCATCTAGCTACATAGTATACTAGAACATATATAGGGTAATGGCAAATGCTCATCTAACTGCATTGTATTTTAGAAGATATGTAAGGTAATGGGACATGCCCATCTAGCTACATAGTATATTAGAATATATGCAGGGTAATGTGACATGCCCATCTAGCTACATAGTATATTAGAGCATATGTAGGGTAATGTGACATACCCATCTAGCTACATAGAATATTAGAACATATGTAGGGTAGTTGGGCATGCCCATCTAACTGCATTGTATATTAGAAGACATGTAGGGTAATGGGACATGCACATCAAACTGCATAGATTATTAGAACAAATGTAGGGTAATGGGACATGCCCATCTAACTGCATTGTATATTATGACATATGTAGGGTAATGTGACATGCCCATCTAGCTATACAGTATATTAGAACATATGTAGGGTAATGTTACATGCCAATCTAGCTGCATTGTATATTAAAACATATGCTGGGTTTTTGGACATGCCCATCTAGGTACATAGGATATTAGAACATATGTAGGGTAATGGGACATGCCCATCTAGCTACATAGGATATTAGAACATATGTAGGGTAATGGGACAATACCATCAGCTGCATTGTGTATTAAGACATATGTAGGGTAATGGGACATGCCCATCTAGCTACATAGTGTATTACAACATATGCAGGGAAATGGGACATGCCCATCTAGCTGGATAGTATATTAGAACATATGTAGGGTAATGGGACATGCCCATCTATCTACATAGTATAATATATGTAGGGTATTGAGACATGTCCAACTAGCTACATAGTATATTACAACATATGTAGGGTAATGAGACATTGTCATCTAGCTGCATTGTATATTAGAATAAATGTAGGGTAATGGGACATGCCCATCTAGCTACATAATATATTAGAACACATGTAGGGTAATGAGACATGCCCGTCTAGCTGCATTGTATATTAAAATATATGTAGGGTAATGGGACATGCCCATCTAACTGCATATATTATTAGAAGAAATGTTGGGTAATGTGACATGCCCATCTAGCTACATAGTACATTAGAGCATGTGTAGGGTAATGTGACATGCCCATCTAGCTACATAGTATATTAGAACATATGTAGGGTAGTGGGACATGCCCATCTAACTGCATTGTATATGAGAAGATATGTAGGGTAATGGAGCATGCCCATCTAACTGCAGAGATTATTAGAACAAATGTGGGTAATGGGACTTGTCCATCTTACTGAATTATATATTAGGACATATGTAGGGTAATGTGACACGCCCATCTAGCTGCATTGTATATTAAAACTTATGTGGGGTATTTGGACATGCCCATCTGGCTACATAGTATATTAGATATGTAGGGTAATGTGACATGCCCATCTAGCTACATAGTATATTAGAATATATGTAGGCTAATGTTACATGCCCATCCAGCTGCATTGTATATTAAAACTTATGTAGGTTATTTGGACATGCCCATGTAGCTATATAGTATATTCGAACATATGTAGGGTAATGGGACATGCCCGTCTAGCTACATAGAATATTAGAACATATGTGGGGTAATGGGACATTACCATCTAGCTACATAGTATATTATAACATATGTAGGATAATGGGACATGCGCATCTAGCTACATAGTATATTAGAACATATGTAGGGTAATGGGACATGCCCATCTAGCTGGATTGTATATTAGAACATATGTAGGGTAATGGGACATGCTCATCTTGCTGCATTATATATTAGAACATATGTAGGATAATGGGCCATGGCCATCTAGGTACATGGTATATAAGAACATATGTAGGGTAATGGGACATGCCCATCTAAACATATGTAGGGTAATGGGACATGCCCATCTAACTGCATAATATATTAGAACATATGTAGGGTAGTGTGACATGCCCATCTAAATGCATAACATATTAGAACATATGTAGGTTAATGTGACATGCCCATCTAGCTGCATTGTATATTAAAACATATATATGGTAATGGGACATGCCCATCTAGCTGCATTATATATTAGAACATATGTGGGGTAATGTGACTTGCCCATCTAGCTGCATTGTATATTAGAACATATGTAGGGTAATGTGACATGCCAATATAGCTACATAGTATATTAGAATATATGTAGGGTAATGGGACATGCCCATCTTGCTAAATTGTATATTAAAACACTGTAGTGTAATGGGACATGCCCACCTAACTGCATTGTATTTTAAAACATATGTAGGGTAATGGGGCATGCTCATCTAGCTACATAGTATATTAGAACATATGTAGGGTAATGGGACATGCCCATTTCGCTGCATTGTATATTAAAACGTATGTATGGTAATGGGGCATGCCCATCTAGCTACATAATATATTAAAACGTATGTAGGGTAATGGGACATGCTCATCTAGCTGCATTGTATATTAGAATATATGTAGGGTAATGGGACATGCCCATCTAGCTACATAATATATTAGAACACATGTAGGGTAATGAGACATGCCCATCTAGCTACATTGTATATTATAACATATGTAGGGTAATGGGATATGCCCATCTAGCTGCATTGTATATCAAAACACATGTAGGGTAAAGGGACATGCCCATCTAACTGCAATGCATATTAAAACATATGTAGGGTAATGCAGGATGCCCATCTAGCTACATAGTATTTTAGAACATATGTAGAGTAAAGGGACATGCCCATTTAGCTTCATTGTATACTAAAACATGTGTAAGGTAATGGGGCATGCCCATCTAGCTACATAGTATTTTAGAACATATGTAGGTTAATGGGCCATGCCCATCTAGCTGCATTGTATATTAAAACATATGTAGGGCAATGGAGCATGCCCATCTAGCTACATAGTATAGTAGAACATATGTAGGGTAATGGGACATGCTCATCTAGCTGCATTGTATATTAGAATATATGTAGGGTAATGGGACATGCCCATCTAGCTACATAATATATTCGAACACATGTACGGTAATGAAACATGCCCATCTAGCTGCATTGTATATTAAAACATATGTAGGGTAATGGGACATGCCCATCTAACTGCACAGATTATTAGAACAAATGTAGGGTAATGTGACATGCCCATCTAGCTATATAGTATATTAGAGCATGTGTAGGGTAATGTGACATGCCCATCTAGCTACATAGTATATTAGAGCATATGTAGGGTAATGTGACATGCCCATTCAGCTGCATAGTATATTAGAACATATGTAGGGTAGTGGAACATGCCCATCTAACTGCACTGTATAGTGGAAGATAGGTAGTTTAATGGGACACGCCCATCTAACTGCATAGATTATTAGAACAAATGTGGGGTAATGGGACATGCCCATCTAACTGCATTGTATATTAGGACATATGTAGGGTAATGTGACATGCCCTTCTAGCTACATAGTATATTAGAACAGATGTAGGGTAATGTGATATGCCTATTTAGCTGCATTGTATATTAAAACATATGTAGGGTATTTGGACATGCCCATTTAGCTACATAGTATATTACAACATATGTTGGGTAATGGGACATGTCCATCTAGCTGCATTGTATATTAACACATATGTAGGGTATTTGGACATGCCCATCTAGCTACATAGTATATTAGAGCATATGTAGGGTAACATGACATGCCCATCTACCTACAGAGTATATTAGAACATATAGGGTAAAGGGACATGCTCATCTAGCTGCATTTTATTTTAGAAGATATGTAGGGTAATGGGACATGCCCATCTAGTTACATAGTATATTAGATATGTAGGGCAATGTGACATGCCTATCTAGCTACATAGTATATTAGTGTATATGTAGGGTAATGTGACATGCCCATCTAGCTACATAGTATATTAGAACATATGTAGGGTAGTGGGAAATGCCCATCTAATTGCATTGAATATTAGAAGATATGTAGGGAAATGGGACATGCACATCTAACTGCATAGATTATTAGAACAAATGTAGGGTAATGGGATATGCCCATCTAACTGCATTGTATATTATGACATATGTAGGGTAATGTGACATGCCCATCTAACTACATAGTATATTAGAACATATGTAGGGTAATGTGACATGCCCATCTATCTACATTGCATATTAAAACATATGCAGTGTATTTGGACGTGCCCATCTGGCTATATAGTATATTAGAACATATGTAGGGTAATGTGATATGCCCATTTAGCTGCATTGTATATTAAAACATATGTAGGGTATTTGGACATGCCCATCTAGCTACATTGTATATTAGAGCATATTAAGGGTAACTTGACATGCCCATCTACATACAGAGTATATTCGAACATATAGGGTAAAGGGTCATGCTCATCTAACTACATTGTACTTTAGAAGATATGCAACGTAATGGGATATGCCCATCTAGCTACATAGTATATTAGAAGATATGCAGGGTAATGTGACATGCCCATCTAGCTACATAGTATTTAAGAGCATATGTAGGGTAATGTGACATGCCCATCTCACTACATAGTATATTAGAACATATGTAGGGTAGTGGGACATGCCCATCTAACTGCATTGTATATTAGAAAATATGTAGGGTAATGGGACATGCCCATCTAACTGCATAGGTTATTAGAACAAATGTAGGGTAATGGGACATGCCCATCTAACTGCATTGTATATTATGACATATGTAGGGTAATGTGACATGCCCATCTAGCTATATAGTATATTATAACATATGTAGGGTAATGTTACATGCCCATCTAGCTACATTGCATATTAAAACATATGTAGGGTATTTGGACATGCCCATCTCGCTACATAGTATATTAGAACATATGTAGGGTAATATGACATACCCATCTAGCTACATAGGATATTAGAACATATGTAGGGTAATGGACATGCTCATCTAGCTGCATTGTGTATTAAGACATATGTATGGTAATGGGACATGCCCATCTAGCTACATAGGATATTAGAACATAAGTAGGGTAATGGGACATGCCCATCTAGTTACATAGTATATTAGAGCATATGTAGGGTAATGGGGCATGCCCATCTAGCTACATAGTGTATTAGAACATATGTAGGGCAATGGGGCATGCCCATCTAACTGCATTGTATATTAGAAGATATGTAGGGTAATGAGACATGCACATCTAACTGCATAGATTATTAGAACAAATGTAGGGTAATGGGACATGCCCATCTAACTACATTGTATATTATGACATATGTAGGGTAATGTGACATGCCCATCTAGCTGCATTGTATATTAGAACATATGTAGGGTAATGTTACATGCCCATCTAACTGCATTGTATATTAGAACATATGCTGGGTAATTGGACATGCCCATCTAGCTACATAGTATATTAAAACATATGTAGGGTAATGGGGCATGCCCGTCTAGCTAAATAGTATATTAGAACATATGTAGGGTAGTGGGACATGCCCATCTAACTGCATTGTATATTAGAAGATATGTAGGGTAATGGGACATGCCCTTCTAACTGCAGAGATTATTAGAAGAAATGTGGGTAATGGGACATGTCCATCTTACTGAATTGTATATTAGGACATATGTAGGGTAATGTGACATGCCCATCTAACTACATAGTATATTAGAATATATGTAGGCTAATGTTACATGCCCATCTAGCTGCATTCTATATTAAAACTTATGTGGGGTATATGGACATGCCCATCTAGCTACATAGTATATTAGATATGTAGGGTAATTTGACATGCCCATCTAGCTACATAGTTTATTAGAATATATGTAGGCAAATGTTACATGCTGATCTAGCTGCATTGTATATTAAAACTTATGTAGGTTATTTGGACATGCCCATCTAGCTATATAGTATATAAGAACATATGTAGGATAATGGGACATGCCCATCTAGCTACATAGAATATTAGAACATATGTGGGGTAATGGGACATTACCATCTAGCTACATAGCATATTAGAACATATGTAGGATAATGGGACATGCGCATCTAGCTACATAGTATATTAGAACATATGTAGGGTAATGGGACAGGCCCATCTAGCTGGATTGTATATTAGAACATACATCGGGTAATGGGACATGCTCATCTTGCTGCATTATATATTATTTTATTTATTTATTGCAGTTGGTTTACCAGGATAGTCCATTGGGCCTTGAAGAACCCGTTTTTAATGGAGTCCCGGGGAGAAAAGCTCCAAAAAAGAAATAAATGTACATTAACATTTGACAGTAATATCTAGATACATGCTAGCAAAAGAACATAAGCAAAACATAAATGTACTTTAACATTTGACAGTAACAGTCTTGGTACATGCTATCAAAGGAACAAAAGCAAAACATAAATGCAGATTAACGAACAAACATAGTAGATGAATAAAGTAGATTATGATATTACAGGGCATTAAGTAGAGTTGGTTATGTGGGGTGGGTGCAAGAGCATTCCCATTGAGATGCTAAGTGTAAGAAAAGTGACTTCTTGAAGGTTGAGTGGTTAGAGGTAATGCGGATGTTTGGTGGTAGAGAGTTCCAGAGGCGAGCAAGGCTAAAGGAAAGAAGGTTTTTGCCTGGGGGATGAGTAGGTTTGTGCACTTCTAGTAGATTTTGATTATTAGACCTTAGAACTCTGTTTGGTAGGTGCATTTTAAGGGCAGAGGAAAGGGAGGGACAGTTGGAGGGGTTTAGAATAAGCTTGTGGGCTAGAGTTAGTTGAGCGTAAGTAAGATAGTTGGGAAGTTCTAACCATTTTAGTTTATGGAGGGAGAGACAGTGGTGAGTGGAAGACTTATGAGCAGTGGCGAATTTAGTAATTTTGTTATAGCAAGAGGTGAGCTGTTTTTTTAACAAGGACTGAAGATTAGTAAGTAGTGGGGCAGCATAGAGAAGGGAGGGGATAAGGAAAGAAGTAGCTAGAGTGATTTTAGTGGTGGATGTGAGGTAGGCATTTTGTCTATACAGCATGCCAAGTTTTTGATGTGTTTTTCTGATTTTTTTTGTAGGTGGGAATTAAATTTTAGTTGGTTGTCAATGTGGACCCCAAGTAGTTTGGTCTCTGACACTATTTCGAGAGGTGAGTTATTTTGACTAGTAACTAAGAATGAGTTCATGTTGGGAGGAGTGAGTTTGGAGGGAGTAAATAACATTAATTTGGTCTTGGTGGCATTGAGAGCTAGATGATTGCTTAGCATCCATTGCTCTGTGGAAGAGAAGACATCTTGAGTAAGTTTTTGTAGTGTGGAGATAGAAGAGGGAGAGCAGATGATAGTAGAATCATCTGCATATTGGATGATGCTAGAGAAAGGGATAGGTTTGTGGAAGTCGTTAATAAAGATATTGAAGAGTAGAGGACCCACTATGGAGGCTTGTGGAATTAGGAAGGAAGAAGTTGTTTTTTTCCATTTTACAGCTTGATTTCTGTTGGATAGATAGCTAGAGAACCAGTTCAGAGAGGAGAAGGATAGGTAGAGTTTGGAGAGTTTAGTTAAGAGCAGGCTGTGAGAGATAGTATCGAAGGCTTTCGAAAGATCAAGGAGTAAGGTGGAAACGATTTGTCCAGAGTCGCGGGCTTTATTGACGATTTCAATGACGATATTACAACATATGAAGGATAATGGGCCATGGCCATCTAGGTACATAGTATATTAGAAAATATGTAGGGTAATGGGACATGCCCATCTAGCTACATACTATATTAGAATATATGTAGTTAATGGGACATGCCCATCTAGCTACATAATATATTAGAACACATGTAGGGTAATGAGACATGCCCATCTAAATGCATATTATATTAGAACATATGTAGGGTAATGTGACATGCCCATCTAACTGCATAGCATATTAGAACATATGTAGGTTAATGTGACATGCCCATCTAGCTGCATTGTATATTAAAACATATGTAGGGTAATGGGACTTGCCCATCTAGCTGCATTATATATTAGAACATATGTAGGGTAATGTGACATGCCCATCTAGCTGCATTGTATATTAAAACATATGTAGGGTAATGGGACATGCCCATCTAGCTGAATTATATATTAGAACATATGTAGGATAATGTGACATGCCCATATAGCTACATAGTATATTAGAACATATGTAGGGTAGTGGGACATGCCCATCTTGCTGCATTGTATGTTAAAACACTGTAGGGTAATGGGACATGCCCATCTAACTGCATTGTATATTAAAACATATGTAGGGTAATGGGACATGCCCATCTAACTGCATTGTATATTAAAACATATGTAGGGTAATGGGGCATGCTCATCTAGCTACATAGTATATTAGAACATATGTAGGGTAATGGGACATGCCCATTTCGCTGCATTGTATATTAAAACGTATGTAGGGTAATGGGGCATGCCCATCTAGCTACATAGTATATTAAAACATATGTAGGGTAATGGGGCATGCCCATCTAGCAACATAGAATATCAGAACATTTGTAGGGTAATGGGACATGCCCATCTAACTGCATTGTATATTAAAACATATGTAGGGTAATGGGGCATGCCCATCTAGCTACATAGTATATTAGAACATATGTAGGGTAATGGGACATGCCCATTTAGCTGCATTGTATATTAAAATATATATAGGGTAATGGGGCATGCCCATCTAGCTACATAGTATATTAGAAAATATGTAGGGTAATGGGACAAGCTCATTTAGCTGCATTGTATATTAGAATATATGTAGGGTAATGGGACATGCCCATCTAGCTACATAATATATTAGAACACATGTAGGGTAATGAGACATGCCCATCTAGCTACATTGTATATTATAACATATGTAGGGTAATGGGATATGCACATCTAGCTGCATTGTATATCAAAACACATGTAGGGTAAAGGGACATGCCCATCTAACTGCAATGCATATTAAAACATATGTAGGGTAATGCAGGATGCCCATCTAGCTACATAGTATATTAGAACATATGTACAGTAAAGGGACATGCCCATTTAGCTGCATTGTATATTAAAACATATGTAGGGTAATGGGGCATGCCCATCTAGCTACATAGTATTTTAGAACATATGTAGGTTAATGGGCCATGCCCATCTAGCTGGATTGTATATTAAAACATATGTAGGGTAATGGAGCATGCCCATCTAGCTACATAGTATAGTAGAACATATGTAGGGTAATGAGACATGCTCATCTAGCTGCACTGTATATTAGAATATATGTAGGGTAATGGGACATGCCCATCTAGCTACATAATATATTAGAACACATGTAGTGTAATGAAACATGCCCATCCAGCTGCATTGTATATTAAAACATATGTAGGGTAATGGGACATGCCCATCTAACTGCATAGATTATTAGAACAAATGTAGGGTAATGTGACATGCCCATCTAGCTATATAGTATATTAGAGCATGTGTAGGCTAATGTGACATGCCCATCTAGCTACATAGTATATTAGAACATATGTAGGGTAGTGGAACATGCCCATCTAACTGCACTGTATAGTAGAAGATAAGTAGTTTAATGGGACATGCCGATCTAACTGCAAAGATTATTAGAACAAATGTGGGGTAATGGGACATGCCCATCTAACTGCATTGTATATTAGGACATATGTAGGGTAATGTGACATGCCCTTCTAGCTACATAGTATATTAGAACATATGTAGTGTAATGTGATATGCCCATTTAGCTGCATTGTATATTAAAACATATGTAGGGTATTTGGACATGCCCATTTTGCTACATAGTATATTAAAACATATGTAGGGTAATGGGACATGTCCATCTAGCTGCATTATATATTAACACATATGTAGGGTATTTGGACATGCCCATTTTGCTACATAGTATATTAAAACATATGTAGGGTAACGTGACATGCCCATCTACCTACAGAGTATATTAGAACATATAGGGTAAAGGGACATGTTCATCTAGCTGCATTTTATTTTAGAAGATATGTAGGGTAATGGGACATGCCCATCTAGTTACATAGTATATGAGATATGTAGTTTAATGTGACATGCCTGTCTTGCTCCATAGTATATTCGTGTATATGTAGGGTAATGTGACATGCCCATCTAGCTACATAGTTTATTAGAACATATGTAGGGTAGTGGGAAATACCCATCTAATTGTATTGAGTATTAGAAGATATGTAGGGAAATGGGACATGGTCATCTAACTGCATAGATTATTAGAACAAATGTAGGGTAATGGGACATGCCCATCTAACTGTATTGTATATTATGACATATGTAGGGTAATGTGACATGCCCATCTAACTACATAGTATATTAGAACATATGTAGGGTAATGTGACATGCCCATCTATCTACATTGCATATTAAAACATATGTAGTGTATTTGGACATGCCCATCTGGCTATATAGTATATTAGAACATATGTAGGGTAATATGACATACCCATCTAGCTGCATTGTATATTAAAACGTATGTAGGGTATTTGGACATGCCCATCTAGCTACATAGTATATTAGAGCATATGTAGGGGAACATGATATGCCAATCTAGCTACATTCTATACTAGAACATATATAGGGTAATGGCAAATGTTCATCTAACTGCATTGTATTTTAGAAGATATGTAACGTAATGGGACATGCCCATCTAGCTACATAGTATATTAGAAGATAAGCAGGGTAATGTGACATGCCCATCTAGCTACATAGTATTTTAGAGCATATGTAGGGTAATGTGACATGCCCATCTAGCTACATAGTATATTAGAACATATGTAGGGTAGTGGGACATGCCCATCTAACTGCATTGAATATTAGAAGATATGTAGGGTAATGGGGCATGCCCTTCTAACTGCAGAGATTATTAGAACAAATGTGGGTAATGGGACATGCCCATCTAACTGCATTGTATATTACGACATATGTAGGGTAATGTGACATGCCCATCTAGCTATATAGTATATTAGAACATATGTAGGGTAATGTTACATGCCCATCTAGCTGAATTGTATATTAAAACATATGCTGGGTTTTTGGACATGCCCATCTAGGTACATAGGATATTAGAACATATGTAGGGTAATGGGACATGCCCATTTAGCTACATAGGATATTAGAACATATGTAGGGTAATGGGACATTACCATCTAGCTGCATTGTGTATTAAGACATATGTAGGGTAATGGGACATGCCCATCTAGCTACATAGTGTATTACAACATATGTAGGGTAATGGGACATGCCCATCTAGCTGGATAGTATATTAGAACATATGTAGGGTAATGGGACATGCCCATCTATCTACATAGTATAATATATGTAGGGTAATGAGACATGCCCAACTAGCTACATAGTATATTAAAACATATGTAGGGTAATGAGATATTTTCATCTAGCTGCATTGTATATTAGAATATATGTAGGGTAATGGGACATGCCCATCTAGCTACATAATATATTAGAACACATGTAGGGTAATGAGACATGCCCATCTAGCTGCATTGTATATTAAAATATATGTAGGGTAATGGGGCATGCCCATCTAACTGCATAGATTATTAGAACAAATGTCGGGTAATGTGATATGCCCATCTAGCTACATAGTATATTAGAGCATGTGTAGGGTAATGTGACATGCCCATCTAGCTACATAGTATATTAGAACATATGTAGGGTAGTGGGACATGCCCATCTAACTGCATTGATTATTAGAACAAATGTAGGGTAATGGGACATGTCCATCTTACTGAAGAGATTATTAGAACATATGTGGGTAATGTGACATGCCCATCTAACTACATAGTATGTTAGAATATATGTAGGCTAATGTTACATGCCCATCTAGCTGCATTGTATATTAAAACTTATGTGGGGTATTTGGACATGCCCATCTAGCTACATAGTATATTAGATGTGTAGAGTAATGTGACATGCCCATCTAGCTACATAGTATATTAGAATATATGTAGGCTAAAGTTACATGCCCATCTAGCTGCATTGTATATTAAAACTTATGTAGGTTATTTGGACATGCCCATCTAGCTATATAGTATATTAGAACATATGTAGGATAATGGGACATGCCCATCTAGCTACATAGAATATTAGAACATATGTGGGGTAATGGAACATTACCATCTAGCTACATAGTATATTAGAACATATGTAGGAAAATGGGACATGCGCATCTAGCTACATAGTATATTAGAACATATGTAGGGTAATGGGACATGCCCATCTAGCTGGATTGTATATTGGCACATATGTAGGGTAATGGGACATGCTCATCTTGCTGCATTATATATTAGAACATATGTAGGATAATAGGCCATGGCCATCTAGGTACATAGAATATTAGAACATATGTAGGGTAATGGGACATGCCCATCTAGCTACATAGTATATTAGAATATATGTAGGGTAATGGGACATGCCCATCTAGCTACATAATATATTAGAACACATGTAGGGTAATGAGACATGCCCATCTAACTGCATAATATATTAGAACATATGTAGGTTAATGTGACATGCCCATCTAGCTGCATTGTATATTAAAACATATGTAGGGTAATGGGACATGCCCATCTAGCTGCATTATATATTAGAACATATGTAGGGTAATGTGACATTCCCATCTAGCTGCATTGTGTATTAGAACATATGTAGGGTAATGTGACATGCCCATATAGCTACATAGTATATTAAAACATATATAGGGTAATGGAACATGCCCATCTTGCTGCATTGTATATTAAAACACATGTAGGGTAATGGGACATGCTCATCTAGCTACATAGTATATTAGAACATATGTAGGGTAATGGGACATGCCCATTTCACTGCATTGTATATTAAAACGTATGTAGGGTAATGAAGCATGCCCATCTAGCTTCATAGTATATTAAAACATATGTAGGGTAATGGGGCATGCCCATCTAGCAACATAGTATATTAGAACATATGCAGGTTAATGGGCCATGCCCATCGAGCTGCATTGTATATTAAAACATATGTAAGGTAATGGAGCATGCCCATCTAGCTACATAGTATATTAGAACATATGTAGGGTAATGGGACATGCTCATCTAGCTGCATAGTATATTAGTGTATATGTAGGGTAATGTGACATGCCCATCTAGCTACATAGTATATTAGAACATATGTAGGGTAGTGGGAAATGCCCATCTAATTGCATTGAATATTAGGAGATATGTAGGGAAATGGGGCATGCACATCTAACTGCATAGATTATTAGAACAAATGTAGGGTAATGGGACATGCCCATTTAACTGCAATGAATATTAAAACATATGTAGGGTAATGCAGGATGCCCATCTAGCTACATAGTATATTAGAACATATGTAGAGTAAAGGGACATGCCCATTTAGCTGCATTGCATATTAAAACATATGTAAGTTAATGGGGCATGGCCATCTAGCCACATAGTATTTTAGAACATATGTAGGTTAATGGGCCATGCCCATCTAGCTGCAGTTTATATTAAAACATATGTAGGGTAATGGAGCATGCCCATCTAGCTACATAGTATATAAGAACATATGTAGGGTAATGGGACATGCTCATCTAGCTGCATTGTATATTTGAACATATGTAGGGTAATGGGACATGCCCATCTAGCTACATAATATATTAGAACACATGTAGGGTAATGAAACATGCCCATCTAGCTGCATTGTATATTAAAACATATGTAGGGTAATAGGACATGCCCATCTAACCGCATAGATTATTAGAACAAATGTAGGATAATGTGACATGCCCATCTAGCTATATAGTATATTAGAGCATGTGTAGGGTAATGTGACATGCCCATCTAGCTAGAAAGTATATTAGAGCATATGTAGGGTAATGTGGCATGCCCATTTAGCTGCATAGTATATTAGAACATATGTAGGGTAGTGGAACATGCCCATTTAACTGCACTGTATAGTAGAATATATGTAGTTTAATGGGACAGGCCCATCTAACTGCATAGATTATTAGAACAAATGTAGGGTAATGGGACATGCCCATCTAACTGCATTGTATATTAGGACATATGTAGGGTAATGTGACATGCCCTTCTAGCTACATAGTATATTAGAACATATGTAGGGTAATGTGATATGCCTATTTAGCTGCATTGTATATTAAAACATATGTAGGGTTTTTGGACATGCCCATTTAGCTACATAGTATATTACAACATATGTTGGGTAATGGGGCATGTCCATCTAGCTGCATTGTATATTAACACATATGTAGGGTATTTGGACATGCCCATCTAGCTTCATAGTATATTAGAGCATATGTAGGGTAACGTGACATGCCCATCTACCTACAGAGTATATTAGAACATATAGGGTAAAGGGACATGCTCATCTAGCTGCATTTTATTTTAGAAGATATGTAGGGTAATGGGACATGCCCATATACTTACATAGTATATTAGATATGTAGGGTAATGTGACATGCCTATCTAGCTCTACATAGTATATTAGAGTAAATGTAGGGTAATGTGACATGCCCATCTAGCTACATAGTATATTAGAACATATGTAGGGTAGTGGGAAATGCCCATCTAATTGCATTGAATATTATAAGATATGTAGGGAAATGGGACATACACATCTAACTGCATAGATTATTAGAACAAATGTAGGGTAATGGGACATGCCCATTTAACTGCATTGTATATTATGACATATGTAGGGTAATGTGATATGCCCATCTAACTACATAGTATATTAGAACATATGTAGGGTAATGTGACATGCCTATCTATCTACATTGCATATTAAAACATATGTAGTGTATTTGGACATGCCCATCTGGCTATATAGTATATTAGAACATATGTAGGGTAAGATGACATACCCATCTAGCTGCATTGTATATTAAAACGTATGTAGGGTATTTGGACATGCCTATCTAGCTACATAGTATATTAGAGCATATGTAGGGGAACATGATATGCCCATCTAGCTACATAGTATACTAGAACATATATAGGGTAATGGCAAATGCTCATCTAACTGCATTGTATTTTAGAAGATATGTAACATAATGGGAAATGCCCATCTAGCTACATAGTATATTAGAAGATATGCAGGGTAATGTGACATGCCCATCTAGCTACATAGTATTTTAGAGCATATGTAGGGTAATGTGACATGCCCATCTAGCTACATAGTATATTAGAACATATGTAGGGTAGTGGGGCATGCCCATCTAACTGCATTGTATATTAGAAGATATGTAGGGTATTGGGACATGCCCATCTAACTGCATAGATTATTAGAACAAATGTAGGGTAATGGGGCATGCCCATCTCACTGCATTGTATATTATGACATAAGTAGGGTAATGGGACATGCCCATCTAGCTGGATAGTATATTAGAACATATGTAGGGTAATGGGACATGCCCATCTATCTACATAGTATAATATATGTAGGGTAATAAGACATGCCCAGCTAGGTACATAGTATATTAGAACATATGTAGGGTAATGAGACATTGTCATCTAGCTGCATTGTATATTAGAATATATGTAGGGTAATAGGACATTCCCGTCTAGCCACATAATATTATTAGAACACATGTAGGGTAATGAGGCATGCCCATCTAGCTGCATTGTATATTAAAATATATGTAGGGTAATGGGACATTCCCATCTAACTGCATAGATTATTAGAACAAATGTTGGGTAATGTGACATGCCCATCTAGCTACATAGTATATTAGAGCATGTGTAGGGTAATGTGACATGCCCATCTAACTACATAGTATATTAGAACATATGTCATGTAGTGGGACATGCCCATCTAACTGCATTGTATATTAGAAGATATGTAGGGTAATGGGGCATGCCCATCTAACTGCAGAGATTATTAGTACAAATGTGGGTAATGGGACATGTTCATCTTACTGAATTGTAATATAATGACATATGTAGGGTAATGTGACATGCCCATCTACCTACATAGTATATTAGAATATATGTAGGCTAATGTCACATGCCCATCTAGCTGCATTGTATATTAAAACTTATGTCGGGTATTTGGACATGCCCATCTAGCTACATAGTATATTAGATATGTAGGTTAATGTGACATGCCCATCTAGCTACATAGTATATTAGAATATATGTAGGCTAATGTTACATGCCCATCTAGCTGCATTGTATATTAAAACTTATGTAGGTTATTTCACTTGCCCATCTAGCTATATAGTATATTAGAACATATGTAGGGTAATGGGACATGCCCATCTAGCTGGATTGTATATTAGAATATATGTAGGTTAATGGGACATGCTCATCTTGCTGCATTATATATTAGAACATATGTAGGATAATGGGCCATGGCCATCTAGCTACATAGAATATTAGAACATATGTAGGGTAATGGGACATGCCCATCTAGCTGCATAGTATATTCGAATATATGTAGGGTAATGGGACATGCCCATCTAGCTACATAATATATTAGAACACATGTAGGGTAATGAGACATGCCCATCTAACTGCATAATATATTAGAACATATGTAGGGTAGTGTGACATGCCCATCTAACTGCATAGCATATTAGAACATATGTAGGTTAATGTGACATGCCCATCTAGCTGCATTGTATATTAAAACATATGTAGGGTAATGGGACATGCCCATCTAGCTGCATTATATATTAGAACATATGCAGGGTAATGTGTCATGCCCATCTATCTGCATTGTATATTAGAACATATGTAGGGTAATGTGACATGCCCATCTAGCTACATTGTATATTAGACTATATGTAGGGTAATGGGACATGCCCATCTTGCTGCATTGTATATTAAAATGCTGTAGGGTAATGGCACATGCCCTTCTAACTGCATTGTATATTAAAATATATGTAGGGTAATGGGACATGCCCATCTAACTGCATTGTATATTAAAACATATGTAGGGTAATGGGGCATGCCCATCTAGCTAAATAGTATACTAGAACATATGTAGGGTAATGGGACATGCCCTTTTCGCTGCATTGTATATTAAAACATATGTAGGGTAATGGGGCATACCCATCTAGCTACATACTATATTAAAACATATGTAGGGTAATGGGGCATGCCCATCTAGCAACTTAGAATATCAGAACATATGTAGGGTAATGGGACATGCCCATCTAGCTGCATTGTATATTAGAACATATGTAGGGTAATGTGACATGCCCATATGGCTACATAGTATATTAGAACATATGTAGGGTAATGGGACATGCCCATCTTGCTGCATTTTATATTAAAACACTGTAGGGTAATGGGACATGCCCATCTAACTGCATTGTATATTAAAACATATGTAGGGTAATGGGACATGCCCATCTAACTGCATTGTATATTAAAACATATGTAGGGTAATGGGGCATGCTCTTCTAGCTACATAGTATATTAGAACATATGTAGGGTAATGGGACATGCCCATTTCACTGCATTGTATATTAAAACATATGTAGGGTAATGGGGCATTCCCATCTAGCTACATAGTATATTAAAACATATGTAGGTAATGGGGCATGCCCATATAGCAACATAGAATATCAGAACATATGTAGGGTAATGGGACATGCCCATCTAACTGCATTGTATATTAAAACATATGTAGGGTAATGGGGCATGCCCATCTAGCTACATAGTATATTAGAACATATGTAGGGTAATGGGAAATGCACATTTACCTGCATTGTGTATTAAAATATATATATAGGGTAATGGGGCATGCGCATCTAGCTACATTGTATATTATAACATATGTAGGTTAATGGGATATGCCCATCTAGCTGCATTGTATATCAAAATTCATGTAGGGTAAAGGGACATGCCCATCTAACTGCAATGCATATTAAAACATATGTAGGGTAATGCAGGATGCCCATCTAGCTACATAGTATATTAGAACATATGTAGAGTAAAGGGACATGCCCATTTAGCTGCATTCTATATTAAAGCATATGTAGGGTAATGATGCATGCCCATCTAGCTACATAGTATTTTAGAACATACGTAGGTTAATGGGCCATGCCCATCTAGCTGCATTGTATATTAAAACATATGTAGGGTAATAGAGCATGCCCATCTAGCTACATAGTATATTAGAACATACATAGGGTAATGGGACATGCTCATCTTGCTGCATTGTATATTAGAATATATGTAGGGTAATGGGACATGCCCATCTAGGTACATAATATATTAGAACACATGTAGGGTAATGAAACATGGCCATCTAGCTGCATTGTATATTAAAACATATGTAGGGTAATGGGACATGCCCATCTTACTGCATAGATTGCTAGAACAAATGTTGGGTAATGTGACATGCCCATCTAGCTATATAGTATATTAGAGCATGTGTAGGGTAATGTGACATGCCCATCTAGCTACATAGTATATTAGAGCAAATGTAGGGTAATGTGACATGCCCATTTATCTGCATAGTATATTAGAACATATGTAGGGTAGTGGAACATGCCCATCTAACTGCACTGTATAGTAGAAGATATGTAGTTTAATGGGACATGCCCATCTAACTGCATACATTATTAGAACAAATGTGGGGTAATGGGACATGCCCATCTAACTGCATTGTATATTAGGACATATGTAGGGTAATGGGACATGCCCATCTAACTGCATTGTATATTAAAACATATGTAGGGTAATGGGGCATGCTCATCTAGCTACATAGTATATTAGAACATATGTAGGGTAATGGGACATGCCCATTTCGCTGCATTGTATATTAAAACGTATGTAGGGTAATGGGGCATGCCCATCTAGCTACATAGTATATTAAAACATATGTAGGGTAATGGGGCATGCCCATCTAGCAACATAGAATATCAGAACATTTGTAGGGTAATGGGACATGCCCATCTAACTGCATTGTATATTAAAACATATGTAGGGTAATGGGGCATGCCCATCTAGCTACATAGTATATTAGAACATATGTAGTGTAATGGGACATGCCCATTTAGCTACATTGTATATTAAAATATATATAGGGTAATGGGGCATGCCCATCTACCTACATAGTATATTAGAAAATATGTAGGGTAATGGGACATGCTCATCTAGCTGCATTGTATATTAGAATATATGTAGGGTAATGGGACATGCCCATCTAGCTGCATAATATATTAGAACACATGTAGGGTAATGAGACATGCCCATCTAGCTACATTGTATATTATAACATATGTAGGGTAATGGGATATGCACATCTAGCTGCATTGTATATCAAAACACATGTAGGGTAAAGGGACATGCCCATCTAACTGCAATGCATATTAAAACATATGTAGGGTAATGCAGGATGCCCATCTAGCTACATAGTATATTAGAACATATGTACAGTAAAGGGACATGCCCATTTAGCTGCATTGTATATTAAAACATATGTAGGGTAATGGGGCATGCCCATCTAGCTACATAGTATTTTAGAACATATGTAGGTTAATGGGCCATGCCCATCTAGCTGGATTGTATATTAAAACATATGTAGGGTAATGGAGCATGCCCATCTAGCTACATAGTATAGTAGAACATATGTAGGGTAATGAGACATGCTCATCTAGCTGCATTGTATATTAGAATATATGTAGGGTAATGGGACATGCCCATCTTGCTACATAATATATTAGAACACATGTAGTGTAATGAAACATGCCCATCTAGCTGCATTGTATATTAAAACATATGTAGGGTAATGTGACATGCCCATCTAACTGCATAGATTATTAGAACAAATGTAGGGTAATGTGACATGCCCATCTAGCTATATAGTATATTAGAGCATGTGTAGGGTAATGTGACATGCCCATCTAGCTACATAGTATATTAGAACATATGTAGGGTAGTGGAACATGCCCATCTAACTGCACTGTATAGTAGAAGATAAGTAGTTTAATGGGACATGCCGATCTAACTGCAAAGATTATTAGAACAAATGTGGGGTAATGGGACATGCCCATCTAACTGCATTGTATATTAGGACATATGTAGGGTAATGTGACATGCCCTTCTAGCTACATAGTATATTAGAACATATGTAGTGTAATGTGATATGCCCATTTAGCTGCATTGTATATTAAAACATATGTAGGGTATTTGGACATGCCCATTTTGCTACATAGTATATTAAAACATATGTAGGGTAATGGGACATGTCCATCTAGCTGCATTATATATTAACACATATGTAGGGTATTTGGACATGCCCATCTAGCTACATAGTATATTAGAGTATATGTAGGGTAACGTGACATGCCCATCTACCTACAGAGTATATTAGAACATATAGGGTAAAGGGACATGTTCATCTAGCTGCATTTTATTTTAGAAGATATGTAGGGTAATGGGACATGCCCATCTAGTTACATAGTATATGAGATATGTAGTTTAATGTGACATGCCTGTCTTGCTCCATAGTATATTAGTGTATATGTAGGGTAATGTGACATGCCCATCTAGCTACATAGTTTATTAGAACATATGCAGGGTAGTGGGAAATACCCATCTAATTGTATTGAGTATTAGAAGATATGTAGGGAAAAGGGACATGCACATCTAACTGCATAGATTATTAGAACAAATGTAGGGTAATGGGACATGCCCATCTAACTGCATTGTATATTATGACATATGTAGGATAATGTGACATGCCCATCTAACTACATAGTATATTAGAACATATGTAGGGTAATATGACATGCCCATCTAGCTACATTGCATATTAAAACATATGTAGTGTATTTGGACATGCCCATCTGGCTATATAGTATATTAGAACATATGTAGGGTAATATGACATACCCATCTAGCTGCATTGTATATTAAAATGTATGTAGGGTATTTGGGCATGCCCATCTAGCTACATAGTATATTAGAGCATATGTAGGGGAACATGATATGCCCATCTAGCTACATAGTATACTAGAACATATATAGGGTAATGGCAAATGTTCATCTAACTGCATTGTATTTTAGAAGATATGTAACGTAATGGGACATGCCCATCTAGCTACATGTATATTAGAAGATAAGCAGGGTAATGTGACATGCCCATCTAGCTACATAGTATTTTATAGCATATGTAGGGTAATGTGACATGCCCATCTAGCTACATAGTATATTAGAACATTTCGGGTATTAGGACATGCCCATCTAACTGCATTGTATATTAGAAGATATGTAGGGTAATGGGACATGCCCATCTAACTGCATAGATTATTAGAACAGATGTAGGGTAATGGGACATGCCCATCTAACTGCATTGTATATTAAGACATATGTAGGGTGATGTGACATGCCCATCTAGCTATATAGTATATTAGAACATATGTAGGGTAATGTTACATGCCCATCTAGCTGCATTGTATATTAAAACATATGCTGGGTTTTTGGACATGCCCATTTGGTACAAAGGATATAAGAACATATGTAGGGTAATGGGACATGCCCATCTAGCTACATAGGATATTAGAACATATGTAGGGTAATGGGACATTACGATCTAGCTGCATTGTGTATTAAGACATATGTAGGGTAATGGGACATGCCCATTTAGCTACATAGTGTATTACAACATATGTAGGGTAATGGGACATGCCCATCTAGCTGGATAGTATATTAGAACATATGTAGGGTAATGGGACATGCCCATCTGTCTACATAGTATAGTATATGTAGGGTAATGAGACATGCCCAACTAGCAACCTAGTATATTAGAACATATGTAGGGTAATGAGACATTGTCATCTAGCTGTATTGTATATTAGAATATATGTAGTGTAATGGGACATGCCCATCTACCTACATAATATATTAGAACACATGTAGGGTAATGAGACATGCCCATCTAGCTGCATTGTATATTAAAATATATGTAGGGTAATGGGACATGCCCATCTAACTGCATAGATTATTAGAACAAATGTCGGGTAATGTGACATGCCCATCTAGCTACATAGTATATTAGAACATATGTAGGGTAGTGGGACATGCCCATCTAACTGCATTGTATATTAGAAGATATGTAGGGTAATGGGGCATGCCCATCTAACTGCAGAGATTATTAGAACAAATGTGGGTAATGGGACATGTCCATCTTACTGAATTGTGTATTATGACATATGTAGGGTAATGTGACATGCCCATCTAACTACATAGTATATTAGAATATATGTAGGCTAATGTTACATGCCCATCTAGCTGCATTGTATATTAAAACTTATGTGGGGTATTTGGACATGCCCATCTAGCTACATAGTATATTAGATATGTAGAGTAATGTGACATGCCCATCTAGCTACATAGTATATTAGAATATATGTAGGCTAAAGTTACATGCCCATCTAGCTGCATTGTATATTAAAACTTATGTAGGTTATTTGGACATGCCCATCTAGCTATATAGTATATTAGAACATATGTAGGATAATGGGACATGCCCATCTAGCTACATAGAATATTAGAACATATGTGGGGTAATGGAACATTACCATCTAGCTACATAGTATATTAGAACATATGTAGGATAATGGGACATGCGCATCTAGCTACATAGTATATTAGAACATATGTAGGGTAATGGGACATGCCCATCTAGCTGGATTGTATATTAGAACATATGTAGGGTAATGGGACATGCTCATCTTGCTGCATTATATATTGGAACATATGTAGGATAATAGGCCATGGCCATCTAGGTACATAGTATATTAGACCATATGTAGGGTAATGGGACATGCCCATCTAGCTACATAGTATATTAGAATATATGTAGGGTAATGGGACATGCCCATCTAGCTACATAATATATTAGAACACATGTAGGGTAATGAGACATGCCCATCTAACTGCATAATATATTAGAACATATGTAGGTTAATGTGACATGCCCATCTAGCTGCATTGTATATTAAAACATATGTAGGGTAATGGGACATGCCCATCTAGCTGCATTATATATTAGAACATATGTAGGGTAATGTGACATTACCATCTAGCTGCATTGTGTATTAGAACATATGTAGGGTAATGTGACATGCACATATGGCTACATAGTATATTAAAACATATATAGGGTAATGGAACATGCCCATCTTGCTGCATTGTATATTAAAACACATGTAGGGTAATGGGACATGCTCATCTAGCTTCATAGTATATTAGAACATATGTAGGGTAATGGGACATGCCCATTTCACTGCATTGTATATTAAAATGTATGTAGGGTAATGAAGCATGCCCATCTAGCTCCATGGTATATTAAAACATTTGTAGGGTAATGGGGCATGCCCATCTAGCAACATAGTATATTAGAACATATGTAGGTTAATGGGCCATGCCCATCGAGCTGCATTGTATATTAAAACATATGTAAGGTAATGGAGCATGCCCATCTAGCTACATAGTATATTAGAACATATGTAGGGTAATGGGACATGCTCATCTAGCTGCATAGTATATTAGTGTATATGTAGGGTAATGTGACATGCCCATCTAGCTACATAGTATATTAGAACATATGTAGGGTAGTGGGAAATGCCCATCTAATTGCATTGAATATTAGGAGATATGTAGGGAAATGGGACATGCACATCTAACTGCATAGATTATTAGAACAAATGTAGGGTAATGGGACATGCCCATTTAACTGCAATGAATATTAAAACATATGTAGGGTAATGCAGGATGCCCATCTAGCTACATAGTATATTAGAACATATGTAGAGTAAAGGGACATGCCCATTTAGCTGCATTGCATATTAAAACATATGTAAGGTAATGGGGCATGGCCATCTAGCCACATAGTATTTTAGAACATATGTAGGTTAATGGGCCATGCCCATCTAGCTGCATTTTATATTAAAACATATGTAGGGTAATGGAGCATGCCCATCTAGCTACATAGTATATAAGAACATATGTAGGGTAATGGGACATGCTCATCTAGCTGCATTGTATATTTGAACATATGTAGGGTAATGGGACATGCCCATCTAGCTACATAATATATTAGAACACATGTAGGGTAATGAAACATGCCCATCTAGCTGCATTGTATATTAAAACATATGTAGGGTAATGGGACATGCCCATCTAAGTGCATAGATTATTAGAACAAATGTAGGGTAATGTGACATGCCCATCTAGCTATATAGTATATTAGAGCATGTGTAGGGTAATGTGACATGCCTATCTAGCTAGAAAGTATATTAGAGCATATGTAGGGTAATGTGACATGCCCATTTAGCTGCATAGTATATTAGAACATATGTAGGGTAGTGGAACATGCCCATTTAACTGCACTGTATAGTGGAAGATATGTAGTTTAATGGGACAGGCCCATCTAACTGCATAGATTATTAGAACAAATGTAGGGTAATGGGACATGCCCATCTAACTGCATTGTATATTAGGACATATGTAGGGTAATGTGACATGCCCTTCTAGCTACATAGTATATTAGAACATATGTAGGGTAATGTGATATGCCTATTTAGCTGCATTGTATATTAAAACATATGTAGGGTTTTTGGACATGCCCATTTAGCTACATAGTATATTACAACATATGTTGGGTAATGGGGCATGTCCATCTAGCTGCATTGTATATTAACACATATGTAGGGTATTTGGACATGCCCATCTAGCTTCATAGTATATTAGAGCATATGTAGGGTAACGTGACATGCCCATCTACCTACAGAGTATATTAGAACATATAGGGTAAAGGGACATGCTCATCTAGCTGCATTTTATTTTAGAAGATATGTAGGGTAATGGGACATGCCCATATAGTTACATAGTATATTAGATATGTGGGGTAATTTGACATGCCTATCTAGCTACATAGTATATTAGAGTAAATGTAGGGTAACGTGACATGCCCATCTAGCTACATAGTATATTAGAACATATGTAGGGTAGTGGGAAATGCCCATCTAATTGCATTGAATATTAGAAGATATGTAGGGAAATGGGACATACACATCTAACTGCATAGATTATTAGAACAAATGTAGGGTAATGGGACATGCCCATTTAACTGCATTGTATATTATGACATATGTAGTGTAATGTGACATGCCCATCTAACTACATAGTATATTAGAACATATGTAGGGTAATGTGACATGCCTATCTATCTACATTGCATATTAAAACATATGTAGTGTATTTGGACATGCCCATCTGGCTATATAGTATATTAGAACATATGTAGGGTAAGATGACATACCCATCTAGCTGCATTGTATATTAAAACATATGTAGGGTATTTGGACATGCCCATCTAGCTACATAGTATATTAGAGCATATGTAGGGGAACATGATATGCCCATCTAACTACATAGTATACTAGAACATATATAGGGTAATGGCAAATGCTCATCTAACTGCATTGTATTTTAGAAGATATGTAACATAATGGGACATGCCCATCTAGCTACATAGTATATTAGAAGATATGCAGGGTAATGTGACATGCCCATCTAGCTACATAGTATTTTAGAGCATATGTAGGGTAATGTGACATGCCCATCTAGCTACATAGTATATTAGAACATATGTAGGGTAGTGGGACATGCCCATCTAACTGCATTGTATATTAGAAGATATGTAGGGTAATGGGACATGCCCATCTAACTGCATAGATTATTAAAACAAATGTAGGGTAATGGGGCATGCCCATCTCACTGCATTGTATATTATGACATATGTAGGGTAATGGGACATGCCCATCTAGCTGGATAGTATATTAGAACATATCTAGGGTAATGGGACATGCCCATCTATCTACATAGTATAATATATGTAGGGTAATGAGACATGCCCAGCTAGGTACATAGTATATTAGAACATATTTAGGGTAATGAGACATTGTCATCTAGCTGCATTGTATATTAGAATATATGTAGGGTAATGGGACATTCCCGTCTAGCCACATAATATTATTAGAACACATGTAGGGTTATGAGGCATGCCCATCTAGCTGCATTGTATATTAAAATATATGTAGGGTAATGGGACATTCCCATCTAACTGCATAGATTGTTATAACAAATGTTGGGTAATGTGACATGCCCATCTAGCTACATAGTATATTAGAGCATGTGTAGGGTAATGTGACATGCCCATCTAACTACATAGTATATTAGAACATATGTCATGTAGTGGGACATGCCCATCTAACTGCATTGTATATTAGAAGATATGTAGGGTAATGGGGCATGCCCATCTAACTGCAGAGATTATTAGTACAAATGTGGGTAATGGGACATGTTCATCTTACTGAATTGTAATATAATGACATATGTAGGGTAATGTGACATGCCCATCTACCTACATAGTATATTAGAATATATGTAGGCTAATGTCACATGCCCATCTAGCTGCATTGTATATTAAAACTTATGTCGGGTATTTGGACATGCCCATCTAGCTACATAGAATATTAGATATGTAGGTTAATGTGACATGCCCATCTCGCTACATACTATATTAGAATATATGTAGGCAAATGTTACATGCCCATCTAGCTGCATTGTATATTAAAACTTATGTAGGTTATTTCACTTGCCCATCTAGCTATATAGTATATTAGAACATATGTAGGGTAATGGGACATGCCCATCTAGCTGGATTGTATATTAGAACATATGTAGGTTAATGGGACATGCTCATCTTGCTGCATTATATATTAGAACATATGTAGGATAATGGGCCATGGCCATCTAGCTACATAGTATATTAGAACATATGTAGGGTAATGGGACATGCCCATCTAGCTGCATAGTATATTCGAATATATGTAGGGTAATGGGACATGCCCATCTAGCTACATAATATATTAGAACACATGTAGGGTAATGAGACATGCCCATCTAACTGCATAATATATTAGAACATATGTAGGGTAGTGTGACATGCCCATCTAACTGCATAGCATATTAGAACATATGTAGGTTAATGTGACATGCCCATCTAGCTGCATTGTATATTAAAACATATGTAGGGTAATGGGACATGCCCATCTAGCTGCATTATATATTAGAACATATGTAGGGTAATGTGGCATGCCCATCTAGCTGCATTGTATATTAGAACATATGTAGGGTAATGTGACATGCCCATCTAGCTACATTGTATATTAGACTATATGTAGGGTAATGGGACATGCCCATCTTGCTGCATTGTATATTAAAATGCTGTAGGGTAATGGCACATGCTCTTCTAACTGCATTGTATATTAAAATATATGTAGGGTAATGGGACATGCCCATCTAACTGCATTGTATATTAAAACATATGTAGGGTAATGGGGCATGCCCATCTAGCTAAATAGTATATTAGAACATATGTAGGGTAAAGGGACATGCCCTTTTTGCTGCATTGTATATTAAAACATATGTAGGGTAATGGGGCATACCCATCTAGCTACATAGTATATTAAAACATATGTAGGGTAATGGGGCATGCCCATCTAGCAACTTAGCATATCAGAACATATGTAGGGTAATGGGACATGCCCATCTAGCTGCATTGTATATTAGAACATATGTAGGGTAATGTGACATGCCCATATGGCTACATAGTATATTAGAACATATGTAGGGTAATGGGTTATGCCCATCTTGCTGCATTTTATATTAAACACTGTAGGGTAATGGGACATGCCCATCTAACTGCATTGTATATTAAAACATATGTAGGGTAATGGGACATGTCCATCTAACTGCATTGTATATTAAAACATATGTAGGGTAATGGGGCATGCTCTTCTAGCTACATAGTATATTAGAACATATGTAGGGTAATGGGACATGCCCATTTCGCTGCATTGTATATTAAAACATATGTAGGGTAATGGGGCATCCCCATCTAGCTACATAGTATATTAAAACATATGTAAGGTAATGGGGCATGCCCATCTAGCAACATAGAATATCAGAACATATGTAGGGTAATGGGACATGCTCATCTAACTGCATTGTATATTAAAACATATGTAGGGTAATGGGGCATGCCCATCTAGCTACATAGTATATTAGAACATATGTAGGGTAATGGGAAATGCCCATTTACCTGCATTGTGTATTAAAATATATATATAGGGTAATGGGGCATGCGCATCCAGCTACATTGTATATTATAACATATGTAGCTTAATGGGATATGCCCATCTAGCTGCATTGTATATCAAAACTCATGTAGGGTAAAGGGACATGCCCATCTAACTGCAATGCATATTAAAACATATGTAGGGTAATGCAGGATGCCCATCTAGCTACATAGTATATTAGAACATATGTAGAGTAAAGGAACATGTCCATTTAGCTGCATTCTATATTAAAGCATATTTAGGGTAATGGGGCATGCCCATCTAGCTACATAGTATTTTTGAACATACGTAGGTTAATGGGCCATGCCCATCTAGCTGCATTGTATATTAAAACATATGTAGGGTAATAGAGCATGCCCATCTAGCTACATAGTATATTAGAACATATATAGGGTAATGGGACATGCTCATCTTGCTGCATTGTATATTAGAATATATGTAGGGTAATGGGAACTGCCCATCTAGGTACATAATATATTAGAACACATGTAGGGTAATGAAACATGGCCATCTAGCTGCATTGTATATTAAAACATATGTAGGGTAATGGGACATGCCCATCTTACTGCATAGATTGCTAGAACAAATGTAGGGTAATGTGACATGCCCATCTAGCTATATAGTATATTAGAGCATGTGTAGGGTAATGTGACATGCCCATCTAGCTACATAGTATATTAGAGCAAATGTAGGGTAATGTGACATGCCCATTTATCTGCATAGTATATTAGAACATATGTAGGGTAGTGGAACATGCCCATCTAACTGCACTGTATAGTAGAAGATATGTAGTTTAATGGGACATGCCCATCTAACTGCATACATTATTAGAACAAATGTGGGGTAATGGGACATGCCCATCTAACTGCATTGTATATTAGGACATATGTAGGGTAATGTGACATGCCCTTCTAGCTATATAGTATATTAGAACATATGTAGGGTAATGTGATATGCCCATTTAGCTGCATTGTATATTAAAACATATGTAGAGTATTTGGGCATGCCCATTTAGCTACATAGTATATTACAACATATGTAGGGTAATGGGACATGTCCATCTAGCTGCATTGTATATTAACACATATGTAGGGTATTTGGACATGCCCATCTAGCTACATAGTATATTAGAACATATGTAGGGTAATGGGACATGCCCATCTTGGTGCATTGTATATTAAAACACTGTAGGGTAATGGGACATGCCCATCTAACTGCATTGTATATTAAAACATATGTAGGGTAATGGGACATGCCCATATAACTGCATTGCATATTAAAACATATGTAGGGTAATGGGGCATGCCCTTCTAGCTAAATAGTATATTAGAACATATGTAGGGTAATGGGACATGCCCATTTCGCTGCATTGTATATTAAAACATATGTAGGGTAATGTGGCATACCCATCTAGCTACATAGTATATTAAAACATATGTAGGTTAATGGGGCATGCCCATCTAGCAACTTAGAATATCAGAACATATGTAGGGTAATGGGGCATGCCCATCTAACTACATTGTGTATTATAACATATGTAGGGTAATGGGATATGCCCATCTAGCTGCATTGTATATCAAAACACATGTAGGGTAAAGGGACATGCCCATCTAACTGCATTGTATATTAAAACATATGTAGGGTAATGCAGGATGCCCATCTAGCTACATAGTATATTTGAACATATGTAGAGTAATGGGACATGCCCATTTAGCTGCATTGTATATTAAAACATATGTAGGGTAATGTGGCATGCCCATCTAGCTACTTAGTATTTTAGAACATATGTAGGTTAATGGGCCATGCCCATCTAGCTGCATTGTATATTAAAACATATGTAGGGTAATGGGGCATGCCCATCTAGCTACATAGTATATTAGAACATATGTAGGGTAATGGGACATGCCCATTTAGCTGCATTGTATATTAAAATATATGTAGGGTAATGGGGCATGCCCATCTAGCTACATAGTGTATTAGAACATATGTAGGGTAATGGGACATGCCCATCTAGCTGCATTGTATATTAAAATATATGTAGGGTAATGAGTTGCCCCACCCTCCTCCCCTACTGAATAACTTGTGTCCTCCTATTGTAAACCTTTGGACTTTCCCTCAACCTACCCCTATTCTTCACCCTCTCTTATATCCGTATCTCCTACCACTCATCTGTAATCCTGACAGTACCAGCTTCCTCTCTACACTGCTGTCATCAGACTTACCTCTGTCTCAGCCCAGTTTGGTAATTTTCTTTGACTTATAGTATTTCTTGATAGTGCTCTGGTTCTTTTTCTTTCCATATATTCTGTTGGATCTCTTAATTTTTTTAACCTCTCAATCTCATCTTCTCCTTATTTCCTTCTCTATCCCACTATAAACACAGCGCTTGCTCATAATTCTGCTTTCATGCCTTCCCACATTCCACCCCTGTTGATATATTTTCATTTACTGTTTTCTCAGTTATTCTTCCCATTTCCCTCCTTGCATTTTTCTTCCAACATTTATATTATTTTACCCACCTCCATCCTCCTTCTTTTTTTATCTCTTCCGTACTTCCCTTAGTATAAGCCTTACTGCTGTGTTGTCTGAATGACATCTCACCTGTATGTCCACTTGTTTTACTTTGTTCACTGTATATGTTATCTATATGAACCTATCTAGTCAGCTTATGTGAAAGATGAAGTTCTTAGTAAAGGCAAATTCCTTTTTTTCTGTAAGTACATTTGTCTCCATACATCTAACCACCTCCTGTCATGTGCCTGCATAAGTTCTCCCTCAATTCCCAGTTAATTTTCCCTCAATACTTTGTCTTTCTTTGGATCAACTGGAACATTACACACCCACCAGCTCTATACATTTCTTGCTTGTTGTTTCCCACTTATCAAATAACTGTCTGAAAACAGTCCAATGTGTGTGTGTGTGTGTGTGTGTGTGTGTGTGTGTGTGTGTGTGTGTGTGTGTGTGTGTGTGTGTGTATGCAAATGATTGGCAGCTCTATGAGAGAGAGAGTCCCAGGATAGAGGAATTTGCCATTTCCTATTTAGTTGTGCAATCTCAGAGTCAGTGTACAAAATTAGCAGAGGTTGTGGGGGGGAGCATAAAAATCATTTTACTTTTCTTTGCATATTCTGAGGATCCTTGTAGCATGTGCTGTAGCATCTTGACAGGTTTGTGTCAGTGTGAGTGTGTTGATGTAAAGCACATTGAAATTCTTGTGGATCAATTATTAGTAGCAGATCCATATGTGTGTGTGTGTGTGTGTGTGTGTGTGTGTGTGTGTGTGTGTGTGTGTGTGTGTGTGTGTGTGTGGATGTACACACACACACACACACACACACACACACACACACACACACACACACACACACACACACACACACACACCAACAAGTTGTACATTATTCTAAATAAGTGAATAGCCTAACTCCAAAAAACTATTTCAGTAGAGGGAGGTGATGTGATGGTGATACTGAACCAACAGAAACTTGCTTAATCTTTTCCCATTAATCTGTATATCAAGGAAGCTAATGACAGCATGACATTCACTAGGTCACTCTCCCAAAGACTCCTCACTTTCAGGAAAAAATAAAATTCCTCCCATATATGTCAGACTTCCATACATATATTGCCATGGAGCTATCATGGTTTCCTCTACATTGAAATTACATTCTTAATGACCTCATGATACTAGCTAGTGTAAAACATCTTAACTGTTTTTTTCATCCTATGAATTAGACTCTCTCAAAGCAACCGCACAGCCTTTCCATGTTACGGGTGTGGGGATCCAAAAAAATATCCTTCCATAGCTTTAATGTTCTTCCCCATTTTGCTTTGGCCCTAGAACAATAATAAATCTTATGCCATTAAGCCACATCACTTCAACCTCATCCGAAGCATTTTTTATTGCCTTCCTGCTATCACTATTAAGCCTTCTTTTTAAGGTACCATCCATGGATTATCTTCATATGTTGGGTCCATACCTTAGTCCTTTTCCCCGCATTCTTCAGATGAAACCATACTTCCTGAACTTCACCCTGAATCATAACTGCTACTTCAGAAGATGCCCACCTACCTTAATCTATTTAGCCCAAATGTCATGATTTAAATATCTACTACTCTTCTTCAAGTTAACTAACCAATGTCATGGAGATGTTCATTTATGCATATTATTTCAGGGAAGAGAACCTTGCCAAATAGATTTGAGTAATTGGTAATTAAACCATGTTGAGGAGAGGTTTCCATAATCCTGCTCTGTCTCATGGAAAGATAAACACATGAGTTTAGCTTTTTGCTTGACTAACTGCTCTCAATCAATTAGAGCATCTGTCTAGGCACTCTTATTAGTTCTGCATATCAGTCATATTGTGTCTTGAGAAGGCTACGCATCATTAACAGGGTTAATCTGCAAAGTAGGCCACCTTCTCTTGCTGTGTCTCATTGCTACATGTCTAACCATTCTGATGCAAGATAGTTCACCAAACCCACTCTTTTCCAAACATGAACAGTTTGCCTTCCTTCCATACCTCTCAACCTCTTGGTGCAAGAAATCTGGACATAGACCAACAAAATGGGTGGATAAAGGCCCAAAAATAGTGACATATTTTAAATATGTTGGAAACTTGGAAACAAGCAAATAATCCACAACCAGCCACACTAAAAAAGATTTAATATAAAACAGCACCTAAGACACATATTTTAAATATTACTCTTATGAGCTTAGAAAGTTGCTAGAGTAACAGGATTTGTTTTAACATACATTTTCTGAAGGATTTGAAGTCTGAAACTTAAATCATTATTTAGTGACTGCAATCTTCCAAACATCCCAGTATTTTGCCAGAAAGTCACAGATTTTATGAGGAAGAGACCAAAAACATGAGCCACAAATCTGGACATTCTGCAAAAATCTGTACAGTTGAGAGGTATGCTTCCTTCTCTTGAGAACCTGAAGAACTGAGCAGAATTTCTGTCAAAGGAGCATTTAGAAATATGAGGTAGACCCACCTCCCAGTGCTACCGGTAGTGATTGCAGGTATAAATAATCATGGTGGTGCCCACTCAGAGGCATGTTCCTAGTTAAGTAATGCATGTGGGTTTAATTGCTCTGACTTTTCCAAACACCATGCTGAACTAAAGACTAGAGTAGAAGAAGGGTCCACACTGAGTGAGCTTATACAGGAAAAGAGGTTTCTAATAAGACTGAACTGAGAAAGAGCTGAGGAAGATGATCCAACTGCAAAGAAATTGCTGAACTGTGAGTAACCTAGACAGACAAAGTAACACTAAAGTTACATGTAAGTTTCTGATATTTTCATAAGAAAAGTATTATTTCTGTATCAGGTACTATGAAGTTGTTTTATTTATGAGCATTTTATTTTCTGTAACTTTGCAGAGTCAACTTATGATCTTATATGCCATGTAAATCCAGGAGAAGGAATGTGTGAGTTACACTGAAGTTATTCTGGTCAATGTTTTACAGTAAGGGGAAGATACTTTATCTCAAGACTAGATTGTTATAAGAGATGTACTGTATACTGCAGAACGCAGCACTAACATCTCTCTCTCTCTGTCTATACATACACACACATACGTGTGTGCGTATGTGTGTGTGTGTGTGTGTGTGTGTGTGTGTGTGTGTGTGTGTGTGTGTGTATGTGTGTGTGTGTTTGTGTGTGTGTGTGTGTGTGTGTGTGTGTGTGTGTGTGTGTGTGTGTGTGTGTGTGTGTGTGTGTGTGTGTGTGTGTGTGTGTGTGTGTGTGTGTGTGTGTGTGTGTGTGTGTGTGTGTGTGTGTGTGTGTGTGTGTGTGTGTGTGTGTGTGTGTGTGTGTCTGATATAACAGCAAAATATATATAAAATGGCCATAGTTTATAGGCTTCATTATCTATGGTGCAATACACTAATTCACATACAATATTAAGGCGGTAAATTGGATCAGTGATATAATCTGTTTCTGTACTTTCAATGAAAATGCATTATCATACATTCTGCTCCAAAGTACTTCATATTATCTTTTGCTCTTTGCTCGACTTACACAGTGCTCTGAAAGCTTATTAAATCAACAACCAATCAGCAGCAAAATGGCATATTAAAAAAGGAATGTATAATACAGAAAATATATTTTTTAAACCTTCCAAAATGAAACAGTACATGAACCAGATATTGATCTATATTATGCAAAACATTACAGACTGAGACAATCAGCACCATGGCGTAGAAGGATAAATACCTCACTATTGGTCTAGTTAAAGTGGCTTTGATTAATGGCTTGGGTATCTGGGACACTAGCAGTGAGGGATGCAGGTGGCTATAGGTTCATAGGTTTATACTAGGCTATCTGCCCGAGGGCATTTACAAGCCTAGCCCATCGTTTTGTGGCTTACGCCACCCCTTTAGTATGGGGAACTATACCCATTATTTTGCTGTGCCTCTGCATCCATTGGTCAAGATTTCTCTTGAACAATGCTCTGCCTCACATGTACCGGATTTTGTTCCACAGCATAGATGAATCTATCCTCCAGCACGTCCTATTAATAGCCCGTGTCGAGTTTTAAGTCTCGCTCTTGTGGCTCTGATGGATCTAGATTTTGAGGTGAAGCATATTCATCAAATCTGGGTTTGACGAGTTCTTTCAGTCGGTAGCTTGGGAAGAAGGTACATTCATCACGGAGCTCCACTTATGACCCATAGAAGGGAGTAGCTCTGACATGGCATTACAGAAGGAAGGGAAGGACAAAATTAAGGACTGGTTATAATATAAAAATCCCTTCCCCCTGCAAAAGCAGTTACTAACAAGACCCCTCCCCAAAAAAATCCCTTATGTTCCATGTTGGTCCCAGTTCAGTATTGGAGTTAGTTAGGATAGAAGCTGGCAGATCTGGTGATAGATGTGGGGAATGGGCTAAGGACTAAAATATATGAAGCAATGGCAGGAGGGGGCGAAATACAATGACAGACTGATACAAAACTATATTCATTGTGACATAATAACAAATGCACAGCATAAATAAATAGTTATTCCCTGGGATCAGTAAACTCCGTGCAGGCTTTGCTTGAAGCATACATGTAGTTTACATGTGTGCATGGTGATGCAAGGTAAGCAAAAGTGCTAATTACATATTCATACTCATACAAAGCAGATGCCCTACGCTGACCGCCTTAAAAAACTCCAGCTATACTCTGTCGCATATCGTCTACTCAGAGGCGATCTCTGCTTAACATACAAGGCCATGTCAAACCCAGAGCTGTTGGACATGCTACACTTAAAGAAATCCCAATCCCTCAGAGCGACACGCTCCAGGGATCTAAACCTTGTCATCACTATAAACAAAACATGCTGGAGGGATAGGTTCCTGACCCAGAGACTCCCCAGACTCTGGAATAGATTGCCCATACATGTCAAGCAGAGTGCCTCTTTGGACCTCTTCAAGAGGAACCTTGACGACTGGATGGGAGAAAGGAAATTCACCCCAGGGATCACGTCAGTCGCCCTGCTAGACAGGGGTCCAAGAAAGTAAATAATGTGGGAAGAAATAGCCAGGGAATTGTTATGGCTAGGCTTGTATAGGCCCTAGGGCTGATAGCCTAGTACCAACCTATGAACCTATGAACCTATACCAACTACCACATTTAAATGTAAATAAGCACAGTACTGTGGCTGGCAAACATATCACACAACCTGGAAACATCAAAAATCTGGACAAAGGCCTATGGAAAATAGGTACAACTAGCCAAAATTCTGGACACTTATTAACATAAAATTTGCATACATAATTATGTAACACCACCCACCCAAATGGAATTGTGAGATATGAACATTCAAACACAAATTCAAGAACAGGCAAAATATTAAACAAAATATAACTAGAACAATAGCATTTTAGTTATATTAACATTTGAATGTGTATAAAACTAAAATGCAATTTAACTGCTACACTAATATTAAATAACAAAATATAACCAGAACAATACTGTTTTATCTATATTAACATTTGAACTTGTATACAGCTTTGAACTTGTATAAAGCTAAAGCACATTCTGCACAACTATTTTCAAAGTCAGTCATTCTGATCCATTGACCAAAAACTCCTCTCTATCTACAAACCTAGCAAATCTGCTGGGCATTGTCCTGTTTCCTGAGGGCTCGTAGAATAGGCAAAGTCAAAGTGTTTTAAATACTGTGACATTATTACAAAAACATGTAGACTTCCTAGCATGAAATTTACAGTACAGTTCTTATTTACATACCTCTCAAGTCTCAACCTCTCAGAGCAAGAAATCTGAAGAAAGCCTTAAATAAAAGTGGGACAAAGACCCAAAAATAGGGATAGTTTTTAAAAATTGCTCTTACAAACTTAGAAAGTTGATAGAATAACAGGTTTTGCGTTAGCATGAATTTTCTGGAGTATGAAGTCTCAAACTCAAATGTCTGTCGTTGTTTTCTAATTTAAATCTTTAATGTTTTGCCACTAATTTAACAGAAAACCACATTTTTTTTTAAAACAGACCAAAAATCCAGGGCAAAAATCTAGGAGTTCTGCAAACATCTGTACTGTTGAGAGGTACAGAATGATGAAAGACAGCAGCTGTTAAAAATATAACGCAAAGTAAACTAGTCCACAGTTTAAAACACACCATGCGCTGCAACTTAAATGGTTCAGTCTGTGATCAGTCGGTTATATGGCTGTAAACAAGCATTAATACACAATACGCACTCGTATACTACTCTACTGTCTAGATTTTTACATCAAGTTTTTTTGGTCTTTTCCTTATGAAATATGTTATTCAAGTCATCTTCTAAGCTAAAATGAATATTTAAAATCTGTCCCGTAATTTGGTTCATACCTCAACAAAGCCAGAAATAATGGGGGAGGGTAAGGACTAAAACTGTGGACATATTTTAAATATTACTCTTATAAACTTAGAAAGAATAACAGGTTTTATGTTAGCATGTATTTTCTGCAGGATTTTAAGTCTGAAACTCAAATGAATGTCATTATTTAGTGAGTCTGATCCCAAGTTATTTGCCAGAAAATCACAACTTTCATGAGAAACAGACAAAAAATAAGATGCAAATATCTGGACATTCTGTGAAAATTAGGACATTTCAGAGGTAGAGAGGAGTGTGACTCTTACTATTAAAATAAAAATAAGAAAAAAATACTCTGATAATATTTTCAGTACTAGGCTAACTGCCCTTGTAGGCCATTTTAAACGAAACCCTGCACCTTGTATCTGTAATGTAAATACCTTAACCCTTATGCCAGCCTGCAACATTGTTATAATGACACGCTAAACAGTACTTGTTTATAAAAACAACACTATAAAAAGTATTAGACATTTTTGTTGTAAAACCCTTGCACAGCATCTTCCACTGGTACTTCAAAACATAAACCCATCATTTCTAACAGCTGTAGTTGGAAAAAAAATCTGTATTACTGAAGGAATGTAATTCACAATACAGTAAATACACTGATGCACTTTACTTCACTGAGTTTTGAAATTCCTTTTCAAGTGTGCTCATTTGTCATATACTACTCTCATTCACCACTTGCTAAGCATTGTCACACATTTTGCAGGGAAAAGGGAGGAGGTGAAATATGACAACAATGCTAGGTCAATATGATGGCTCAGTCATCATGCTTTCTGCTCTGTGGTACCATGGTTCACTTCTGAACTCCAGACACTGCTTATATAAATTTGTATCACCCCCAATCCACCTATGTTAGTTGCCTAGTTACATCAAACTGTAACCATTTGTGTGGTTTGGGTACTGAATGAAAGGAAGAACCAGTTTACTAAAGGGATCCAAGAAGAAATTATTACTTACCCAATTAAATAAATTAAATTGACCTCCACATCCCAAAGGAAAGTAAACACCTGGCATCTGCTTGTTTTGTAATCAACAGACAACTCTTTGCAAAATTAGAGAGGAATCAGAACAGCAGAAAATTTTAAACATGCAAGGAAAACCCACTTATGACCCACAGCCGACTTCACTATATTCAAAAAGTTCAAGTCCAAACCCATGTTAACTCTTACAGTCCACTTGATGCATAAAAAATGCAGATAAGCTGAAGTGCACACCAGTATTCCATAGCACTCCATACAGTGCCATATCCTTGCCAGTTTTTTAAAAATGAGAACAGTGCAATGCAATCTTCTTCTTTACTCTGGTTCAAAATATCCTCATAAGGTTCATGTTGCTCACTGTGGACCATTGCCATCTTGTTTCTTAACTAATGCTCTTTCACCCTAAACATGACTGACCTGTAAGTGCAGAGCTTGTAAATACAAGACTTTTTCATTACCGCAGTTTCAAGAGTCAAAGGTAGGGGAGTTACTTTTCAACTATTTTGCATTACATTAAAATTACGGTGGACTGTCTGTTGCTTTATATTGATTATGGTTGCTGTAAACAATATATTTTTTATTTTTTTTATCTGTAACAAAAAAAGAATAAAGTTAGTATTTAAAGGGGCCACTCAGAAATTTGTGGCAACCCATTATTTTGCCCTCAAAAAAAATACGGTTGAGAGGTGTGCTGGCAACAGTGCTGCTGACCAGGAAACCATATAAAGCAACACAGATAGCAAACCTGTTTACCTCAGAGCACAGTAGGTTAGCAGGATTGTACGGAATACCACAATGATCACAAGGGCTTAACATAAAGTTATGTATATCATCCAAACACAGTACAGGACAGTGTATATTGTGCAGAGTATTGCAAAATCCCATTCCAGGCATTCTGCATAGAAGTTTTGTAAATGATCAGTAAAGGTAGCAAAATCCAACAATGTCCCCAGTAGAAGGCAAATGCAGGCAAAGTATAAATAAATCACACTGAGATAAATAAATCACACTGAGATAACTCCAAAAAATAACATAAGTTTAATAAACTGACGTGAGCGCTTTCACAGTGATAGACACTGCTTCATCAGACATTAAAATAAAGCCGTCCATTTATATATAAAAAAAGCAAAAACTCCTAGCCTATCGTGATTGCTAAAATTCCCTCCAAAAACATTAATTAAAACATAACAAATGAAGACATACAATATTAAAGAGGCAAGCACCCATAAACCCAAAATATGCAACAAAAGCATCTCTGTCATGATGTAAACTATATATATATATATATATATATATATATATATATATATATATATATATATATATATATATATATGTATATATATATATATATAAATGCATCACTAAACACTTCATGATGAGTCATAAAATGATATATATATATATATATATATATATATATATATATGCCATATATACATATACAAGCATGTAAAAAATATAACAAAAATTTATAAAATTATTTTAATTTTCTAGATCTAAGCACAGGCTTGAGAGGGACACTATCATTCAAACCAAGACCTCTTTGTGACCCTAGCCACATAGAGGTCTTGGTTTGAATGATAATGTCCTCTCAAGCCTTTGCTTAGATCTAGAAAATTAAAATAATTTAAAAATAATTAAAATAAAATACCCAGACCCTGTAGTAAATGTTAACCATTTTCTTTTAAATGTGTAGCAGTGATGTTTACTGGGAAGGGAGAGGTTGAACCTTAGGACTTTGTTTTCAGTGACTTGCAGTATGTAGGTTTTATGGTAAAAGTAAGGTATTTAATGGAAGTTTATATTCTAATCTTAGCAAAAGAATATTATAGTTTGCTAGGACCTCCAAAACACCCGGGGTTGGAGCTAGTGACTATTAGTTCTGTTCCAATGGTCACCCCTGGATCACTCAATATAGACTTGATTAACCCATTGTGCCTTTTATATTGTACTTCTTCAACTAATGGGTCAATCAAGTTACTTAGATATCCCCAATGTCGAAACATATTACTCAGTAACTCACATTCTCCAATAAAATCGGCCTCCAAAGAGACCATTTTAGCTGCTCTAATAAGTTGACCCTTAACAATAGAACATTTTTGTGTAAAGGGATGGCTACTTGTAAAGTGAAGAAATGAGTTGGTGTTTAACCAAGATGTGAATTTGACTAATTCTACTATGATGCCTAACTACAGAACTAGTTTCATCACTACATACTGTAAGGACAGTGATAAGGTTAGATTTGTATTATACAAAAACTGGGAATTTATTAGCAATGACAAACTCCTAGTTGAAAAATTAGGAGGTGTCCCCAAATTCGTGTATAGAAGAGGTCTCTACCTTAAAAAATTATTAGAAAGGCATAAATTAATGAATGTAAATAGACATGCAGGGATGTTTATGTGTGGTATGTGCAGGTTGTGTAAATTTATTTAGTTAGGTAAGACATTTACAATTAATGAGAGGAAGTTTAAATTAAAACACAAACTTAATAAGTTTGTTGTGTATATCGCCAAGTGTTTATCCTGCACAGCTTTCTATGTTGGAAAATGGAGCATAGGCTCCGTGACAGAGTATATGAACACACTCATGCAATTGATATAAAAAAGTGACAATTCTTTTGCTAAACATTCACACTGGAGTGGGGGACACAAGTTTATGTTTAAGGTGATAGACCAAGTCCAGGTAGATGTTAGGGGTGGCCCATTTAACTTACTTTTAGAGGAACGTGAATTAGCCTGGCAACTGAGATTGAATGCCTTTTCTAATCCAGGTCTCAACGAAGCATGTAACATCACCTGTTTTCTCAAGTTAAAAAGCTTAAACAGATGATGCTTTTTAGTTTTTAGTATTTTTAGAAGTGTATAGAATAGTCAAATTTTGTTATATACTTATATTTTATTGAAAAGTTAAGTGTATACTAAATTGCATAAATTTGTTAGTTGTTTCTCTTTAAATACATGTGTTAATACAGTCCTGGTTGTTGATAGAAAGTTTCAAACATGTGATGCCTTTTAAATGTGTTATTTAAACTTGTCTTGAAGTTTTTTACTTGATCTACTGAAGTTACTGTATCAACAGTGACGAAAAGCACTTCATTAAATTTCTTGTGCAATATAAACGTTTTTGTGTATACTTTTGGGTCATTGGATTTCTAGAACAGAAATACCTCAGAATGTAATGAAACAGATTTCTCCTTGCGAGTAAACAGTGCTGCTTGTCGTTTTTCTCACACATAAAGTAAAATACTATTATAAGCAACAAAAATACCACACATTAGAATGTAATGACTGTAGTGTAAGTGTACAGAATGCAGATTTCTCCTTGCCCCTAAAGAATGCTGCTTGGCAAACCCTTCCTTGCAGCAGCATAACATAATAAACAAACCCTTCCTTGCAGCAGCATAACATAATAAATTAACCCTTCCTTGCAGCAGCATAATATAATAAACAAACCCTTCCTTGCAGCTTCCTGGGATGACAAATTCCCTTCTCAGCTTGCAATTGTTCCTGGAACTACCATTACCATAAATAACCTCATGGCTTGACTGGAGCAGCTGGAAATGCTTCCACACATGTTATGTTCATCCCTCATGCTGAATTCCAATAGACTGGCAGGCTGTTCATGGATGTAATGATGTCAGCTCAAAAAGAAAAAAACAAAATTAAAAAAATAAAACATCTGGGAAATTTGGAAATTAAGGGGTGCCACTCAGGAATCGTGGCACCCAATTACTTGGACCTCAAAACTAGAAAAAAATGAGAAATTCAGTATGGTTGATAGGTATGTCCCTGTAGTGCCTGATATATATGCCAATATATGTGTAATTCCCCCTAGCAGATTTTTGTGTCAGTCTGACTGTAGTTTGGACAGTGCTTGGTGACATGCTTAGCAGCTGTGTGCAGTTTCCCTAATGTGATTTTATGTCCAGATATTTGTAGGATGTACTGTTGCCTGACCCCCATAAGTGTTGTATATTTCTGACACATCAGTGGGATGATGTGAGGATTTCAGTTACTAACTAGTGAGAAGTAATCGAGTGTTATACTTGTGCTATTTCAGTCAATATATGTTAGGACAAACATGAGGGTGTTAATGCAGCAACTGTGTCAGCTTATCTACTCCAGTATTTCAGATATGTCATTATTTTCTTGGCTTTCTCCCCCCACTTTTTCAGCCTTGGTCTAGATGGGTTGCAGTAAGGGATTCTGAGCATACCTCTCAGCTGTCTGGATTGTTGCAGTATGTCTAGGTTTATTTCTCATATTTCTTGTCTGTTCCATAAATTCATTATTTTTATATCCCTGGTAAATCAGTGTGATGATCTGCGTATTTCTGACAGTAAATGATGACATACATTTCAGTTTCAGAACTCACACCCTTTCCAACATGTATGCTGAAACAAACCCTATCACTCTGGCAACAGTCTACATTATAAGTGCAATATTTAAAATATGTCCCTAGTTTGGGCCCATTGTCCCCCCATTTGGACAGCCTTTGGACAGATTTCTTGCACTAAGAGATTGAGATGTATAGTTGTGAGGTATAATTCCAGTACATGTTATAAGTATATATATAGATATATATATATATATATATATATATATATATATATATAATATACATTTTATATATATTTAGTTATATATATGTATATGCATACATTTTATGTGTATATCTCTATATCTCTATTTATATTATGCATATATTTTATATATATATATATATATATATATATATATATATATATATATATATATATATATATATATATATGCATCTCCATACATATATACATGTGTATATGTATAAATACAAAACCTGAATGATTCTATGGAATCTTTTCCCTACTGTTGAATGAATCTACTGCATGATATGTTTGAAAAAGCATCAGCAAACCTTACAACTCAAATGGTGTAGTAGTATATTGCTCTGACTATGTTATAGCGAGCCCTGGGATCGAGACTTAGCAGCGTTGATTATTTTGTTGCTAGGCAGAACAGTGGCTGATGGAAACAGAGGGATTAAAGCAGGTTTAAGCAGTTGTAAGTGGGTTTGCATGGTTTTGCACAATGCAAAGTGATGCCAACACACTGATAAATGGACAGATGCTTAATCTGTGTTGGCTTCACTTAGCAATGTTTACCAGTGTGCAAATCTGCTTAGCTGAGCTACGTGCTGTTTAGCATTCAAGTATAAGCAATGCTTACACCTGCTTAGCATAGCTGAGCATGGCTAACCATTGCTCACTGTTCATTCTTATAAAATATAGGTTCATGGGTGTGTACTAGGCTAATGGCCCTGGAGCCTTTACAAGCCTAGCCCATAGGATTACCCTGGCAATGTGCCACCCAACCTTAGTTTCCAGTGCCTCTGTCGAGTAGAGCCACTGGAGTGATCCCCATGATGAATTTTCTATTTCCCATTCACTCATCAAGATTTCTCTTGATGAGGGCCAGCTAGGTGCTCTGTTTGACATGTATGGGAAGTCTATTCCATAAGCATAGGCCATCTCTGGGTTATGAACCTGACCCTGCAGCATGTTCTGTTGATTGTGGTAATGAGGTTGAGGTCTTTGGAGTGTGTGGTGGGGAGGGATTGGGATTTCTTTAGATGTAGCATTTCTAACAGAGCTGGGTCAGACATGGCTTTATAAGTCAAGCAGAGATCACCTCTAAGTAGATGATATGAGACAGAGAATAGTTGGAGGTTTTTGAGTCTGTCCATATAGGACAAATGTTTAAGGCTGAGGATTCTCTTTGTGAGGTACTTTTGTGGCTTCTCCAGTTGTTGCAGTTGTCTAGTGATGTACATGCCAAATGGGACATTGTACTCAATTACTGGCCTAATGAAGAGTACAGGGAGACAATGATCTCTTTCTTCCTGGATGCAAAATCCTGAGTAATGAGATCTGCCACATGGAAGGACTTTCTGACCACAGTGGCAGTGTGGTGGTCAAAAGAGAGGTTGCTGTCAACCTGTGTTCCCACATCTCTTATAATGCCTTCTGTGTTCAGTGGACTACCATTGATGTAGTAGTTCATGGGAACTGGGTTTTTCCCAAAGGAGATGACGGCACATTTTTTGGCATTGAGCTTAAGGCCATGGTTCTAACACCAGTCGTTGGTCTCAATGATGCCTTTCTGTAAGATGTCAACATCACTTGGGGAGTTAATAATGGCTCCCAACTTGCAATCATCTGCGAACTTTGTCAGCCAGCTTCACTTCGTGTTGGACTGGACTTCTGAAAAGTAGATACCAAACAGGAAAGGATGCAGGACCGATCCCTGTAGGACTCCACTCATGATTGGTCAGCAGTCTGACTTGAAGCCAGCTACTTTCACACTGTGGGTTCTATCTGTGATCCAGTTTGCAACCCATCTAGTGATATAGGGGTTGATCCCTAGCTTAGTGAGTTTTTTCTGTGATTCCTGAGTGAGGAATGGTATCAAAGGCCTTGGCCAGATGAAAGTAGGCTGTGTGAACCACCTTGCTTTCATCCACAGCTCTGGAGACTGACTCAAAGAAGTCAACCAAGTTGAGCAGGCATGATCTACCCTTCACAAAACCAAACTGTGTGGGATCCAGAGTTTGGAGATTGCCTATATCCTTGTTTATTAGGACCATGATGATGCATTCCATAGCTTGTCAGGCTAATGGGGCAATAGTTCCCAGGGTCTGTAGTTGCTCCTCCTTTGTGGAGACGGATGACTATAGCATTGCACCATTCGATAGGGACAAAGTCTGAGTTGAGGCTGTGATTGAACATGGCACACAGGTGAGGTGCCAGTTCACTTTGTAGTTCATGTAGAATCCAGCCAGGGATATTGCCAGGTCCCATAGAAGCTGTATTCTTGTCCTTGGACAGTGCTGTTTTAATCTGTGCAGCAGTACTACTGGGTGCCTGGCAATCTACTGGTATTGTGATTGGCCCTTTGGGGGAGAGAGGGGAAAAGTTGGCACTGAATCTGTAGTCCAGTATATTGGCAATATCTGTTGGCTCGGTATAGAAGCTACCATTATGTAGTAGCTCAGAGCAAATCTGGGTATTGCCGTAGAGGTTCTTTGCATAACTATAGAAGGCCTTGTGGTTGCCTTTCCTATCTGCTGTAATTCTATTTTCATAGCTAGCTTTAGAGGATTTGATGAGGGATCTCAACATTTTGTTGAGGCTGATAAGGGAGTTTTTCCAGTCTTGGGACTTCACCTTATTCCACATCAGTATACTCCTTCTGTTGTAGAGTTTATTTATGGCAGGGGACAATTAGATTGGCTTCCATTTTTTTGGAGGAGAGCGTCTTGGTTGTATTGGGTATGGTGAGATCCACCCATATGTGTATGTGTTTGTACAGTGCATTGGTGTATGATTCGGCAGTCATGCAACTATTCTCCATTTGCATGGGTGCTGTGAAGTTAGCCGCATCTGTTCTTACGATCCCAAAGTTAACTTTGGAGAAATTGTTCATGGTGGTTACCTTTGCAGGGGGGAGGGAGGGATGCGGATTTCCAAGGTGATTAGTTTGTGGTTGGATCTAACCAGGGATGAGCTGACTATTGATGTAGAGCAGTGGTTGCCCATGTTAGTAATGACCAGGTCAAGGATGTTGCTACCTCTAGTGGGGGTAAGAATGAGATGGTCCAGGACATTGGAATTAATGAATTCCAGGAAATGTTGTGCAATTGTATTGGTACATAAGTAGTTTTTCCAGTTAATGGAGGGGTAGTTGAAGTTGTCCAGTATGATTGTGTTAGGTTGGACCCTAATATCCTCTAGGGTGCTTAGGAACGTGGAGTGAGTGTCTTGGGACATGGTTGGGGACCTATAACAGGCTATGACCAGAATTGCTGTCTTATGCAATGTTAGCTGCACCTGAACTATCTCTGATGATATATTTTATATAGCTATATATATATATATATATATATATATATATATATAGATATATATATATATATATATTTATATATATATATATATATATATATATTGTATTACATTATATTATAGTAATTATATTATATTATGATTATAATATGATATATCTTATATTATTATATATATATCTCTTATAAAATATAAAACATGTATACATGGGTGGTTTTACATGTTATATGCAATCACACTTCCATTTTACAGCAGCTACATAACCCTGGGTGACAAAAATAACTTACAACATATTTTAAAATGAAAATATAACTTAACACTGCTTTCCCATGTAAAATTAGATTGCCTGTTGTAGTACTCAAACCGTGTACACCTATATGCAAAGCTGGGATTCTGACCACTACACTACCTTGGTTTGGGGACTTGAGCTGTGTTTTATTTTCTCCTATTGCATATTAATATTATGTTATTATATTAAATGGAAAGTATTGAGGTTTTCAGCCATGTCATTAAGGACTGCTGTCATGACATAATGGCATACATTTCAGTTTCAGATATGTTTCCTTCAGAACATTCATGCTAATGCACAGCCTGTTTTTTATCAACTTTCTGTCTGTCCTCTGTGCAGATGGGATGACACTAGAGCTCAGGTTGTGGGTGACTGCACTGCTAAATGGGTCTGAGATCTCATGAGTGTGTTCATGTAGGATGCAGCCAGGAATGGTATCAGGTCTATGCAGATCTCTGTGCATTACCTTTGAGAGGGCATTACAGACCTGCCTCCTGATTATGAGTGGAGGGGGCAGGTGTTGTCCATGCACATGTGTACCAATGGGGCGACAGGGGGTGAAGTTTGCACTTCACCTATCTGCAGCTGGTTGCCTATATCTATGGTATATGCATATGATGTTTTACTGACCACCACTACAGAACAGATATGTGTGTTGCCTCTGGAATTGCTGACACATGTCTAGAAGGCCTACTGATTGGCCTTGGTGGATGTATCCAGTTTGCACTCAAAGACAGCCTTAGTGTACATCACCTGTGACCTTATTTGCTTGTGCAGAACAAGGTGACATGGCTGCCAATTAGGCACCTGTTCCTTCTTGGCCCTTCCTGCAATTATTTCCACCTGTGGTGGTAGTTGTGTTCTGCTGCTGTCCACCACAGGAGTTCAGTCTACCTTGAGGGGGTTGATGTTGCCCTGTAAGGTTTTGCTGAGGCAATACAGCTATGTAGGTGCCCATATAGTATTGTGGTGTGGTCCTGGACACTGCTGCTAGATCCAACATATGAGACATTCATGTGGGTCTTGCTCCTTTTCCTTGCCTGTGCAGGGAACATTATGGAGGTGTGGGAGCTACAGCTTCACAGACAGTAGGTGGGCATACCTCACAGGAAAAGACATGTGGAGACAGCCCAACAACATGTGGGACAAAGTTCCAGATTTTGGTACAGATTGTATGTCGTTAGTGCTGTTATACACATGGAGGGTTGCTAGATTGACAGGGTTTGTCTGGACATGCATTTACTGAGTGACTTGACATCTGACAGTGATATGCCTTTGACATACCTCTCATATGGCATGCTGTCCACAGAGTGGCCAGAGGTTTGCCAGTTTGGTCAGTTCCTCAAACAGCCTCTGTTTTTGTGGTGTCAGTAGGATAATGTGAAGACTGTAGTCACTAACTGTTGACATCCATTGATGTTCCAGATATCATATCCTTTAGGGATGTTATGTTAGAACAACACATGTAACACTAGATACTGTTTCAGGTTGTAACACCATCATGTGTGATATGTTCCTCTTTCCAGCCCCCTGTCCCCCAAGTATGTCATGCATTGTCCAGATGTCCTGCACTACCAGATGCAGAGGTATGGTATATCATTAATTACTGACTGCACTCCAGTTATCATCCCAGTGGCCTACCAGACTCCAGGACGTGGTATGCGGCACTGCCCGGATAATGATTCTATACCCTGTAAATTCAGTGGAAATCTGTACATATGACGGTTATGTATTTCTGGCCATTGTGAACAGACTGCCAAGATTGTGTAGCAGTGTTGGGCATAGATGTTTGTTGGGCTGGGTAGGGAGAGTAGTAGATGTGAGTGCCATACATCCTTTACCTATCTGACTGTGCATGCTGCTATGGCTGTGGCAGTCTATCAGGTCTGTATGCTTGTAAGAGCAGACTGTGAAATGTCCTGTAATACCTCAGGATTCCCAGTACACTTTGGCCAGTATATGTCAGTGTAGTGTGTGACTGGCAATCAGGATATGTTTCTTCAGACAGTTGTTGCACTCTGGAGGTCATTTTGGGTACTATTATGTTGCTGTGACTGTGGTGCAAATGTTGTTGGGTGGACATTTTTGCACCACTATCTGCTTTTCACTACAGTTCCATCCATTTAGTGCATGTTATATTTGAATATACATGGGTAATTTTGCAGAGCTGATGTGGGGGAGTGTCATGTTGGTCTTACTGTATTTTATAAAGTGCTGGGTGACATGTTTGGCAGCTGTCAGGGGATTTCCATTGTGTTACATGACTGTGGTCATACCTCTACACTGTCCAGAGGCTTAGACACTGTCCAGATGAATGGCTCATATGTTTGGTCTGTTCCTCACACAGTCATTATCCTTGGCTCATCAGTAGGATATTCTGGGAAATGCAGTCAGTATATGCTAGCATCCATATGTGTTACTGACTTAATATCCCTCAGAAAAGATATGTGACATCAAACCCAGCAACACCAGCAACTGTCTAAATTTATAACAGCAATATGTCCAATATACCCCTGTGTTTGGGCCTCTGTCCCCCATTATGTCAGGCTTTGTCCAGATGTCATGCACTAAGAGGTTCAGAGGTATTTAGTATCATTATTTATTGCCTTCATTACTGCTACCATCCCAGTGATGTCATAGACCCCCAGACATGTAACAAGGTGGTGGCCATATATATGAGGCTTGTGCCTATACATTCTGTGAGAAACTGTATTTTTGAGAAGTCTGTGTATGTCTGGTGATTGTTATCAGACTGTCAGGACTGTGTAGCAATTTAGTTTGTGCAAGTTATTTGGACTGTGTAGAGAGGGGGAGTACCAGAATAGTGTTCAATTTGCTTACTGGTATGTCGCTGTGGCTGTGGTGCAATTGGTTTTGGGTATGCACTTTCACACCAGTGTCTCTTTTCCACTAGTGTTACATCCCTGTAGTGCCTGTTGTATTTGCACATGCATGTGTACAGCCCCAGAGCTGGATTTGGGTAGTGTTATGTCAGTCTGATTGTAGTTTGGATGTTGCTTGTTAGCTGAGTGTAGTTTCCCTAATGTTGTGTTATGTCCACACATTCGTAAGATGTCCTGTCGTCTTACCAATATCATTGGTTTGATCCCCATAACTATTATGTATTCCTGACACATCAGTGGGATGATGTGGGGATTGAGGTGACTAATTAATAAGAAGCTAATAAGTCAGAGACTTTTGATGAGTCGATATATGTTAGGACACACTACTACATCAACTTTCTCAGCTTATCTACTCAAGTATTTTGGATATGTCCCTAATTTCATGCCTTTGTCCCCCCACTTTGTCAGTCTTGATCCAGATTAATTGCACTAAGGGTTTCTGAGCATACCTCTCCATTGCCAGGATTTTCACAGAATGTCCAGATATTTGGCCCATACTTTTGTTCTGTTCCAAAATGTATTTGTATTTATCTGGCAAATCACTGTGATGATCCAAGATTTTATGTCAGTAAATAATGACATAACATTTCAGTTTCCATCCTCATATCCTTCAGTAATTGTCTGCTGAAACACACCCTGTTGCTGTAGCAAATGTCTTAGTGTCTAACAACAATAGTTGAAATATGTCCCTATATCTGGTCCAGCACCCCTTTACAGCCTTTGTACAGATGTCTTGCACAAAGAGGTTGAGAGGGATGGTGCTGAGGTCTGACTGTACTGCATGTTATGTACTTGTGTGTATATGTGTATATATATCTATATATATATATATATATATATATATATATATATATATATATATATATCTATATATATATATATATATATATATATATATATATATATATATATATATATATATATATATATATATATATATATATATATATATATATATATATATATATATATATGGATCATATCAGATTCGCAAAAAATCACTTACCCGAAGACGAGTTCACCAAGACCACATCGCCAACACAACACATCACCAACACAGGTAAGTATAAGTCCTGCGGAAAGGAATGTATTCCCATTCCCCCAATTAAATAAAAAAAAGCAAGAAACATGTATATAGCAGGGGGCAACCCCCCCTGCACACCCCATGTGTGGGGCTGCACCCCCCACACACCCCTACTTAAATATACCAACTCTGAGATTGTACCACATTGCTGAAATGGGAATACATCCCATTTCACACGACTTGCCATTGTCTGTGATGTATTGTGTCGGCGATGTGGTCTCGGTGAACTCGTCTTCGGGTAAGTGATTTTTTTATGGAAATGATAGGTTTATATATATATATATATATATATATATATATATATATATATATATATTAATCATTTATCCACTATTTCATATATTTCTTTCAACAGACATATATATATATATTTATATATATATATATATATATATATATATATATATATATATATATATATATATATATATATATATATATATATATGTGTGTGTGTGTGTGTGTATGTCTATATATTACACATGAATAATTTCACAGAGCTTTTTCCCTAATGTTGTATGCCTCTATTGCATGATATGTTTGAAAAAGCAAGACCAATTCCTACAGCTCAGATTGTGTAGTGGTGCATGTCTCTGACTATAGTGTACAAGCTCATGAGTTTGAGACTTGGGACTGATGTCTGTTTTCCTTAATGTTAGACGACCAGAATGCATGATATGGTTGTTAAAGCATTACAGATTTTCACAGCTCAGATGGTATAGTGGTATGTTGCTGTGATTGTCGAGCACAGCATCCCGAGGTTGAGACTTGTCAGCATTGACTATTTTGTTTCTGCACAAAACAAGATCTGATGGATACAGATTGATTAAAGCAGTTTGAAGCAGTTGTAAGTGGGTCTGCGTGGGTTTGTGTGACAGTAAGCGAAGCCAAACTATGGTTAATCCTTTTTAGCTTCATTTACTGCCACTTATTCCCGCTTACCCCTGAACTAATTTCATTAAAAGAAAAGAAAAAGGAGTGATAGGAAAGTGGTGAAAAAAGGGCCTCACAGATGGAAGTACAGTATGAAAGGTAGCCAGGGATGTGCAGGACGGCTGTATGAAAGGTCCATAGCTGTCCATTTCTTCTACAGCAACAGCTGTGAATCTCAACAAAATTTGGAGGTGAATTTGGACAGCAAACCCCCTGAGAGAGAGGTGAGGACAACAGTAATGTGTTGTCAAGCCAATTGGACCAGATTACATGTGTAAAGTGGACACGTGTGTGAAATGGACAGCTATGTATGGGGTGTAATTTTTTTTGGCGAACAGATGCCCTTTTTTTTAAGGTGAGAGTGGGATGTTGGGGAAGGATAGTAGGTATATTTGGGGAGGCATGTTGGGTAGGAAGAAAGGCAAGACAGACAAGACAGCAGACGGGGCAGTATATGACACGTGGGGCTTTAACATCTTGGACGGGGAGGGTGGTTGGAAATCAGACACCCATGAGCCCCCAAATGGATACAGTGAGACTGAGGTCCCCACCCATGGGCTGTCACCGCTGCACCTTCATGACCCCAAAGGTGACTGTGCTGGAGCCTGGACAGGAGGGGCAGGCTGACCCTCAAGATTCACCAGGCAGCCCTCAATCTGGTGTAGCTGTCCAACAAACACCTTTTGGATGGCGCTATGCCCCAAACCCCAGACCTGGCTACAGGTGAGGGTTTCCTGTCTGTGCCCGGACCCTGTCCCCTGAGGCACTTCCACCTTAAGGTGGTGCAGGACCAGCAAATGAGGAGGTCCTGGGTTGGTTTACAGACATGCTGGGGCCCAATGCCATGGCCAGATGAGGCTGGATAGGTGGATCCACCAGGATCTGCCTTCCCAGATGTCCTATGGTGTTGAGGTTTTACAAAATGTGTTGTTTAATCATGAACAAAACATTTCAAAATTAGTTTTAACAGTATGCATGGGTGTTACAATTAACCTAAAACAACAGATTTGGAACAGTTCTATAGCAAACAGAACACATGCATAAATGCAACAACAGTAGGCAGCATAATGCCATGCAGGTTACATTTATAGCAACAGGCCACCAATCATAGTATTTCAACAGGGAACATTAATAATCAAATAAAAAACACACCATCCTTACTAGAAGCTTCAGTCCACCAGGAAAACTGCAATTAAATGTAAAACACTTGTAGTCCAAAAAATGGCTGGTAGTTCCAGTGTAAAACATTCTTCCCTATTCAACCACAGACGTATAAGTGCTTTCACAGACAACTTCTGCTTCTATCTGAAGAAGCAGAAGTTATTTGTGAAAGCGCTTATATGTCTGTGATTGAATAAAGAAGAGTTTTTTACACTGGAACTACCTGCCTTTTTTGGACTACAAGTGTTTAACAATTAATAATCAAATGATTCAATATTTGTAGAACAATAGGACACATGTCCCAACAGTAGTTTTGGAGAAAAACATACCAGTTGATTATGTGTGTGAATTATTGGTGCAGATATATTGGGGGAGAGAGAAAGATGCCAGTTAACAACTGTATATGCTTCAATTGTTCACAAGTGTACTGATCATCACTTTACTCATTACTCTCCAGGTATGACCTCACTTTACATCTACCTATGGCCTGGGGTTGGGCAATGGAATGTTTGTGCACAGTGTATTACTAAAGCCTTCTTAAAGCTAATACATACATTTCCTTACCTGGTAGACCTGTGGAGGGAATATCTGTTAACACTACCTGACTGTTTCTACGCATATTCACATATTCAAGGTTACATATGTGACACGGACAGGGGTGCCCTGCACTCATGCTGTGTGTGTGTGTGTGTGTGTGTGTGCTACTGCCATACTCCACCTGGATTTCTGTCACCCTGGGTACTGGCAGTGGTGACCACTAGCTGTGACAACGTGACACTTGAGTGACATTTATCAGGAGAAACAGCTTGGTGTATGTACTTATCTTGCTGTCATTTGCAGCCTTGGGGTTGGACAGTGGAAATGTTGTACACTGTGTATTAGTACAGCCTTCTAACAGCTAATAGAAACATCTCCTTACCTGGCAGACCTGTGGAGGAAATTTCTGTTAACACTGCTTGATTATTTCTACACATATTTGCATATTCTCGAGTGAAATTATGCATACAGCTTACTACTACTCCTGGGATTCGAACCGTACCTGTTTGTGCAAAAAGATACAACAAGGTTGTGTTTCAACACAATGAACTTTTGAGGAATTGCTCTCTGTTTCTTGACTATTTTCTAACTAATACTCTCTTGGTTGGACAACCTGACCTTGTAATTCTAACATTCATGCATGGCAGATAGTTCTTATACTGTGTATTAATACTTTGACATATAGCAATCTGGAAAGCAATGGTTAACACTAAGCAATGCTGTAGGGGATACAGTATACTAGTTTACAGATTACTATTCAGGGATCAGATTTTGGTGCATGGAACATTTCATAGAGTTGATCTCCTGTTTTACAGCTCCACAATCTTTGTCAGATGAGCCTCAAATAATTCATGCTGTCAGAGCCATATTTGCTGTGCAGGAGCTGTACACATGTAGAGTCATACCACCACATACCAAAGTAAATGCAACAGTCTGGGGTTTTTAATTTTATTGAAGGGTACTAGCACTTTTATTGATAGATATCCTGTACATCAGTATTACTCTGCTAACATCTCGTTTATTCATTACACGCAGTGCACATTTTAACCTACTGGGAATTGACATTCTACTCATTTCTATTTATTTGCCCTGAATACTGCAAGCTAGATTTATACTGCCCAGCCTCCTGGTGCAGCCTTAGCAACCTGCTGTCATGTGTGTCTATGTTCACAGCCCTCTCATCTGCAGCTGTACAGGAGCTAAAGAAACATTTATGCATATCTATCAATCACATACACAGGCTGGGCTTTATTGAACACTAACTGATACTGATACTTACAAACTTCTGGATCATTCTGTGCCCATGTGTCTTGGGTCCACCGGTACAAGAGCTTCTTCTTTCTATGCTTGAAGTCAGCAAAATGGTGCCACACCTGCTCACCAGTTGGAGGGATGCCAGTAGCACTGCTGAGATCACATGCAAAATAGTCCCCGGCCACCACTTTGTATTGGGGGCCCTGGTACTGGCCCTGCAGCAGTCTCTCCTCATGGTGTTTCAGTAGGAGTCCAATCATAACCCTGGACTCCTGAATGCCCCAGTGCTGAGCCCAAAAGCACAAACCCTCTCCTACCCCAGCCAACTGGTTATGGCTGTATTCCTGCCTGCGAGGTTTAAATAGAGCCAAATTCCTGGCCTTTGCCATCATTCGACCGTTTTGAATATGTGGAGCTAAGCTAAGTGACAGGCAAACCCACATAGCTAAGGTTGGCAGTAATTAAAGGGATAAATATTGAGCACTGCTTAGCAATGCATAAATCCTTAGCTGAGCTACTTATTGCTTTACATTTAAGCAATGCTAACACCAGCTTAGCATAGCTGAACACTACTTAGCATTGCTCACATTTCATTTTATAGAGTATCAGGATTGTTAGATTGAGCCATCATTACTGACATATTGTAATTTTATGTTTACCTTCAATGACATTCCCCTATGTGCTTTCATTAAATTATATTCTTGTGTGACTATATTGTATGTGGCACCTGTCTTTATATGGGGGTTTCACATCTTTTCTAGACTGCTTTAGCAGGTTGCAGAAGTCTTGTACGTCACTTTAGTAATGCAGGAGGTGTGTCACAGAACCTGTCACACACCCTCTGCATTGCTTTCTTCATGCCATGGACACTGAAATGATCATTATCTCATTTCAGTGTCAGCGGATACTGAAATACTGGCATAATATTAGAGTAAATCTCTAATATTATGCCAGTTCAGATTAGAAAATGTGCACTTTCTGAGAGCAGGGGGCGTGTTCAGTTTCCATGCACTACTTGAACATGACCCTGCACTCATTCACAGTTCATGTCATTATAGGAAGTACAGCAGCATGCCTTCATGAATATTCAAGGTGCACTGCTGTGCCAAATGGACACAAACATCTCTGTGCAAGAATAGTCTTATTTTTGTATGGATTTTGTTAAATCCAGAGGTCTGTCTCATATCACCTACTTAGAGCTTATTTCTACTTGACTTACAAAGCCATGTCTAGCCCAGGTCTGTTAGAAATGCTACATCTAAAGAAATCCCAATCCCTCCACACCACTCACTTCAGAGACTCCAACCTTATTACCACAATCAAGAGAACATGCTGGAGAGAGATGTTCATAACCCAGAGACTGCCCATGCTGTGGAATAGACTTCCCATACATGTGAAACAGAGCACCTCACTGGGCCTCTTCAAGAGAAATCTTGATGAGTGGATGAGAAATAGAAAATTCACCCCAGGGATCACTCCAGTGGCTGTACTCAACAGAGTCCCTGGGAACTAATGCCAGGTGGCATGATGCCAGTGTAATCCAATGGGCTAGGCTTGTAAAGGCTCCAGGGCCATTAGAATAGTACACACCTATGGACCAATGAACCTATAAAGGAAAAGTTTCTTAAGTGGGGGTATCCTGAGGGATTGATATTTGAAGTTATGTCTAAGTTTAGAACTAAAAGGGAGAATAGGCATTTTTTGCAAATCTAGTTAAATATTTTGGGGCTCATAATAGTCCTGTACTAATGGAGAATAATTTACATGATGGTGATATTATGGACGGACAATCCCCACACATTTTAAATCCCCAAACTGGTTTTGGTAGTAACAGTAATAGGTTCATAGGCTCATAGGTTCATAGGTAGGTACTAGGCTATCTGCCCGAGGACATTTATAAGCCTAGCCAGAGTGTGTCGGCTTTCACCGCCCCATTGATTAATTAACTGATCCTATGTCAAGCAGAGCCAGTGAAGTGATCCCAGGGTTGTATTTTCTGTTACCCATCCATTCATCACAGTTTCTCTTGAAGAGTGTTAGTGAGGGGCTCTGCCTGATGTAGTTTGCATTTTGTTCCAAAACATGGGGAGACTCTGTGACAGGAATCTATCATTCCAGCATGTTCTATTTATTGTTGTGGCAAGGTTTAGCTCACTAGAGCGCATGGCTTGCAGTGACTTGGATTTCTTTAGGTGGAGCATGTCCATCAATTCTGAGTTGGGCATGGCCTTGTAAGTCAGGCAGAGATCACCTCTGAGTAAGCAATATGCCACTGAATACAGCTGGAGTTTTTTCAGTCTGCATAGGACATATGTTTGAGGCCAGTAATCCTCTTGGTGTGGTAGTTTTGTGGTCTTTCCAGCTGTTGGAAGTGTCTTGTGAGGTACATCCCAAATGGGGCATCGTACGAGTAGAGGGGCACTATAACCTCTTTATTTCTAGATGTGAACCCTTTAGTAATTAGATGGGCTACATAGAAGGATTTCCTAACTACTTTGACAATATGATTGTCAAAGGAGAGATAACTATCTACCCGGGTCCCCAGATCTCTTGGGAGGTTGGGAGGGTGGCCTAAAGGTTAAGGTGTTTGCCTTACAAACACAAGGTGTGTGGTTTGAGTCTCACAAGGGATAATTGGCTAGGCTTAAAATGGCTTGCAAGGGCAGTTAGCTTAGTATTAATCTATGAACCTATAAATCTATGAATCTTATTACGTCTTCTGTATTAAGGGGGCTGCCACCTATGTAGTAATTCATGGGTGTTTTGTTTTTCCCAAATGGGATGACTATGCATTTTTTGGCATTTAGTTTGAGGCCATGACTTTGACACCAGGTGTCCATCTCAGTAAGGCTTTTTTGGAGGATGTCCATGTCAGCCTGAGAGTCAATTATGGCTCCCAGTTTGCAGTCATTAGCAAACTTGGTTAGCCATAGTCCTCCTGTGTTTGCCTGTACTTCTGAGAAGTATATGCCAAACAGTAGGGGTCTCAGGACCGAGCCTTGTGGGACACCACTTGTGACTGGTTTAGAGTCGGACCTGGAGCCTGCTATTCTTACCTGTGAGGTCTGTCTGTAAGCCAGTTGGCAACCCATTTTGTGATGTAGGGGTTTATGTTCAGGCTGGTGAGTTTTTCTATAATACCTGAATGAGGAATGGTGTTGAACACCTTGGTGAGGTTAAGGTAGGCTGTGTGAACCACCTTTCTATCATCTATGGCCTTGGTGACTGTATCAATGAAGTCAACCAGGTTTAGTAGGCATGATCTGCCCTTAACAAAGCTGAACTGGGTCAGGTCAAGTGTTTGGAGGTTCCCAATGTCTTTGTTAATGAGTTCCATGATGATGTACTCCATAGCCTTGCAGACCAGGCTAGTCAGGCTTATGGGGCAATAGTTACCAGGGACAGTTGTGGCCCCTCCTTTGTGGAGCAGAATAACCATTGCTGTGTGCCATTCTATGGGCACGTAGCCTGTGGAGAGGCTGAGGTTGAACAGCGTGTTTAGGTGGGGGGTTAGCTTGTTCTGTAGTTCCTGCAAGACACATCCTGGGACACCATCTGGCCCCTTTGGTGCTGTGTTTTTGGCTTTTGAAAGGGCTGTTTTCACCTGTGCATCTGTGATTTCTGGGACACTACACTTTTCTGTCATTGTTGTGGGCCCTTTTGGAGGTGAGAGGGGGGGTGAAGTTTACACTGAATCTATCTGCCAGGATGTTGGCAATATCAGTAGGTTCAGTATATTTTGTGCTATTTTGCACTAGCTCAGAGCATATCTGTGAGTTGCCACTTAGATTCTTGACATAGCTAAAGAAGGCTTTGTGGTTACCTTTTGAATCCTTAGCTATTTTTCTTTGAAGTTAGCCTTAGATGATTTTATGAGGGACCTTTACTTTCTTACTGATACTGATCAGGGATGTCTTTTCTTCTTGGGATTTGCTTTTTTTCTGAACTAGTTTCCTCCTTTTATTGTATACCCTGTTTATGGCAGGTCAAATATGTACAATATGTGAAAAAACAAGCTTTTAAATCACAATAAATGCTGTTAAATCAGCGTTTAGGTAGAAAACAGTTAAGTACAACAAGAAAATACAGAAAACTGATACTTAATCACTCCAAAGACTCTCTTTTAAGCTAGAAGGCTAGTATCAGTTTAAGGCTTTCTAGTGCTTTCTAGTAGGTAAGTTACAGGAACGATCGGAAACAAGCGCAGATGTGGTCTTTTAAAACAGAAAGTTGAAAGAGATGTTCAGCTTCCCAAATGACCAATAAACTACAAATTCTTGGCCAGGAACCACTCCTCTTGTGTTAGACAGACTACCTAGTACTTACCACTCCCACTGATAACCTAGAAGCTATGTTGTAAGGGATATTTTATTTAAGAATTCTATTTTAAGTTATGATGATGAAGTAAGAGACCTTGTAGATAACCAGCAAAGAATTGTTTATAGAAAAGGCAAAAATCTCAAAAGTATTTATGAAAATCCACACAAACTAAAAAAGGTGGAGTGTATGCAGAAATGTGGTGCCTGTTCTTATTGATCATATATATTAGAAGTGAATAAGATCACTATTAACAGTTTTAAAATTAAGATGAAAGACGATTTTACATGTTATACTGATAGAGTGATTTATTGTGCCTCTTTTCATATTGTCCTTGTTTCTACACTGGCAAAATGGAGAGGAAATTAAGAAACAGGATATATGAACATTTAATGGACATTAAACTTAGGAAAGAGACTAATGCCCTTTATAGGCTTTATGTGGATAAACAGGGGAATTTCTTTAAATATATAATATTAGTAGCATTGAATATAAATGTTAGAGGGAGGGCAATGGCCATTACAGCTGGAGAAGAATGTGCTTATTTGGCAGATGTGCTTAAATGCAAATCATTGGCTAGGCTTAAATTATAATGTTTCTATTACAAGTGTTTTAAAATTAAAAGCATTGGATTGATGAGTTATTATAAATATTTTTAAACATTACTGTATATATATTTTTACTTTTACTCTATGAGTGAATTTAATTTTATGAATGCCTTTGATTTTATGCTACTGTTGAGTGCATTTCATTAATCTAGGGCACGTATCCTTTTGGAATAATTTTGGGTGGTTGAATTTGAGGGGGGGGGGTGTTGGTTTGAATGACAGTGATGTACTTTTTCATCAATATAAATGGAAGGTGTTGTAAGGCTGAATTTTTAATCTGAGGACATTTTAATAATAGAAAAGAAAATGCTTATCGTTTGTCATATTGCAGTAAATAAACTTGCTTTTTGAATTATATACATGTCAATAATGTTGACTAGACCGGAATTCCAAAACACGAAATGCTTTAATGGAAACCACAGAGAAAATACAAAAAAAAAAAAAAAAGTACTACTTAGCGCTTTCACCCATACATTTACACAGGCTTCATCAGAGTTAATACATTACAACTGTGAGTGACTTTTAAATCATTAAGCGTCATGCACATAGCTCTCTTACACCCAATCACAAACAACAGCAACATAATTACTAAAATAACTCACTAAAATTCAATTCGTATTCTTTTGAATGCTATTACAAGGTAACAGTTCCCAAAATCAAATATTTATCCACACAGAATGCATTCATTTAAAAAATACACATTGTAAAACATTTAAAATGTTTTTAAACTATACTAAAACTATGTATTCCTATTAAAACGTATATTCTAAACTTACACTAACGTTCAATTAACTTATCACAATTTAAATAATAAATTTTGAATTTAAAAATTAAAAAATTTTGATACCTTTGTTAAACATATTAGTTAAAAGCAATAAGATCTTAATTTTAAAATACTTGAAATTGAAATATGGTTATAGATTCCCGGGGGGTTTGAAGCATCAAGTCTAAGTTGCCATAGACATTCTTTTACCTCTAAAAGAGTCCTAGCATCACCTCCTATATCATTGTGTTTAACTCTGTCCACCACAAAAAATATAAATTTGTTGAAATTTAAACAAGCCTGACTATGCATGTATAAGACATTCAAACTTTTTTTGTTTTTGATACCTCTTATATGTTCATTTATTCTCAAACTCCGTTTTCTGATGGTTTTTCCTATATAAAATGTTGGACAACTCAAACAAGTAGCAATATATTGTATTACAATTAACATAACCTGGGCGTTTTATAGTTCTACCAAAATTATCAACTACTACATATGGTCCATTGTTAATAAATTTACAAAGCCCACAAGACCCACATTTACTCATTTTAGAGTTCTTGTACGCATTAACACTGCTGTCCATTTCTAATAATTCCTTCAAGTTTTTACCTCGGCTATAAGTAATAGTGCGTTTGTTACCTAGTATGTTCATGCTGTCATTATTATGCACTTTATCCCAAGTATCCAGTAAAATGGACTTAATTTGTCCTGCTAATGGATTACATGCCAGGATCATTGCCCTTCTATTACTTTCGTTTGTGGCATCCCTCATAGGAATAGTTCTCATACCTGTATTCAACAAACCACCTTTTAGTATAGGTTTAAAAATTGTTTTCCTTTTAGTCTCTATTTCACAATGAATATTGTACAGGATATCAATAGGATACCCCCGCTCAGAAAACATATTAACTAACTTGGTGAGCTCTACATCAAACACACAGTCTCACTCACTAATTTTGAAAGTCTCACCATTTGACCCTTAATTATATTCTTTTTCTGGTAAAAAGGGTGACAACTCTCAAAATGTAAGAAGGAATTAAAATATGTTTTTTTCCTAAAAAAACTTGATTCCATCTTGTTCTTTTCTTTATCATATATCAAAAGAAGGTCTAGATAGTCAATGGTCTCATGATGTATTTTGTAGGTGAACGTTAGAAACGAAGTGGAGGTGTTAATATATTCAATAAAATCGTGAACTTGTTCATTAACCCACTCCAAAAAATCAGAATGTCATCCAGGAAGTGCAGATATAATTTTATGTTTTTCATAAACTTGGAAGTAAATACATATTGTGTTTCCCAGTCTGCCAAAACCAAGTTGGCATATACTGCTGCACACTTGGCTCCTATTGCTAATCCTGTTGTTTGTTTGAAAAGTTCACCTTCAAACGAAAGAAAGTTGTTGTTCAAAACAATTTCAACAAGGTCAACTATCAAATTGAACTTGCCTCTATTGTAGTTACCAAACTTGACCAAACTGTTGTTAAACATTTCAAGCCCTTGGTCATGTGGTATAATAGAAAACAAGTTAATCACATCAATAGTTAACATCACAAATTTTTTATCCATATCTGTGTTGTTAATTATTTCTAAACAGTGCCAGGAGTCTCTCAAGATGTAAGGAAATCTATTCAAAATTTATTTACTATGGAAATCCACAAAGGAAGCCATAGCTTCCATTTTAGAGCCCTTGGCTGACACTATAGGTTGAAACGCTGGATGTCTGGGATTTTTGTGTATTTTTGGAATCCCAAATATTGATGGTATTACTGGAAAGTCAACTAACAAATATTTGTATTCATTTTTATCAATAGGTCCCTCCATCAGCCACTCATATAAGTCCCAGTAAATTTTGGCATAAGCTCTATTAACTTCATTCTTGGATACTCTTGTGTACGTACAGTTATCATTTAACAAATTTAACATAGTATTGGTGTAGTCTGTATTTAACATAAAAACTCCACTCCCTTTATCGGGTTTCGTTACCCTGTAGTTCTTATTAGATGTTAATTCTGCAAGGCAAAATCTTTCACCTGAAGTTAAATTGTCTTCCAATTTAATCTTCTTTTTGAGTAGTCTCCTAATTTGTGATTCACACATTTGTTCAAACAAATAAATATAGGGATTCACAGGGGGAATAAATAAACTTGACCTCTTAAGTGTTATTCTTTTATCTACCCAAGGATTGGGATTTTTGGAGAAAAACATGCATAGATTCAGTTGTCTAGTGTACATTTTAAGGCTCAACAATATTTTAGCCACCTAATATCTAAATGTGGGAACAAATTTAAAACCTTTATTAAGTAAGGTCAAGTGGTCTTTTTTCAACTGTAGTACTGTGAAATTGTATATGCACATGTTATCAAACTTGATGCAATGGCTATCTATGCCACTACCTGTTTCCCGGTCATTGAAAATCACATTCAAATCAACATTGTTATCAAATACATGATCACTGTGGTCAATTTCAGCATACGGTTCATACAATTCGTCTTCAAAAAATGAGCATATGTTTAAACTGTCTATTTCAGTATACTCAAACAAAGCATTAATAACATCAGTAGGTACTTCTGCTAGGTTTTGGTCTCTAGTTACAGCAGGACTATTACAAACTGTCATCTCAGATCCAAAAACCATGTAAAAACTATCATTATCAATCAGTGATTTCTCTGTGACCATCTCTGACAAATGGGCAGTCTCTGTCTTCTCCCCCTGAACTGCTCCTGCTGTACTGTGGCCTGGTTGCGCTGTCGGATTCTTTCCAAGCGCCGTACCTGAAAATTCTCTAAAAAATCACCGTTGTCATTGTCACTAAAATTGTCAGTATTATCGACAATAACATCATCATTCATTGTGCCATTAACCTCAGAAGAATTAAAATGTCCAACACCTTTATTAACTAATTCAAGTCTAGCAATACTATTTTTGTATTCCTTAAAGTGAACAAACACTCGATTGCTAGTATAGTCTTTACTGTCCCTATTAAGTTTGTCAGATTTAATAGCCAGTCCCTTGTTAACAAATGAATCAATGTCCCAAAATATTTTTTTCAAATTTATTCTTATTAAATTCAAACAGTAAATCCTTAGTAATACTTTTGTTAATCTGATCCAATTCTTCTTTTAAAGTATCAATTAAATGGTTATCGTTGCGAATAATAATGTGCACTAAATCCATACCTGTGCGGTTAAAAAATGTAGACAGTTCCTGAAACCCCTCAGTACCGACCTCAAATCCCATGGGTAGCTTAAATAACCTTAGTCCTTTAGTTACTTGCTGCAGTTCAATCGACCTTTCAAGATAAACATTGTCCATCTGCAGCGACTTAAACTTTCTCAGTTTAGATTCAAAAGTGGCAAGTTGGAGTTTAAGAGTGCCACTACCGGCAGTATTTGCTGTCCCTGATGCCCAATTGAAGGGCGTTGGGGCCAGCAATCTGTCTAAACCCCTCAAAAGATCTCCTTTGACTTTGTATTGTTGTGTAAATGAGTTGGGCCGGCATCACTTGCCACCCTGTTACTTTCTAATTCTCCGGTTTCCCATAGCGTTGTATCTCGCACCAAAGTGCCAGGAGGCGTGTGCATTGTATATAACAAGGCCTGTGACTCAGTTAAGGTAACTTCTCCGGAATTCTCTGCATTGTTACTTTTACTGCACAGGACCTTGTTCTGAAACATTTTAAACAATTTTTAGTTAGTTCTACATATTGTAGCATAAGTTGTTCCATGGTCAATCCAAGCAGCAATCTCTTGTTGAAGACGTGCAGTTAGCAATTCAACACAAACTAATACCAATAAACTGAACACGACCCAAACCAGTAATGTTGACCAGACCAGAATTCCAAAACACAAAATGCTTTAATGGAAACCACAGAGAAAATACAAAAAAACAAAAAACGTGCTACTTAGCGCTTTCACCTGTACATTTACACAGGCTTCATCAGAGTTAATTCATTACAACTGTGAGTGACTTTTAAATCAGTAACCGTCATGCACACACCTCTCTTACACCCAGTCACAAACAAGAGCAACATAATTACTAACATAACTCACTAAAATTCAATTTGCATTCTTTTGAATGCTATTACAAGGTGACACTTCCCAAAATCAAATATTTTATCCACACAGAATGCATTTATTTAAAAAATACATTATTGTAAAACATTTAAAATGTTTTTAAACTGTACTAAAACTATGTATTCCTATTAAAATGTAAATTCTAAACTTACACTAATGTCCAATTAACTTATCACAATTTAAATAATAAATGTTGAATTTTAAAATTTAAAAATGTTGATACCTTTGTTAAACATATTAGTTAAATGCAACAAGATCTTAATTTTAACATACTCAAAATTGAAATATGGTCATTGATTCCCAGGGGTTTTGAAGCATCAAGTCTAAGTTGCCATATACATTTTTTTACCTCTAAAAGAGTCCTAGCATCACCCCCTCCATCATTGTGTTTAACTCTGTCCACCACAAAAAATATAAATTTGTTGAAATTTATACAAGCCTGAGTATGCATGTATAAGACATTCAAAGTTTTTTTGTTTTTGATGTCTCTTATATATTCGTTTATTCTCAACCTCAGTTTTCTGATGGTTTTCCCTATATAAAATGATGGACAACTCAAACAAGTAGCAATATAAATCACCATTTTTGTATTACAATTAACATAACCTAGGCATTTTATAGTTCTACCAAAATTATGAACTGCTACATATGGTCCTTTGTTAATAAATTTACAAACTCCACAAGACCCACATTTACTTATTATAGAGTTCTTGTATACATTAGCACTGTTGTCCATCTCCAATAATTCCTTCAAGTTTTTACCTCGGCTATAAGTAATAGTGCGTTTGTTACCTAGTATGTTCATGCTATCATTATTAAGCACTCTATCCCATGTATCCAGTAAAATGGACTTAATTTGTCATGCTAATGGATTATATGGCAGGATCATTGCCGTTCTATTGCCTTTGTTTGTGGCATCCCTCATAGGAATAGTTCCCATACCTGTATTCAACAACCCTCCTTTTAGTATAGGTTTAAAAATTGTTTTCCTTTTAGTCTCTGTTTCCCAACGAATATTGTATAGGATATCAATAGGATACCCCCGCTCAGAAAACATATTAACTAACTTGGTGAGCTCTAAATCAAACACACTGATTCAGTCACTAATCTTGAAAGTCTCACCATTTGACCCTTAATTATATTCTTTTTCTGGGAAAAAGGGTGACAACTCTCAAAATGTACGAAGGAATTAGAATATGTTTTTTTCCTAAACAAACTTGATTCCATCTTGTTCTTTTCTTTATCATATATCAAAAGAACATCTAGATAGTCACAGGCCTCATGATGTATTTTGTAGGTGAACTTTAGAAACAAAGTGGAGGTGTTAATATATTCAATAAAATCGTGAACTTGTTCATTAACCCACTCCAAAAATTCAGAATGTCATCCAGGAAGCGCAGATATAATTTTATGTTTTTCATAAACTTGGAAGTAAATACATATTGTGTTTCCCAGTCTGCCAAAACCAAGTTGGCATATACTGCTGCACACTTGGCTCCCATTGCTAATCCTGTTGTTTGTTTGAAAAGTTCACCTTCAAACGAAAGAAAGTTGTTGTTCAAAACAATTTCAACAAGGTCAACTATCAAATTGAACTTGCCTCTATTGTAGTTACTAAACTTGACCAAACTGTTGTTAAACATTTCAAGCCCTTGGTCATGTGGTATAATAGAAAACAAGTTAATCACATCAATAGTTAACATCACAAATTTTTTATCCATATCTGTGTTGTTAATTATTTCTAAACAGTGCCAGGAGTCTCTCAAGATGTGAGGAAATCTATTCAAAATGTATTTACTATGGAAATCCACAAAGGAAGCCATAGCTTCCATTTTAGAGCCCTTGGCTGACACTATAGGTTGAAACGGTAGATGTTTGGGATTTTTGTGTATTTTTGGAATCCCAAATATTGATGGTATTACTGGAAAGTCAACTGACAAATATTCGTATTCATTTTTATCAATCGTTCCCTCCATCAGCCACTCATATAAGTGCCAGTCAATTTTGGCATAAGCTCTATTAACTTCATTCTTGGATACTCTTGTGTACGTACAGTTATCATTTAACAAATTTAACATAGTATTGGTGTAGTCTGTATTTAACATAACAACTCCAGCCCATTTATCGAGTTTCATTACCCTGTAGTTCTTATTAGATGTTAATTCTGCAAGGCAAAATATTTTGCCTGAAGTTAAATTGTCTTCCAATTTAATCTTCTTTTTGAGTACTCTCCTAATTTGTGATTCACACATTTGTTCAAACAAATAAATATAGGGATTCACAGGGGGAATAAATAAACTTGACCTGTTAAGTGTTATGCTTCTATCTACAAAAAGACTGGGATTTTTGGAGAAAAACATGCAAAGATTCAGTTGTCTACTGTATAGTTTAAGGTTCAATAATATTTTAGCCACCTCATATTTAAATGTGGGAACAAATGTATAATCTTTTTTTTTAAGTAAGGTCAAGTGGTCTTTTTTCAGCTGTAGTTCTGTGAAATTGTATATGCACATCTTAGCAAACTTGATGCAATGGCTATCTATGCCAGTACCTGTTTCCTGGTCATTGAAAATCACATTCAAATCAACATTGTTATCAAATACATGATCACTGTGGTCAATTTCAGCATACGGTTCATACAATTTGACTTCAAAAAATGATCATATGTTTAAGCTGTCCATTTCAGTATTCTCAAACAAAGCATTACTAACATCAGTAGGTACTTCTGCTAGGTTTTGGTCTCTAGTCACAGCAGGACTATTACAAACTGTCAGTTCAGATCCAAAAACCATGTCAAAACTATCATTATCAATCAGTGATTTCTCTGTGACCATCTCTGACAAATGGGCAGTCTCTGTCTTCTCCCCCTGAACTGCTCCTGCTGTACTGTGGCCTGGTTGCGCTCCCGGATTCTTTCCGAGCGCCGTACCTGAAAATTCTCTAAAAAATCACCGTTGTCATTGTCACAAAAATTGTCAGTATTATCGACCATAACATCATCGTTCATTGTTCCATTAACCTCAGAAGAAATAAAATGTCCAACACCTTTATTAACTAATTCAAGTCTAGCAATACTATTTTTGTATTCTTTAAAGTGAACAAACACTCGATTGCCAGCATAGTCTTTACTGTCCCTATTAAGTTTGTCAGATTTAATAGCCAGTCCCTTGTTAACAAATGAATCAATGTCCCAAAATATTTTTTTCAAATTTATTCTTATTAAATTCAAACAATAAATCCTTAGTAATACTGTTGTTAATCTGATCCAATTCTTCTTTTAAAGTATCAATTAAATGGTTATTGTTGTGAATAATAATGCGCACTAAATCCACACTTGTGCGGTTAAAAATGTAGACAGTTCCTGAAACCCCTCAGTACCGGCCTCAAATCCCATGGGTAGCTTAAATAACCTTAGTCCTTTAGGTACTTGCTGCAGTTCAATCGACCTTTCAAGATAAACATTGTCCATCTGCAGCGACCTAAACTTTTTCAGGTTTAGATTCAAAAGAGGCAAGTTGGACTTTAAGAGTGCCACTGCCGGTAGTATTTGCTTTCCCTGATGCCCAATTGAAGGGCGTTGGGGCCAGAATTCTGTCTAAACCCCTCAAAAGATCTCCATTGACTTTGTATTGCTGTGTAAATGAGTTGGGCTGGCATCAAGTGCCACCCTGTTACTTTCTAATTCTCCGGTTTCCCATAGCGTTTTATCTCGCACCGAAGTGCCAGGAGGCGTGTGCATTGTATATAACAAGGCCTGTGACTCAGTTAAGGTAACTTCTTCAGAATTCTCTGCATTGTTACTTTTACTGCACAGGCCCTTGTTCTGAAACATTTGAAACAATTTTTAGTTAGTTCTACATATTGTAGCATAAGTTGTTCCATGGTCAGTCCAAGCAGCAATCTCTTGTTGAGGACATGCAATTGGCAATTCAACACAAACTAATACCAATAAACTGAACATGACCCAAACCAGTAATGTAGACCAGACCATAATTCCAAAACACAAAATGCTTTAATGGAAACCACAGAGAAAATACAAAAAACAAAAAATGTACTACTTAGCGCTTTCACCCGTACATTTACAAAGGCTTCATCAGAGTTAATTCATTACAACTGTGAGTGACTTTTAAATCAGTAACCGTCATGCACACAACTCTCTTACACCCAGTCACAAACAACAGCAACATGATTACTAAAATAACTCACTAAAATTCAATTTGTATTCTTTTGAATGCTATTACAAGGTAAAAGTTAATTTTTTACTTTTTTAAAAAGGATTTTTGGAGAAAAAACATGCAAAGATTCAGTTGTCTAGTGTAAAGTTTAAGGTTCAATAATATTTTAGCCACCTCATATTTAAATGTGGGAACAAATTTATAACCTTTTTTTTAAGTAAGGTCAAGTGGTCATTTTTCAGCTGTAGTTCTGTGAAATTGTATATGCACATCTTAGCAAACTTGATGCAATGGCTATCTATGCCAGTACCTGTTTCCTGGTCATTGAAAATCACATTCAAATCAACATTGTTATCAAATACATGATCACTGTGGTCAATTTCAGCATACGGTTCATACAATTTGACTTCAAAAAATTATCATATGTTTAAGCTGTCTATTTCAGTATACTCAAACAAAGCATTACTAACATCAGTAGGTACTTCTGCTAGGTTTTGGTCTCTAGTCACAGCAGGACTATTACAAACTGTCAGTTCAGATCCAAAAACCATGTCAAAACTATCATTATCAATCAGTGATTTCTCTGTGACCATCTCTGACAAATGGGCAGTCTCTGTCTTCTCCCCCTGAACTGCTCTTGCTGTACTGTGGCCTGGTGGCGCTCCCGGATTCTTTCCGAGCACCGTACCTGAAAACTCTCTAAAAAATCACCGTTGTCATTGTCACTAAAATTGTCAGTATTATCGACCATATTTCATCATTCATTGTGCCATTAACCTCAGAAGAATTAAAATGTCCAACACCTTTATTAACTAATTCAAGTCTAGCAATACTATTTTTGTATTCTTTAAAGTGAACAAACACTCGATTGCTAACATAGTCTTTACTGTCCCTATTAAGTTTGTCAGATTTAATAGCCAGTCCCTTGTTAACAAATGAATCAATGTCCCAAAATATTTTTTTCAAATTTATTCTTATTAAATTCAAACAATAAATCCTTAGTAATACTGTTGTTAATCTGATCCAATTCTTCTTTTAAAGTATCAATTAAATGGTTATTGTTGCGAATAATAATGCGCACTAAATCCATACCTGTGCGGTTAAAAAATGTAGACAGTTCCTGAAACCCCTCAGTACCGGCCTCAAATCCCATGGGTAGCTTAAATAACCTTAGTCCTTTAGGTACTTGCTGCAGTTCAATCGACCTTTCAAGATAAACATTGTCCATCTGCAGCGACTTAAACTTTCTCAGGTTTAGATTTAAAAGTGGCAAGTTGGACTTTAAGAGTGCCACTGCCGGTAGTATTTGCTGTCCCTGATTCCCAATTGAAGGGCATTGGGGCCAGCATTCTGTCTAAACCCCTCAAAAGATCTCCATTGACTTTGTATTGTTGTGTAAATGAGTTGGGCCGGCATCACTTGCCAACCTGTTACTTTCTAATTCTCCGGTTTCCCATAGTGTTGTATCTCGCACCAAAGTGCCAGGAGGCGTGTGCATTGTATATAACAAGGCCTGTGACTCAGTTAAGATAACTTCTTCAGAAGTCTCCGCATTGTTACTTTTACTGCACAGGCCCTTGTTCTGAAACATTTGAAACAATTTTTAGTTAGTTCTACATATTGTAGCATAAGTTGTTCCATGGTCAATCCAAGCAGCAATCTCTTGTTGAGGACGTGCAGTTGGCAATTCAACACAAACTAATACCAATAAACTGAACACGACCCAAACCAGTAATGTTGACCAGACCAGAATTCCAAAACACAAAATGCTTTAATGGAAACCACAGAGAAAATACAAAAAACAAAAAATGTACTACTTAGCGCTTTCACCCGTACATTTACAAAGGCTTCATCAGAGTTAATTCATTACAACTGTGAGCGACTTTTAAATCAGTAACCGTCATGCACACACCTCTCTTATACCCAGTCACAAACAACAGCAACATGATTACTAAAATAACTCACTAAAATTCAATTTGTATTTTTTTGAATGCTATTACAAGGTAAAAGTTACAAAATCAAATATTTTATCCACACAGAAAGCATTCATTTAAAAAATTCATTATTGTAAAACATTTAAAATGTTTTTAAACTGTACTAAAACTATGTATTCCTATTAAAATGTATATTCTAAACTTACACTAATGTCCAATTAACTTATCACAATTTAAATAATAAATGTTGAATTTTAAAATTTTAAAATTTTGATACCTTTGTTAAACATATTAGTTAAATGCAACAAGATCTTAATTTTAAAATACTCGAAATTGAAATATGGTCATTGATTCCCAGGGGCTTTGAGGCATCAAGTCTAAGTTGCCATAGACATTTTTTTACCTCTAAAAGAGTCCTAGCATCACCCCCTCCATCATTGTGTTTAACTCTGTCCACCACAAAAAATATAAATTTGTTGAAATTTAAACAAGCCTGAGTATGCATGTATAAGACATTCAAACTTTTTTTGTTTTTGATGTCTCTTATATGTTCATTTATTCTCAACCTCAGTTTTCTGATGGTTTTCCCTATATAAAATGTTGGACAACTCAAACAAGTAGCAATATAAATCACCATTTTTGTATTACAATTAACATAAACTAGGCATTTTATAGTTCTACAAAAAATTATGAACTGCTACATATGGTCCATTGTTAATAAATTTACAAACCCCACAAGACCCACATTTACTTATATTAGAGTTCTTGTATACATTAGCATTGTTGTCCATCTCCAATAATTCCTTCAAGTTTTCACCTCGGCTATAAGTAATAGTGCGTTTGTTACCTAGTATGTTCATGCTGTCATTATTAAGATCTCTATCCCATGTATCCAGTAAAATGGGCTTAATTTGTCCTGCTAATGGATTATATGGCAGGATCATTGCCCTTCTATTACCTTCGTTTGTGGCATCCCTCATAGGAATAGTTCCCATACCTGTATTCAACAACCCTCCTTTTAGTATAGGTTTAAAAATTGTTTTCCTTTTCATCTCTATTTCCAAACAAATATTGTATAGGATATCAATAGGATACCCCCGTTCAGAAAACATATTAACTAACTTGGTGAGCTCTACATCAAACACACTGTCTCACTCACTAATCTTGAAAGTCTCACCATTTGACCCTTAATTATATTCTTTTTCTGGGAAAAAGGGTGACAACTCTCAAAATGTACGAAGGAATTAGAATATATTTTTTTCCTAAACAAACTTGATTCCATCTTGTTCTTTTCTTTATCATATATCAAAAGAACGTCTAGATAGTCACAGGTCTCATGATGTATTTTGTAGGTGAACTTTAGAAACGAAGTGGAGGTGTTAATATATTCAATAAAATCATGAACTTGTTCATTAACCCACTCCAAAAATTCAGAATGTCATCCAGGAAGCGCAGATATAATTTGATGTTTTTCATAAACTTGGAAGTAAATACATATTGTGTTTCCCAGTGTTCCAAAACCAAGTTGGCATATACTGTTGCACACTTGGCTCCCATTGCTAATCCTGTTGTTTGTTTGAAAAGTTCACCTTCAAACGAAATAAAGTTGTTGTTCAAAACAATTTCAACAAGGTCAACTATCAAATTGAACTTGCCTCTATTGTAGTTACTAAACTTGACCAAACTGTTGTTAAATATTTCAAGCCCTTGGTCATGTGGTATAATAGAAAACAAGTTAATCACATCAATAGTTAACATCACAAATTTTTTATCCATATCTGTGTTGTAAATTATTTCTAAACAGTGCCAGGAGTCTCTCAAGATCTGAGGAAATCTATTCAAAATGTATTTACTATGGAAATCCACAAAGGAAGCCATAGCTTCCATTTTAGAGCCCTTGGCTGACACTATAGGTTGAAACGGTGGATGTCTGGGATTTTTGTGTATTTTTGGAATCCCAAATATTGATGGTATTACTGGAAAGTCAACTAACAAATATTTGTATTCATTTTTATCAATAGGTCCCTACATCAGCCACTCATATAAGTGCCAGTCAATTTTGGCATAAGCTCTATTAACTTCATTCTTGGATACTCTTGTGTACGTACAGTTATCATTTAACAAATTTAACATTGTATTGGTGTAGTCTGTATTTAACATAAAAACTCCACCCCCTTTATCGGTTTACGTTACCCGGTAGTTCTTATTAGATGTTAATTCTGCAAGGCAAAATCTTTCACCTGAAGTTAAATTGTCTTCCAATTTAATCTTCTTTTTGAGTAGTCTCCTAATTTGTGATTCACACATTTGTTCAAACAAATAAATATAGGGATTCACAGGGGGAATAAATAAACTTGACCTCTTAAGTGTTATACTTCTATCTACCCAAGGATTGGGATTTTTGGAGAAAAACATGCATAGATTCAGTTGTCTAGTGTACAGTTTAAGGTTCAACAATATTTTAGCCACCTAATATCTAAATGTGGGAACAAATTTAAAACCTTTTTTAAGTAAGGTCAAGTGGTCTTTTTTCAACTGTAGTTCTGTGAAATTGTATATGCACATGTTATCAAACTTGATGCAATGGCTATCTATGCCACTACCTGTTTCCTGGTCATTGAAAATCACATTCAAATAAACATTGTTATCAAATACATGATCACTGTGGTCAATTTCAGCATACGGTTCGTACAATTCGTCTTCAAAAAATGAGCATATGTTTAAACTGTCTATTTCAGTATACTCAAACAAAGCATTACTAACATCAGTAGGTACTTCTGCTAGGTTTTGGTCTTTAGTCTCAGCAGGACTATTACAAACTGTCATCTCAGATCCAAAAACCATGTAAAAACTATCATTATCATGTAGTGATTTCTCTGTGACCATCTCTGACAAATGGGCAGTCTCTGTCTTCTCCCCCTGAACTGCTCCTGCTGTACTGTGGCCTGGTTGCACTCCCGGATTCTTTTTGAGCATCGTACTTGAAAATTTTCTAAAAAATCACCGTTGTCATTGTCTCTAAAATTGCCAGTATTATCGACCATAACATCATCGTTCATTGTGCCATTAACGTCAGAAGAATTAAAATGTCCAACACCTTTATTAACTAATTCAAGTCTAGCAATACTATTTTTGTATTCTTTAAAGTGAACAAACACTCGATTGCTAGCATAGTCTTTACTGTCCCTATTAAGTTATTCAGATTTAATAGCCAGTCCCTTGTTAACAAATGAATCAATGTCCCAAAATATTCTTTTCAAATTTATTCTTATTAAATTCAAACAGTAAATCCTTAGTAATACTGTTGTTAATCTGATCCAATTCTTCTTTTAAAGTATCAATTTAACGGTTATTGTTGGGAATAATAATGCACACTAAATCCATACCTGTGAGGTTAAAAAATGTAGACAGTTCCTGAACCCCTCAGTACCGACCTCAAATCCCATGGGTAGCTTAAATAACCTTAGTCCTTAAGGTACTTGCTTCAGTTCAATCGACCTTTCAAGATAAACATTGTCCATCTGCAGCGACTTAAACTTTCTCAGTTTGGATTCAAAAGTGGCAAGTTGGACTTTAAGAGTGCCACTACTGGTAGTATTTTCTGTCCCTGATGCCCAATTGAAGGGTGTTGGGGCCAGCATTCTGTCTAAACCCCTCAAAAGATCTCCATTGACTTTGTATTGTTGTGTAAATGAGTTGGGCCGGCATCACTTGCCACCCTGTTACTTTCTAATTCTCCGGTTTCCCATAGTGTTGTATCTCGCACCGAAGTGCCAGGAGGCATGTGCATTGTATATAACAAGGCCTGTGACTCAGTTAACATAACTTCTTCAGAAGTCTCCGCATTGTTACTTTTACTGCACAGGCCCTTGTTCTGAAACATTTGAAACAATTTTTAGTTAGTTCTACATATTGTAGCATAAGTTGTTCCATGGTCAATCCTAGCAGCAATCTCTTGTTGAGGACATGCAGTTGGCAATTCAACACAAACTAATACCAATAAACTGAACACGACCCAAACCAGTAATGTTGACCAGACCAGAATTCCAAAACACAAAATGCTTTAATGGAAACCACAGAGAAAATACAAAAAACAAAAAATGTACTACTTAGCGCTTTCACCCATACATTTACAAAGGCTTCATCAGAGTTAATTCATTACAACTGTGAGCGACTTTTAAATCAGTAACCGTCATGCACACACCTCTCTTATACCCAGTCACAAACAACAGCAACATGATTACTAAAATAACTCACTAAAATTCAATTTGTATTTTTTTGAATGCTATTACAAGGTAAAAGTTACAAAATCAAAAATTTTATCCACACAGAAAGCATTCATTTAAAAAAATCATTATTGTAAAACATTTAAAATGTTTTTAAACTGTACTAAAACTATGTATTCCTATTAAAATGTATATTCTAAACTTACACTAATGTCCAATTAACTTATCACAATTTAAATAATAAATGTTGAATTTTAAAATTTTAAAATTTTGATACCTTTGTTAAACATATTAGTTAAATGCAACAAGATCTTAATTTTAAAATACTCGAAATTGAAATATGGTCATTGATTCCGAGGGGTTTTGAAGCATCAAGTCTAAGTTGCCATAGACATTTTTTTACCTCTAAAAGAGTCCTAGCATCACCCCCTCCATCATTGTGTTTAACTCTGTCCACCACAAAAAATATAAATTTGTTGAAATTTAAACAAGCCTGAGTATGCATGTATAAGACATTTAAACTTTTTTTGTTTTTGATGTCTCTTATATAGTGATTTATTCTCAACCTCAGTTTTCTGATGGTTTTCCCTATATAAAATGTTGGACAACTCAAACAAGTAGCAATATAAATCACCATTTTTGTATTACAATTAACATAACCTAGGCAATTTATTGTTCTACCAAAATTATGAGCTGCTACATATGGTCCTTTGTTAATAAATTTACAAACCCCACAAGACCCACATTTACTTATTATAGAGTTCTTGTATACATTAGCACTGTTGCCCATCTCCAATAATTCCTTCAAGTTTTTACCTCGGCTATAAGTAATAGTGCGTTTGTCACCTAGTATGTTCATGCTGTCATTATTAAGCACTCTATCCCATGTATCCAGTAAAATGGACTTAATTTGTCCTGCTAATAGATTATATGGCAGGATCATTGCCCTTCTATTACCTTCATTTGTGGCATCCCTCATAGGAATAGTTCCCATACCTGTATTCAACTACCTCTTTTTAGTATAGGTTTAAAAATTGTTTTCCTTTTAGTCTCTATTTCCCAACGAATATTGTATAGGATATCAATAGGATACACCCGCTCAGAGAACATATTAACTGACTTGGTGAGCTCTACATCAAACACACTGTCTCACTCATTAATCTTGAAAGTCTCACCATTTGACCCTTAATTATATTCTTTTTCTGGGAAAAAGGGTGACAACTCTCAAAAAGAACGAAGGAATTAGAATATGTTTTTTTCATAAACAAACTTGATTCCATCTTGTTCTTTTCTTTATCATATATCAAAAGAATGTCTAGATAGTCACAGGTCTCATGATGTATTTTGTAGGTGAACTTTAGAAATGAAGTCGAGGTGTTAATATATTCAATAAAATCGTGAACTTGTTCATTAACCTACTCCAAAAATTCAGAATGTCATCCAGTAAGCGCAGATATAATTTGATGTTTTTCATAAACTTGGAAGTAAATACATATTGTGTTTCCCAGTGTTCCAAAACCAAGTTGGCATATACTGTTGCACACTTGGCTCCCATTGCTAATCCTGTTGTTTGTTTGAAAAGTTCACCTTCAAACGAAATAAAGTTGTTGTTCAAAACAATTTCAACAAGGTCAACTATCAAATTGAACTTGCCTCTATTGTAGTTACTAAACTTGACCAAACTGTTGTTAAACATTTCAAGCCCTTGGTCATGTGGTATAATAGAAAACAAGTTAATCACATCAATAGATAACATCACAAATTTTTTATCCATATCTGTGTTGTAAATTATTTCTAAACAGTGCCAGGAGTCTCTCAAGATCTGAGGAAATCTATTCAAAATTTATTTACTATGGAAATCCACAAAGGAAGCCATAGCTTCCATTTTAGAGCCCTTGGCGGACACTATAGGTTGAAATGGTGGATGTCTGGGATTTTTGTGTATTTTTGGAATCCCTAATATTGATGGTATTACTGGAAAGTCAACTAAGAAATATTTGTATTCATTTTTATCAATAGGTCCCTACATCAGCCACTCATATAAGTGCCAGTCAATTTTGGCATAAGCTCTATTATCTTCATTCTTGGATACTCTTGTGTACGTACAGTTATCATTTAACAAATTTAACATTGTATTGGTGTAGTCTGTATTTAACATAAAAACTGCACCCCCTTTATCGGTTTTCGTTACCCGGTAGTTCTTATTAGATGCTAATTCTGCAAGGCAAAATCTTTCACCTGAAGTTAAATTGTCTTCCAATTTAATCTTCTTTTTGAGTGGTCTCCTAATTTGTGATTCACACATTTGTTCAAACAAATAAATATAGGGATTCACAGGGGGAATAAATAAACTTGACCTCTTAAGTGTTATACATCTATCTACCCAAGGATTGGGATTTTTGGAGAAAAGCATGCATAGATTCAATTGTCTAGTGTACAGTTTAAGGTTCAACAATATTTTAGCCACCTAATATCTAAATGTGGGAACAAATTTAAAACCTTTTTTAAGTAAGGTCAAGTGGTCTTTTTTCAACTGTAGTTCTGTGAAATTGTATATGCACATGTTATCAAACTTGATGCAATGGCTATCTATGCCACTACCTGTTTCCTGGTCATTGAAAATCACATTCAAATCAACATTGTTATCAAATACATGATCACTGTGGTCAATTTCAGCATACGGTTCGTACAATTCGTCTTCAAAAAATGAGCATATGTTTAAACTGTCTATTTCAGTATACTCAAACAAAGCATTACTAACATCAGTAGGTACTTCTGCTAGGTTTTGGTCTCTAGTCACAGCAGGACTATTACAAACTGTCATCTCAGATCCAAAAACCATGTAAAAACTATCATTATCAATCAGTGATTTCTCAGTGACCTTCTCTGACAAATGGGCAGTCTCTGTCTTCTCCCCCTGAACTGCTCCTGCTGTACTGTGGCCTGGTTGCGCTCCCGGATTCTTTCCGAGCGCCGTACCTGAAAATTCTCTAAAAAATCACCGTTGTCATTGTCACTAAAATTGTCAGTATTATCGACCATAACATCATCGTTCATTGTGCCATTAACCTCAGAAGAATTAAAATGTCCAACACCTTTATTAACTAATTCAAGTCTAGCAATACTATTTTTGTATTCTTTAAAGTGAACAAACACTCGATTGCTAGCATAGTCTTTACTGTCCCTATTAAGTTTGTCAGATTTAATAGCCAGTCCCTTGTTAACAAATGAATCAATGTCCCAAAATATTTTTTTCAAATTTATTCTTATTAAATTCAAACAATAAATCCTTAGTAATACTGTTGTTAATCTGATCCAATTCTTCTTTTAAAGTATCAATTAAATGGTTATTGTTGCGAATAATAATGCGCACTAAATCCATACCTGTGTGGTTAAAAAATGTAGACAGTTCCTGAAACCCCCCGGTACCGACCTCAAATCCCATGGGTAGCTTAAATAACCTTAGTCCTTTAGGTACTTGCTGCAGTTCAATCGACCTTTCAAGATAAACATTGTCCATCTGCAGTGACTTAAACTTTCTCAGTTTAGATTCAAAAGTGGCAAGTTGGACTTTAAGAGTGCCACTACCGGTAGTATTTGCTGTCCCTGATGCCCAATTGAAGGGCGTTGGGGCCAGCATTCTGTCTAAACCCCTCAAAAGATCTCCATTGACTTTGTATTGTTGTGTAAATGAGTTGGGCCGGCATCACTTGCCAACCTGTTACTTTCTAATTCTCCGGTTTCCCATAGCATTGTATCTCGCACCGAAGTGCTAGGACGCGTGTGCATTGTATATAACAAGGCCTGTGACTCAGTTAAGGTAACTTCCTCGGAATTCTCCACATTGTTACTTTTACTGCACAGGCCCTTGTTCTGAAACATTTGAAACAATTTTTAGTTAGTACTACATATTGTAGCATAAGTTGTTCCATGGTCAATCCAAGCAGCAATCTCTTGTTGAGGATGTGCAGTTGGCAATTCAACATAAACTAATAGCAATAAACTGAACACGACCCAAACCAGTAATGTTGACCAGACCAGAATTCCAAAACACAAAATGCTTTAATGGAAACCACAGAAAAAATACAAAAAACAAAAAATGTACTACTTAGCGCTTTCACCTGTACATTTACACAGGCTTCATCAGAGTTAATTCGTTACAACTGTGAGTGACTTTTAAATCATTAACCATCATGCACACACCTCTCTTACACCCAGTCACAAACAACAGCAACATAATTACTAAAATAACTCACTAAAATTCAATTTGCATTCTTTTGAATGCTATTACAAGGTAACAGTTCCCAAAATCAAATATTTTATCAACACAGAATTAATTTATTTAAAAAATACATTATTGTAAAACATTTAAAATATTTTTAAACTGTACTAAAACTATGTATTCCTATTAAAATGTATATTCTAAACTTACACTAATGTCCAATTAACTTATCACAATTTAAATAATAAATGTTGAATTTTAAAATTTTAAAAGTTTGATACCTTTGTTAAACATATTAGTTAAATGCAACAAGATCTTAATTTTAAAATACTCAAAATTGAAATATGGTCATTGATTCCCAGGGGTTTTGAAGCATCAAGTGTAAGTTGCCATAGACATTTTTTACCTCTAAAAGAGTCCTAGCATCACCCCCTCCATCATTGTCTTTAACTCTGTCCACCACAAAAAATATAAATGTGTTGAAATTTAAACAAGCCTGAGTATGCATGTATAAGACATTCAAACTTTTTTTGTTTTTGATGTCTCTTATATATTCATTTATTCTCAACCTCAGTTTTCTGATGGTTTTCCCTATATAAAATGTTGGACAACTCAAACAAGTAGCAATATAAATCACCATTTTTGTACTACAATTAACATAACCTAGGCATTTTATAGTTCTACCAAAATTATGAACTGCTACATATGGTCCTTTGTTAATAAATTTACAAACCCCACAAGACCCACATTTACTTATTATAGAGTTCTTGTATACATTAGCACTGTTGTCCATCTCCAATAATCCCTTCAAGTTTTTACCTCAGCTATAAGTAATAGTGCGTTTGTTACCTAGTATGTTCATGCTATCATTATTAAGCACTGAAAATTCTGTAAAAACATCACCGTTGTCATTGTCACTGAAATTGTCAGTATTATCAACCATAACATCATTGTTCATTGTGCCATTAACCTCAGAAGAATTAAAATGTCCAACACCTTTATTAACTAATTCAAGTCTAGCAATACTATTTTTGTATTCTTTAAAGTGAACAAACACTCGATTGCTACCATAGTCTTTACTGTCCCTATTAAGTTTGTCAGATTTAATAGCCAGTCCCTTGTTAACTAATGAATCAATGTCCAAAAATATTTTTTTGAATTTATTCTTATTAAATTCAAACAATAAATCCTTAATAATACTGTTGTTAATCTGATCCAATTCTTCTTTTAAAGTATCAATTAAACGGTTATTGTTGCGAATAATAATGCGCACTAAATTCATACCTGTGTGGTTAAAAAGTGTAGACAGTTCCGGAAACCCCTCAGTACTGACCTCAAATTCCATGGGTAACTTAAATAACCTTAGTCCTTCAGGTACTTGCTGCAGTTCAATCGACCTTTTAAGATAAACATTGTCCATCTGCAGCGACTTAAACTTTCTCAGTTTAGATTCAAAAGTGGCAAGTTGGACTTTAAGAGTGCCACTACCGGTAGTATTTGCTGTCCCTGATGCCCAATTGAAAGTCGTTGGGGCCAGCATTCTGTCTAAACCCCTTGAATGGTCTCCATTGACTTTGTTTGTATTGTTGTGTAAATGAGTTTGGCCGGCATCACTTGCCACCCTGTTACTTTCTAATTCTCCGGTTTCCCTTAGGATTGTATCTCGCACCAAAGTGCTAGGAGGCGTGTGCATTGTATATAACAAGGCCTGCGACTCAGTTAAGGTAACTTCCTCGGAATTCTCCACATTGTTACTTTTACTGCACAGGCCCTTGTTCTGAAACATTTGAAACAATTTTTAGTTAGTACTACATATTGTAGCATAAGTTGTTCCATGGTCAATCCAAGCAGCAATCTCTTGTTGAGGATGTGCAGTTGGCAATTCAACATAAACTAATAGCAATAAACTGAACACGACCCAAACCAGTAATGTTGACCAGACCAGAATTCCAAAACACAAAATGCTTTAATGGAAACCACAGAAAAATACAAAAAACAAAAAATGTACTACTTAGCGCTTTCACCTGTACATTTACACAGGCTTCATCAGAGTTAATTCGTTACAACTGTGAGTGACTTTTAAATCATTAACCATCATGCACACACCTCTCTTACACCCAGTCACAAACAACAGCAACATAATTACTAAAATAACTCACTAAAATTCAATTTGCATTCTTTTGAATGCTATTACAAGGTAACAGTTCCCAAAATCAAATATTTTATCAACACAGAATTAATTTATTTAAAAAATACATTATTGTAAAACATTTAAAATATTTTTAAACTGTACTAAAACTATGTATTCCTATTAAAATGTATATTCTAAACTTACACTAATGTCCAATTAACTTATCACAATTTAAATAATAAATGTTGAATTTAAAAATTTTAAAAGTTTGATACCTTTGTTAAACATATTAGTTAAATGCAACAAGATCTTAATTTTAAAATACTCAAAATTGAAATATGGTCATTGATTCCCAGGGGTTTTGAAGCATCAAGTGTAAGTTGCCATAGACATTTTTTACCTCTAAAAGAGTCCTAGCATCACCCCCTCCATCATTGTCTTTAACTCTGTCCACCACAAAAAATATAAATGTGTTGAAATTTAAACAAGCCTGAGTATGCATGTATAAGACATTCAAACTTTTTTTGTTTTTGATGTCTCTTATATATTCATTTATTCTCAACCTCAGTTTTCTGATGGTTTTCCTATATAAAATGTTGGACAACTCAAACAAGTAGCAATATAAATCACCATTTTGTACTACAATTAACATAACCTAGGCATTTTATAGTTCTACCAAAATTATGAACTGCTAGATATGGTCCTTTGTTAATAAATTTACAAACCCCACAAGACCCACATTTACTTATTATAGAGTTCTTGTATACATTAGCACTGTTGTCCATCTCCAATAATCCCTTCAAGTTTTTACCTCAGCTATAAGTAATAGTGCGTTTGTTACCTAGTATGTTCATGCTATCATTATTAAGCACTGAAAATTCTGTAAAAACATCACCGTTGTCATTGTCACTGAAATTGTCAGTATTATCAACCATAACATCATTGTTCATTGTGCCATTAACCTCAGAAGAATTAAAATGTCCAACACCTTTATTAACTAATTCAAGTCTAGCAATACTATTTTTGTATTCTTTAAAGTGAACAAACACTCGATTGCTACCATAGTCTTTACTGTCCCTATTAAGTTTGTCAGATTTAATAGCCAGTCCCTTGTTAACTAATGAATCAATGTCCAAAAATATTTTTTTGAATTTATTCTTATTAAATTCAAACAATAAATCCTTAATAATACTGTTGTTAATCTGATCCAATTCTTCTTTTAAAGTATCAATTAAACGGTTATTGTTGCGAATAATAATGCGCACTAAATTCATACCTGTGTGGTTAAAAAGTGTAGACAGTTCCGGAAACCCCTCAGTACTGACCTCAAATTCCATGGGTAACTTAAATAACCTTAGTCCTTCAGGTACTTGCTGCAGTTCAATCGACCTTTTAAGATAAACATTGTCCATCTGCAGCGACATAACTTTCTCAGTTTAGATTCAAAAGTGGCAAGTTGGACTTTAAGAGTGCCACTACCGGTAGTATTTGCTGTCCCTGATGCCCAATTGAAAGTCGTTGGGGCCAGCATTCTGTCTAAACCCCTTGAATGGTCTCCATTGACTTTGTTTGTATTGTTGTGTAAATGAGTTTGGCCGGCATCACTTGCCACCCTGTTACTTTCTAATTCTCCGGTTTCCCTTAGGATTGTATCTCACACCAAAGTGCTAGGAGGCGTGTGCATTGTATATAACAAGGCCTGCGACTCAGTTAAGGTAACTTCTTTGTAATTCTCCGCATTGTTACTTTTACTGCACAGGCCCTTGTTCTGAAACATTTGAAACATTTTTGAGTTAGTTCTACATATTGTAGCATAAGTTGTTCCATGTCGAATCCAAGCAGCAATCTCTTGTTGAGGAAGTGCAGTTGGCATTTCAACACAAACTAATACCAATAAACTGAACACGACCCAAACCAGTAATGTTGACCAGACCGGAATTCCAAAACATGAAATGCTTTAATGGAAACCACAGAGAAAATACAAGAAACAAAAAACATACTACTTAGCGCTTTCACCCGTACATTTACACAGGCTTCATCAGAGTTAATTCATTACAACTGTGAGTGACTTTTAAATCAGTAAACGTCATGCACAGACCTCTCTTACACCCAGTCACAAACAACAGCAACATAATTACTAAAATAACTCACTAAAATTCAATTTGTATTCTTTTGAATTCTATTACAAGGTAACAGTTCCCAAAATCAAATATTTTATCCACACAGAATGCATTCATTCATTTAAAAAATACACAATTGTAAAACATTTAAAATGTTTTAAACTGTACTAAAACTATGTATTGCTATTAAAACATATATTCTAAACTTACACTAACGTCCAATTAACTTATCACAATTTAAATAATAAATTTTGAATTTTAAAATTTTAAAATTTTGTTACCTTTGTTAGACATATTAGTTAAATGCAATAAGATCTAAATTTTAAAATACTCAAAATTGAAATATGGTCATTGATTCCCGGGGCTTTTGAAGCATCAAGTGAAAGTTGCCATAGACCTTCTTTTACCTCTATAAGAGTCCTAGCATCACCCCCTTATCATTGTGTGGAACTCTGTCCACCACAAAAAATATAAACTTGTTGAAATTTAAACAAGCCTGACTATGCATGTATAAGGCATTCAAACTTTTTTTTTTTTGTTGTCTCTTATATGTTCATTTATTCTCAACCTCGGTTTTCCCTATATAAAATGTTGGACAACTCAAACAAGTAGCAATATAAATCACCATTTTTGTATTACAAGTAACATAACCTGGGCATTTTATAGTTCTACCAAAATTATGAAGTACTACATATGGACCATTGTTAATAAATTTACAAACCCCACAAGACCCACATTTACTCATTTTAGAGTTCTTGTACACATTAACACTGTTGTCCATCTCCAATAATTCCTTCAAGTTTTTACCTCGGCTATAAGTAATAGTGGGTTTGTTACCTAGTATGTTCATGCTGTCATTATTAAGCATTCTATCCCATGTATCCAGTAAAATGGACTTAATTTGTCCTGCTAATGGATTATGTGGCAGGATCATTGCCATTCTATTACCTTCGTTTGTGGCATCCCTCAGAGGAATAGTTCCCATACCTGTATTCAACAACTCTCCTTTTAGTATAGATTTAAAAATTGTTTTCCTTTTAGTCTCTATTTCACAATGAATATTGCATAGGATATCAATAGGATACCCCCACTCAGAAAACATATTAACTAACGTGGTGAGCTCTACATCAAACAAACTGGACATTGGAGATGGACAACAGTGTTAATGTATACAAGAACTCTAAAATGAGTAAATGTGGGTCTTGTGGGGTTTGTAAATTTATTAAATGTATTAACAATGGACCATATGGACCATATGTAGTAGTTCATAATTTTTATAGAAGTATAAAATGCCCAGGTTATGCATGCATAGTCAGGCTTGTTTAAATTTCAACAAATTTATATTTTTTGTGGTGGACAGAGTTCCACGCAATGATAGAGGGGGTGATGCTAGGACTCTTTTAGAAATAAAAGAATGTCTATGGCAACTTAGACTTGATGCTTCAAAACTCCTTGGAATCAATGACCATATTTCAATTTCGAGTATTTTAAAATTAAGATCTTCTTGCATTTAACTAATATGTTTAACAAAGGTATCAACATTTTAAAATTTTCAAATTCAAAATTTAATATTTAAATTGTGATAAGTTAATTGGACGTTAGTGTAAGTTTAGATTATACGTTTTAATAGGAATTCATAATTATGTTGCTGTTGTTTGTGATTGGGTGTAAGAGAGGTGTGTGCATGACAGTTACTGATTTAAAAGTCACTCACAGTTGTAATGAATTAACTCTGATGAAGCCTGTGTAAATGTATGGGTGAAAGCGCTAAGTAGTACGTTTTTTGTTTTTTCTATTTTCTCTGTGGTTTCCATTAAAGCATTTCGTGTTTTGGAATTCCAGTCTGGTCAACATTAATGGTTTGGGTCATGTTCAGTTTATTGGTATTAGTTTGTGTTGAATTGCCGACTGCACTTCCTCAACAAGAGATTGCTGCTTGGATTGACAATGGAACAACTTATGCTACAATATGTAGAACTAACTAAAAATTGTTTCAAATGTTTCAGAACAAACGGCATGTGCAGTAAAAGTAAAAATGCGGAGAATTCCGAAGAAGATACCTTAATTGAGTCATAGGCCTTGTTATATACAAGGCACTCGCCTCCTAGCACTTCGGTGCGAGATACAACGCTAAGGGAAACCAGAGAATTAGAAAGTAACAGGGTGGCAAGTGATGCCGGCCCAACTCCTTTACACAACAATACAAACAAAGTCGACGAAGACCTCTCAAGGGGTTTAGATAGAATGCTGGCCCCAACGACCTTCAATTGGGCATCAGGGACAGCAAATACTACTGTTAGTGGCACTCTTAAAGTCCAACTTGCCACTTTTGAATCTAAAGTGAGAAAGTTTAAGTCGCTGCAGATGGACAATGTTTATCTTGAAAGGTCGATTGTACTGCAGCAAGTACCTAAAGGACTAAGGTTATTTAAGCTACCCATGGAATTTGAGGTCGGTACTGAGGGGTTTCAGGAACTTTTTGCATTTTTTAACTGCACAGGTATGGATTTAGTGCGCATTATTATTCGCAACAATAACCGTTTAATTGATACTTTAAAAGAAGAATTGAATGAGATTAACAACAGTATTACTAAGGATTTATTGGTTGAATTTAATAAGAATAAATTCGAAAAAATATTTGTGGACATTGATTCATTTGTTAACAAGGGTTTGGCTATTAAATCTGGCAAACTTAATAGGGACAGTAAAGACTATGCTAGCAATCGAGTGTTTGTTCACTTTAAAGAATACAAAAATAGTATTGCTAGACTTGAATTAGTTAATAAAGGTGTTGGACATGTTAATTCTTCTGAGGTTAATGGCACAACGAACGATGATGTTATGGTCGATAAAACTGACAATTTTAGTGACAATGACAATGGTGATTTTTTAGAGAATTTTCAGGTACGGTGCTCGGAAAGAATCCGGGAGCGCATCCAGGCCACAGTACAGCAGGAGCAGTTCAAGGGGAGAGGAGAGAGACCGCCCATTTGTCGGAGATGGTCACAGAGAGATCATTAATTGATACTGATAGTTTTGACATGGTTTTTGGATCTGAGATGACTGTTTGTAATAGTCCTGCTGGGACTAGAGACCAAAACCAAGTAGAAGTACCTACTGATGTTAGTAATGCTTTGTTTGAGTATACTGAAATAGACAGTTTAAACATATGCTCATTTTGTGAAGACGAATTGTACGAACCGTATGCTGAAATTGATCGCAGTGATCATGTATTTGATAACAATGTTGATTTGAATGTGATTTTCAATGACCAGGAAACAGGTACTGGCATAGATAGCCATTGCATCAAGTTTGATTAGATGTGCATATACAATTTCACAGATCTACAGTTGAAAAAAGACCACTTGACCTTACTTAAAAAAGGTTTTAAATTTGTTCCCACATTTAAATATGGGGTGGCTAAAATATTGTTGAACCTTAAACTGTACACTAGACAACTGAATCTTTGCATGTTTTTCTCCAAAAATCTCAGTCCATGGGTAAATAGAAGTATAACACTTAAGAGGTCAAGTTTATTTATTCCCCCTGTGAATCCCTATTTTTATTTGTTTGAACAAATGTGTGAATAACAAATTAGGAAACTACTCAAAAAGAAGATTAAATTGGAAGACAATTTAACTTCAGGTGAAAGATTTTGCCTTGCAGAATTAACATCTAATAAGAACTACAGGGTAATGAAACCCAATAAAGGGGGAGGAGTTTTTATGTTAAATACAGACTACACTAATAGTATGTTAAATTTGTTAAATGATAACTGTACGTACACAAGAGTATCCAAGAATGAAGTTAATAGAGCTTATGCCAAAACTGACTGGCACTTATATGAGTGGCTGATGGAGGGAACTATTAATAAAAATTAATACGAATATTTGTTAGTTGACTTCCCAGTAATACCATCAATATCTGGAATTCCAAAAATACACAAAAATCCCAGACATCCACCATTTCGACCTATAGTGTCAGCCAAGGGCTCTAAAATGGAAGCTATGGCTTCCTTTGTGGATTTCCATAGTAAACAAATTTTGAATAGCTTTCCTCATATCTTGAGAGACTCTTGGCACTGTTTAGAAATAATTAACAACACAGATATGGATACAAAATTTGTGATGTTATCTATTGATGTGATTAACTTGTTTTCTATTATACCACATGACCAATGGCTTGAAATGTTTAACAACAGTTTGGTCAAGTTTAGTAACTATAATAGAGACAAGGTCAGTTTGATAGTTGACCTTGTTGAAATTGTTTTGAACAACAACTTTCTTTTGTTTAAAGGTGAACTTTTCAAACAAACAACAGGAGTAGCAATGGGAGCCAAGTGTGCACCAATATTTGCCATCTTGGTTTTTGCAGACTGGGAAACACAATATGTATTTACTTCCAAGTTTTTGAAAAACATAAAATTATATCTGCGCTTCCTGGATGACATTCTGATTTTTTTGGAGTGGGTTAGAAGAACAAGTTTACAAATTTATTGAATATATTAACACCTCCACTTCATTTCTTAAGTTCACCTACAAAATACTTCGTGACACCTGTGACTATCTAGACCTTCTTTTGATATATGATAAAGAAAAGAACACGATGGAATCAAGTTTGTATAAGAAAAAAACATATTCTAATTCCTTCTTACATTTTGAGAGTTGTCAGCATTTTTACCAGAAAAAGAATATAATTAAGGTTCAAATGGTGAGACTTTCAAGATTAGTGAGTGAAGACAGTTTGCTTGATGTAGAGCTCACCAAGTTAGTTAATATGTTTTCTGAGTGGGGGTATCCTATTGATATCCTGTACAATATTCGTTGTGAAATAGTGACTAAAAGGAAAACAATTTTTAAACCTATACTAAAAGGAGGGTTGTTGAATACAGGTATGGGAACTATTCCTATGAGGGATGCCACAAACGAAGGCAATAGAAGGGCAATGATCCTGCCATATCATCCATTAGCAGGACAAATTAAGTCCATTTTACTGGATACATGGGATAGGGATCTTAATAATGACAGCATGAACATACTAGGTAACAAACCCACTATTACATATAGGCAAAGTAAAAACCTGAAGGAATTATTGGAGATGGACAGCAGTGTTAATGTGTACAAGAACTCTAAATTGAGTAAATGTGGGTCTTGTGGGGTTTGTAAATTTATTAACAATGGACCATATGTAGTAGTTAATAATTTTGGTAGAACTATCAAATGCCCAGGTTATGTTAATTGTAATACAAAAATGGTGATTTATATTGCTACTTGTTTGAGTTGTCCAACATTTTATATAGGGAAAACCATCAGAAAACTGAGGCTGAGAATAAATGAACATATAAGAGACATCAAAAACAAAAAAAAAGTTTGAATGCCTTATACATGCATAGTCAGGCTTGTTTAAATTTCAACAAATTTATATTTTTTGTGGTGGACAGAGTTCCACACAATGACAGAGGGGGCGAAGCTAGGACTCTTTTAGAGGTAAAAGAATGTCTATGGCAACTTAGACTTGATGCTTCAAAACCCCCAGGAATCAATGACCATATTTCAATTTCGAGTATTTTAAAATTAAGATCTTATTGCATTTAACTAATATGTTTAACAAAGGTATCAAAATTTAAAAATTTTAAAATTCAAAATTTATTATTTAAATTGTGATAAGTTAATTGGACGTTAGTGTAAGTTTAGAATATACGTTTTAATAGGAATAAATAGTTTTAGTACAGTTTAAAAACATTTTAAGCGTTTTACAATAGTGTATTTTTTTTTAAATATTTTTATTCATTTCCAAAAACAAAAAAACATGAATGCAGGTTATTTATGGCAATGAAGTATTTACAAATTATTTAAAAAGGTAGGCTAAAACCTCTAAACAGATACCAAACATTAAAACCAAAATAAAGTATTTACAAGGGTGTCTATTGTTGACATATAATTGACTATACAATTGTTTCCTGATTATAATCTGCTGCAGTCATTATTCTCCAGTATTTCAGTTACTTTTTGCCATGCTACGTATAATGATGTAGTTCTTTCAGTTCTTCCTTTAATAGTGTTCATTTCCAATTGCAATACTGCTGACACCATATTCATGAATTGCTTAAAAGTTGGAGAAGCTACAAAAGTGTATTTTTTAAATGAATGCATTCTGTGTGGATAAAATATTTGATTTTGGGAACTGTTACCTTGTAATAGCATTCAAAAGAATACAAATTGAATTTTAGTGAGTTATTTTAGTAATTATGTTGCTGTTGTTTGTGATTGGGTGTAAGAGAGGTGTGTGCATGACGTTTACTGATTTAAAAGTCACTCACAGTTGTAATGAACTAACTCTGATGAAGCCTGAGTAAATGTACGGGTGAAAGCGCTAAGTAGTACGTTTTTTGTTTTTTGCATTTTCTCTGTGGTTTCCATTAAAGCATTTCGTGTTTTGGAATTCCGGTCTGGTCAACATTACTGGTTTGGGTCGTGTTCAGTTTATTGGTATATACATGTCAGCCTGCATTCCAGATTTTCTCTTCACGTTACTATCTTACCCTAATTTAAGATAAACCCTTCTGCCCTCTTCCTTCCTATAACATCTGTGTAAACTGTCAGTGCTATTTTTCATTTCAGGATTCTACCTGTTAAAATGATTCTCTTCATATCCCTCATGATGTAGCAAGAAAAGTTGAAAAAGAGAAAGAAACAGGACATCATAATGATATACTGCCAGCAACACCATCCTCATTCCCACCCTCCATTACTTTCAGATATTGCTATACCCCTATTCCTCCCGCCTCACTCATTCCAATTCCCTTTTTCTCCAGTAACTTAAGGGACCACCTCTCACATCTGCTTGATTCAACTTATATGTCACTCTCTTTTTTGAATCCTTTCTCCACATTTGAAGCTTATCTTCTATCCACTCAAGCATTATCCAACGCATCCATATTTCTGCCCCAATACCACTCTTACAACTGGGATTAGACAGGTGACCTATCTTTGATACTAGTGCTGCTATTTCTTCCAACTGGGATTAGACAGCTGAACTTTCTTTAATACTAGTGCCCCCATTTCTTACAAATGGGATTAGAAAGGTGACCTATCTTTGATGCCAGTGTCCCCATTTCTTACAACTGGGATTAGACATCTGAACTTTTTTTGATACCTGTGCCCCCATTCTACCTCTAGCAAGGCTCCCTTGTCTATCAGTTGGTGGTAGCATGCATAAAGCTTTAGCTAATGGTTCTACCTTCACCTCATTTCCCATCTTCCACCACAGGTTCCATTATCTAATCCATCGTCTTTCATTTCTTGGATGAGTTATTACCTCACCCTGTTACTAATAAGGTGAATGGCCTGGTACAAAAACAAGATCACCTCCTATAAATTAAGACACCAGTATGTGCCACCATTGCAATGAATTTTAATACATCTAATTACATCATCACCAGCACTCACTTTTTCTGCATGTTGAAGATCACAGTCTACAGCTACTCTTGTCTCTGAAATATTGTAGCTGACAAGTTCTCTGTCACTTGTGGGTACCCATACATACAAGTCTTTTCTGCTGGGCAGCCTATCTAGTCAGCCACCTGTTCATCCTGTATGAGCAGCCTTTAAAACTAAATTGGTAGCTTTGTTGTGTATTTGGATGTATTGTGTATGTTTGTACAGTGCACTGCTTTGCACAAATGGTTATGTTAATGCATACTTGTTTGGGTGAGCAGACCACCCACATATCAGACATGAGTTAGACATCTAAAAATAGAAACTGGAAGGATTCAATCAGTATTGTTGAATACTACTCAGCATCATGCAAACCTTGTAAGTGGAACTGCACTCTGCTCATTTCCCCCAGTTCTGGGACTATGAATAAACTACTCCTGTGGTGCCATGTCTTAAGTATTGGACTGGAGTGCAGATGGTCCTGGGGTTAAGAATAGAGTATGGCAACTTTTCTCATACTGTTCTCACATCGCAAGTTATTAAAGTGAAGTTTAAGTAGCATTTATTACCATTTTATGAACATTTTCATGACAACAGGGATGAAAATATAAACTTTTTGCTTGCCTTACCTTAGTTATGCACAGTTGCACTCTGCTTGTCACCGGTGCACACACTACTGCACAATGAAGCAGGACCTTTACATCATGTTAATTATATCCTAAGCAGGTGAATTACATCTTAATTAGCAAATCCCACATGGTGGGCCTACTCAAGAAATGTATAAAGTGTGCATACAACCTACATTCTGATACTTCAAGACCATTGGAGTAGAGACTAGAAATTTTAACTGAAATAATGCTAGGAGCTGCTGCTGCTGTTCTACATCTACATGTGCTAGAGGCTGAAGTCAATGACGCTAGTGCTGCTCACAGTAGACCTAGGCCAAGAAGGAGAAGAGTGTTCAGACCCAGGGTAACCTTCCAGGTGCTACATGAACTGGACATTGTAGAGCACTACAGGTGGAGAGGGACATATTACAGGAAATATGTGAGCTCTGCCAACCTCTACTCAGAGCCGGAGCTAACCGAGGGGAACCCCTCCTAATGGAAACTAAGGTATATGTAACCCTTAGAATATTAGATATAGGTACTTTGCAAAGACAAATTAGGGACATGATAGGGGCGTCACAGGCATCAGCATCCAGGGTATGCCACCAGTTCCTGGATGCTCTGCTCCTACATGCCAGTGAGCACATATGCTTTCCCTTTATCCCTGAGGAGAGAGCCAGAAATAAGCAATGTTTCTACCATATAGTGCACTACTTCAAAGTACTGGATGCCATACATCACACTCGTATGCATCGAGGCACCACCTGGTGAGCAGGGTAGAATCTACCTTTACCTCAAAGGATACCACCACTCCATCAGCTGCCAAGTCATGTGCAATGCCCAGGGAATTATCTTGAATGTGTGTGCTGGCAATCCGAAAAGTTATAACGACTCCCAAATCTGGTACACATCACAGCTGTACCAGATGTTTGCTAGGGGGGACAGCTTACAAGGCCATTTACTGGGAGATACTGGCTATATCCTGGAACTGTGGATGATAACACCCATCAGTAATGCACACACACCCATGGAAAAATTCCATAATGAGGTACACGAACAAACTAGGAACATCATAGTGTGTGTTTGGGTTTCAGAATTCATGGCTTCAGTGCTAGATATATTTGGGGGAGGCTTGCAGTATACTCCATGCACATGTACACAAATATTTACAGTATGAGCTATGCTCCACAGTCTGATCCTGTGGAAACAGCTGCAGCAGGTTCAGCAATGGGAAGGGTCACACACCTCTCCACCAATGCCTAGGTCACCAGTCACTATCACAGGAGGACTCCATGAAGTAACACCCAGCTGCTGTCCCCACTGGCAGATGTAGGCATGCTCAGTATGCTCTTGCTTTGGCTAAGAGAAAATGCATAGAACATTCACTGACCACTTAGGGGCCTATAGACTAATACATTTCTCCCTACTCACATACACACATTGAAAAGTATGACAGGGAATTATGCATCTATCCATGTACTGGCTGTATACTGCTTGCATCAAACAGAGTCATCCCTCAACTACAGTTGTGTCAATGGCTACATTTGCAAGATAGGTCCTTAACCTACACTGTAGTCTTATGGAGTATTCTGATATATCCTTTGTATCTATGAACTGGGTATAATATACAAGTAAATAGTGGTGCATTTGTACAGAAAATTAAGTAGCATGACTACTGACACTATTTTACTAGTGTGTCCATTTGTAAGAAGTAGGCTGTATGCATGAAACCTTCACATAGTCCAACACCAGCAGACTACTGGTACATAACTCAAGACAGAAGGGAGAGTGAGGATACACATTGTAGTTTCTGTCTTCAGACTTGTCTGTATCCTAACAGAAGAAGGTTTTTTCTCCCACCCCCAAAATAGGGGTGTCCCCTTCTAATTTTCATAACAGTAACACAGTTCAGCTGCCCACAAACCCATGGTAAATGGGTGTTTGTCACAATTATTATCCCCCACATTTCCAGCAGTACTGTATATCTCATCAAACATTGTGTGTGTTAGGTAACTCATGTATAGCAGTGTACATTGTTATTCAGGTGGTTGTATAATGAATGAACCCTGTTTTGGTGAGCTACTTCTGTGGCCAAAAGGGCTAAGGCAGCCGTCTGATGAAGGTGTAATGCTGTTGGGGGTTTGAATCCTGATATAGGTAGAGGTTTTGGATGTGTGCTAACAATAGGTTGTGTTTTATAGAGTGTCACTCTGTGTCCCATACTATTATCAACTTTGTATTGTTTTATTTCCACATTTATGTGATGTGCTGCATGTTTGAAACCTTTGTGATAAGACTTAGGCTGTTTGCGTGTACTGCAGCATTGCAGAAATAGTGAAAGAGGAAATAGGATTTATATCATACCTCCAAACACAGACACCGGATACATTCAATTATTGCCATTAGTAATTGTAAAATCCCAGCCTGAAGTAGAGATAGAAGTGAGCTGTAGTAACAGGTATATATTACATAAGAGTAAGTCTCAGATGTGAGCAATGCACTTCGCTTTGCGCATTGTTTACATATGCACAAACAGGAAACAAAGGAAAATGCACGCCTATACAATTAGTTAACCATAGTACAAATCCGATGCTTCTCATGCTATAGCACTCTCTCTGTCTCTGTCTCTCCCTCTCTCTCACTCCATGCCTCTCACCTGTACAGATTTTCACACAATGTCCAGATTATTATGTCATCTTTCTGGCCTTTTATTCATAGAATTTAGGTTGTCTGACAAATCACTGGCAAATCTTTGAGTACTGAAGACAGAAAATAAAGACAGACATTTGAGATTCAGATTGCATACCCTTCAGAAAATTTATTCTACTGCAAAACATGTTATTATATTAACTTTCTACACTTGTGAGAGGAGCATATAAAATTGTTCCTATGTTTGGACATTTGTTCCCCCCATTATTTATAGTTTTGTCCAGATATCTTGCTCTAAGAGTTTGAGAACTATGTTTAATTCTCTCTATATCTCTCCCTCTCTCTCTCTCTCTCTCACACACACTCTCTCTATATATGTTTGTGTGTGTGTGTGTGTGTGTGTGTGTGTGTGTGTGTGTGTGTGTGTGTGTGTGTGTGTGTGTGTGTGTGTGTGTGTGTGTGTGTCCATAGTGCCCTACATACCTATAAAGTTCTTAGAGTAGGAAATCAAGACAAAGCAAAAAGTAATGGGGGGGCAAAGGCCCTAATATAGGGACAATTTTCAGATATTGCACTTACAGACTTAGAAAGGTGATAGATTAACAGGCATTGCATTTCCATGAATTGTGTGAGGGATATGACATGTGAAATTCACAGGTCTGCCATTGTTCACTGACCTCATTCGTTTCTCAGTGATTTGCCATAGATGTTACAGGTAGCCACATTACTGTGTGAAAGACACTAGAAATATAAGTCAAGCATCTGGACATTAGGTTAAAATCTGGACAGTTCAGAGGGATGGTGTCATATCATTCTCAGATGCCATGTCTCTCCCAAGTCTACTTGTGGAACCATTGTAAATTGAGGCCACAATTTAAGTATATGTACATATATTGACAAGCAATCCCTATGTCTCCCCACAAGCAGTGACACCAACAAGCACAACAATTCTGGATCACCTTAAGGTTTTCACACATATATCACAACCTGTACAAGTTGTAATATATAATGTTGTGTTCTCCGTCATGAAGAGGGCCTATCAATAGCACTTACAGGCTTACTTATTCAAATTCAGACAGGCAACTAGACTCAGTAAAAGTATTGTTGTCACATAACTAGTCTACTAGACAGTATTTGTCTGCTAGGCTACTAGCCTCAGATGACCCTATGAGCCAATGTGACTATGCAAACCTCCCAAGCTGTTGTTGAGCACACATCCTGGTTATGTCATGTAGTGTAAGTTCATGTGTAGTCCTACATGAATCAGACTTGTGCTGTGGTGCATGTGTTAAATGCTTTGCTTTGTAGTCTGTAAACTTAGATGTGTAAGGGTTCTAATCTCACTGCAGTCAGCTGTGTGTGTGTGTGTGTGTGTGTGTGTGTGTGTGTGTGTGTGTGTGTGTGTGTTTAAACCCAAGTGCAAGTGTGTGTCCCACACTGAGTTCACAAATGGTGTGGCATTGCACTGTTTTGATGCTTGCACAAACACCCAGTCGACGCAGGTCTCCAACCTCTTGTCCCCATTGTGGCCTGTTGATGTCATCTACCGTAAGATCACTGCAGTCCTATTAAACTCAGAGTTTTGCTGTGGTGCATGTATTAAGTACTGTGCTCTGTAGTCTGTAAATATAGATAGGTACGGGTTTTAATCTCACTGCAGTTAACTGTGTGTGTGTGTGTGTGTGTGTGTGTGTGTGTGTGTGTGTGTGTGTGTGTGTGTGTGTGTGTCTGTGTATATGTAAACCCAAACGAAAGTATGTAAACTACTCTGAGTTCACAAATGACATGGTTTTGCACAGTTTTGGTGCTTGACAAACACCCAGTTGGCACAGGTCTCCAATCTCTTGTCCTCCATATGGCCTGCTGATGTCATCTACCATAAGATTGTCTGCAGTCTTGTTAGACTGCAGACTTGTGCTGTGGCACATGCATTAAGCATGTTGATCTCCAGTTCATAAACTTACATAGGTAGGTGTTCTATTCTCAATGCAGTTAACAGTTTTTGTATGTGAGTGAGTTGCTAGTGGATGTTATACAGAGCATTTTAGAGCAGCCTTAGGGACACTATCTTTAGTGTTCAACAGACACTGCTGATGTTATCATCTATATCAGCTTACTGGATATTTCTATGTCATAATAGACCATTGTCACACACTGGCATGACAGACGTGTAGATTTCACCTCATCCCATATAAGACAGACAACAGTGACATTGCACTTATTCTATGTGCAAACATTATGGCATCTGTTTGCAATGGTGGTGTACAGGTTGACTTTTTAGATCACAAAGGAGTCCATGTGGACTATCTTTATTGCGGATGATACTGTGGTCTATATTGAGAGTACGGTACAGGTGTATGACACCTTGAGGAGGTGGAGATATGCTTACAAAGGGCAGGAATGAAGGTCAGCATGACTAAGATAGAGTATATATGCATGACTGACAGGGAGGATACAGGAATGATTAGAATGCAGCGAGTACAGTTGGTGGAGGCATATGATGTCAAATATCCTGGACCATCAGTTCAGAGTAATGCTCAGTCTGGAAGACATACATAGAAGACAGAGCATGCATGGTTGAGTGTGTGGAGAAGAGTGTCAAGAGTGATCTTTGACAGATGGGTGCCAAATGACATGGAAGGTCTAGAAGATGGTAATGAGACCAGTTATGTCATATGAGGCACATATGTTGCCAAAGACAAAAAGGCAGAAGTCATAACAGGTGTTGGCATAGTACCTGATGTTATGGTTTGCATTGTGTGGTCGGAGGATGGGCTTGAGTATTAACCCCATATTCCAGTGTCAGCTCAGGTTGAACAGTTTGGAGAACATGACCAAGTGGTGCAATTGTGTTGGCGTGGACATGTGCTGAGGAGTGTTGCTGGGTATATTGGGGGAAGGATGCTATGGAAGTAGCTGCCAGGTGAGAGAAAAATAGAAGGCCTAAGATAAGGTATGGATGTGGTGACAGAGGACATGCAGGTGTTTGTTGTGACAGAACAATATGCAGAGGATAGTTAGAAATGGAAGCAAAACATCTGCTATGGTGAGCCCAAATGGTACTCTCCAAAAGAATAAGTAGAAGAAGATGACATCTCTATCTGTAGAAACCCCATCTGCACACTTGTGGCATGGGTGTACAGTAAGAGTATCTAACTGACGGTTACTGCATCTGGACACAGTTTGGCCTTTAATAATGTGTCTTGACATTGCCCACTCTGCAATGTGTGCAGAGGCTGCAACACTTTGCAATCATACTTGCAGAGACATCAATAGACTTGCTTTCAAATATGGTCATCTGCTGCTGTTTCCATTAAGGTCATTGACAGCTATAGTACATTACTCCATGATGCCCTGTCTACACTTCTACAGAAATGTATACACACAGACATGCCTGATAGGCTCAAACAAGTATCCTTTACAAAATGCAAACTACAGCAGCATATGTCTGTCATAACTATATTATACAGTAAGTGAAAGAAGCTGCTGTTTAAAAATACAACATTGAGAAACAAGGTGTGGAAGGCAACTCTCCTCAGCATAAATATGCAAATAAGACACCTTCAAGAACCTACACAGAACAGCCATGCTAAGTCTTTCATATCCAGGGACAACCAGAGGGCTTTTTTCATGTACATCTCCAAACTGATATTACTCAGTTGTAGTTTAATCAAATTGTGTATGTTAGCTCACACACCAACCCAGTGTAATTTCCAAACCTGCTAGCAGATAAATAGATAAATAAGATATTCTGGAAAAACAAAGAGAGAAAAATACAACTGTTTATTTGCAAGTAAAACTCCAAAACAAATTTTCACAGTTAAAACTGCTTCATTGGTAAAACAACAACATAAGCAAGTACAAATCTCCATATATAGTCCAACACATGGCCATTCAATTAAAATAATTATCCAATTACATAATTAAAATCTTCCATTAAGAGCATTAAAACCAAAAACCTAAAAAGCATAATAAGAAAATGAATAATGTTAATTATGATAAAGCATACTTATTTTATGCAATTGTGAAGAAATTTCAGTTTGGGTTTGAGGGTAAAAAATTAAATGTATGTATACTGACAAAATGTATAACTGTTACATCTATATGTATCCAACTTTCTATTTTTCTCTATGTACTTTGTGTTTGTTCTTTATAACATAATTTATTTTTTATTGTACTTCTCTTGTACCTGATTAATGGATTACTTGATATAATTTATTTTAGTTCAGGTGCCTGTGTTAATAATGGCCAATATTTCCTAATAATGCATGTAATATTATTTGCATTCTGATCATAAGTTAAGACAAACCTGCACCTGGCATCTTTTCTATGCATTCTATTATTATTATTAGCTTTATTCAAAAAGATGGGTGGATGCAATGAGTCCCCTTACTTATGATCATACATTTAATATTTTGAACCTTATCTATATGGTAACCACTGCGACTAAATTTATGAACCATATCTTTTAATTGTGATATTAAATCTGCTTCTTGTGTATTAAGTCTACTAACTCTAGACATTTGATTTTTAACAATGTTGTGAAATATAAACTTAAGGTGCATACTATCTCATGAAAGATATGTACACTTTTTTACTTCTTCATTATAAAGAGTTGTATGTAGCTGAACTTTAACATCCTTCTTTAAAGTGATATCCAAAAAATGTATACTTCCATAGTGTACATTCTTTTTAAATCTTAAGAAGGGTGTTGTAGTGTAGAGGTATTCAATAAAAGCATTTAAATCAAATAAAGAGCCATCTCACAAAAGACAAAGATCATCAACAAACTTTTTATAAAGAAACACATTGCTAAAAAATGTATTATTATTTATTTATTTATTTATTATTAGACTCAGATAAGATGGTTTGTATCTCCCAAGAATTCATAACAAGATTTGCATATGAATTTGCACAGGAGTACGCATGGCAACTCCTGTAGACTGTTTGTAATAATTTTCTTGGAATAAAAAGACATTATTCTCCAGAACAATTCTCAATAAATCACATAATAAGTATGTGTCAATATTGAATGAAAAATATAAACACAAATGTCCCTGGCAGACTCTGGAAAAACCACAGGGGAAGTTCAAATGCCAGTCTAACAAAAAATAAAGATGTCCAAGCGGTGCGTAAAATCTACATACACAGCAGCAATTCAATAAAAAAATGAGTTCTTATTGGGCGTAAAGCGCAATAACTAATACAAAAAGAGAGTCAAGATAGCCAGTATATAAAGACTATTCAGTCCCAAATAACATAAATCTACATTTTTATGTTATTTGGGACTGAACTCTCTTTCACTATATATATCTTCTGTGAACTGTAAAGCGTTTTTTATTAATAATAACTTAAGAACAAACTGATACAATTATCTTATTGCTATCATCTGAGACAGGGGACATCTTTATTATGTGTCAATATTAATTAAACTTGCCTGTTTAAAATATATTGTTTGACCGTTTGAAGGCCAGTATCATTAGGTATGCCTTTGAAGAAAGAGTCCACATCAAGTGTAGCCATATAGCAAGTTAGCACACTACGATATTCAGTCCAATCATATAATAGTTCTAAAGTGTGGGAGATGCCCTTAAAAATGGTGTTAGATGTACTTAAAACTTTTTAAACTCATATTATAAATAATTAGATATAGGTTCTTACAGAAACAATAGGATGAAGGGGTGGGTTTGTTGACTGTTATTTTGGGAATACCATATATAATAGGGGTAATTGGTGTTTTATCAAGAAAATATTGGAGAAGTTCTTCTGTTATACGTCCTTGTTGACAGATCCTTAATTTGTAAAGTAACCCCTTTACTAATTCTTCTCACTAAAGATGCTTTAATCAGTTTATAATCTGGACTATTTAAAATTTGCATCATGCTAGCTATATAAAATGTTTTATTCAGAACATCCACCCTTCCACCCTAGTCAGCGTGTTCTGCATTTATATTATTGTTATTATACAAGGATTGAATTGCTTTATATTCATTATGCGGCAAATTATTTAAACATTTTTATGTCTACTATTGAAATATAAGTAAATCTCATTTTCAACTAGTTTTTCAAAAGTAGACAACAATATGATCAGAGGGTGGTATAAAAGCATTACTTCTGGATATAACATTGTGCATTTTTGTGTCTTGTTCATTTCCTTGTTGAAAAAACACTTGCAAGTTAAGTTTTCATATCAAAAGTTTTAAGTTCCAAAAGCATTCCTGAAATGTCATTGCTAATAGCTGGAATGAATGTTAGTCCTTTATTAAGCACTTTCATCTCATATTCATTCAGCTGGTAATCTGAGAAATTAAAAACATTAGATGTAAAAGTACCTTTGTATCCTGAAAAACAAAGAAAAGGGTCTGAGGAAGTGCACTCATGAGAGGTGCATGAAAGCGCTTATATTACAATAAATTTGTTGGATATAAGTGGACTTTGTCAGCGGTTTTACTTCTTGGTTCCTTTACCTTTGTATCCTGTTATTTCAGCACTGCAGAATTGCTCCCCTTGTGATCACATTTACCGTGGTGCTGTTTTCTCTTTGGTGGTAGGTGAAATGGGTTGTCTTGCACGAATAAAAAATCCTTTCATAGAGAAGGCATATCAACAGGAGCAAGTGCTGATATAATATTAGCATCTATTGCAGTTTGTTGAATGTTACCCATACTTAAAGTTTGATTAGACATATTAACTACTTCCACAGCCTTTTCAGAAGCTTCTGTTATGGATACATGGGAAGTGACTTCGTTGGGCTTAGAGACTTCAGTATCTGTGAGTTGATTGGTTGGATTTGACTTAGTATTTGTATTATCATTGTTTTTTTTTGGGAGTTGTCCATGAAAAGACTTCTCCCTTTCTAAAGTCATTTAAATCATGCTTTAACTTTCTTTTTTTTTATTTTCAATGAGTTGAAGTTCAAAGTGCATCACTTTATCCATAGTCTCAGTCAATAATAAAGAATGTACATTATTGAATTTGTTGGACTGGTATCCTAGAAACATTACTGGTTGATGGTGTAGTAACATATTCTCTCATCATGTTTGCCAGGGACACCACAAAAAAATAGAAAATTAAATAAGAGTCCAGAAACGTTGAATCTGAATCTACTACTAAAAGACAATTAAACAGATAAAAAAGATATTTATGTATAAGCACTTGCTTATGTTATCTGTTTTATAAGACTGATGAAGTTCACTGTGAAAGTTTGTTTTGGAGGTTTACACAGTTGTTGTTTTCTCTCATCATTGTTCCGAAATATCTTATTTTCTATTTAATTGACTTTTAGTGGTAGTTCCAGATATAACGCTTCAAGACTCTTATTTAGTTAACCTGCTAGCAGACACATTTGGCTTAAAAGAGTGCCCCCTGCCACCATCATACCTAGCACCATCCATGTGTGATACATAACTTCTCAGCTCTGGTATCTACAATAAGGAAGTTATCATTGCCCTCTACAAGACTATAAGCACAGTCATCATGGCACCAGATGGAATTCCAGCCTGTGTTCTGCATGTGCTTCAATAGTGAGCTACTCCTCTAGGCACCATATTCAGCTGCAGTCTGAATACTGATGTTGTCCACATTGAATGGAATACAGTCACCATTTTCCAACCACACAGGAGATTACTGGCAAAATACAAGTGTAAATAAGAACCATAAATATATGCAACCTCTTCTGTAAGGCAATGGATACAGGCTGCATGCATCTGAGACACAAGGAAATAGGTGACCTCCAAACTCTGGATGTGTTCCAGTTAGGTGATCTCAAGGGTATCTTGCGGTTGCAGCACCTGGTGAGAGTCATGACTGTGACCACAGACTTGCACAAGGTCAAAGATGTGCACACATCCTATTGTAACTTGGCCAACGCCTTCATCACAATCCAGCATTTGTTGCCAGTGGGACACTAAGCAAGCTGAATATGAAATTCTAGTTTAGCAGTTGGTTTTCCAATGGAATCACAGATGAACTACATTCAACAACAGTACAAGAAGTCACCTCAGTCAGCACTCATGTGATAACAGAAGTGTCAGTGCTGTGGTCCCTTATGTTTGGCATGTATGTCTCAGAATTCATGAACAAAATAGAGGTTCTGTGGGACTCCTGACTGCTGACAAAGGCATGGGTGTTACATGACCTGCACATAAATGCATCAGTATACCCTGTAGTAGTAATACATTTTCCTGTTTATTATAAAATAACCATTGGTACAGTATTCCACACTTCTGTATTAATAGACTTTGGAACATGTCAACTACAACCTGGGTCTACTGTGGGGAGGTACACATTCTACATCATACATCTGAGTAGAAAGCCCATTACTTCAATAGCCAAATATGGTAGCAGTCCCCTATACTCATCCCTAATTGGCTGTATGAAAGAATATCACTCACCTTTGGAAATGTTATTATTAAAGGATTAATTCCTATTATTAATAAAGGGGGTAATGAAGATTTTGTATGTTTTAGTACAAGTATTAACTTAGACAGCAAGAGTCTATGTAATATGATTGAGCGTAACTGGAAAGTGATAGAAGGGAATTTCTGGTGTTGCAACTTTTTACTTTGTTTTCCACTGCTTTTTGGCTCAGCTTTGGTTTTGGTGGAGTTTGTTTCATTAAATGTATTTTAACAGACACATCCACCAACTTCATAGACCTCAGACATGTCTGGTAATAAAACATCAGACGGTCTCCAACATGTGTCCTCTGTGGGGAAAATGACATATGTGTCACTGTGTGCAATTTAACATAGAAGCCTTTAAGGCAGATTATTTATGCCTTAGAGGGCTATCTGTTGCCAAAATGGTATGGAAATGCTGCACATGTGTACGTAATGCTAGATTCCAGTTACCTGTCCCTGGGACCTCAAAATACAGTATGACATAAATAGGACATGCTGGGGAGACAGATGCATCTCTCAAAGGCCATCTTCTTTGCAGTAGGTTTCAAATACATGTCAAGCAAAGAACCTACATTACCCCATTGAGAAACATACTGGATGACTTGCTGTGACAATGGTATCTGCCAAGGATCACTGCTGCTTCACTCCTGGACATGGGTGGTCCTTGAAAGAGAAAAGTTGATCATGCATTATATCTGACTGTTAATATTATATTGTGATATAATGGCTATGGTTCTAAACACCATCGGCTCAATATCGTAGTCACATCCTATGAACCTCAGAACCTATGGTGATGTACATGCAAATGGAGTATTATACTGTATTACTGCTCTTATGATATTTGTCTTCAATGCTGACATAGAATTCTGAAATCTGAATCGGATGGGTCAATTTGGCTGTGCACTCATATGTTTGTACTAAGCAATCCTTCAAGAGAAAGTTAGATGTATTAATGAGACACATTTAATTGTCAGAATTCACAGCCCTTACAGAAGCATCCACTATAAAGTAAATTAATTATTAAACTAGCAACTGCCTAAATGGCTATGTGCAATCTACATGACATGTACAATTATAAGTAAAACAGCACAAATGGAGGCTAACAACATCATATTTATGCAGATAGTCACCCTGTGCATCATGCACATAGTTTTAGTATATCTTTATCCAAAAGATAGATGACAGGGATGTGGCACAGTTATCATCACTTGCACAGGGTGTTAAGTGAGGGGTAGGAGGTCTAGGCTGACACAAAAGGCTGGTGAATGTGTGTGTGTGTGTGTGTGTGTGTGTGTGTGTGTGTGTGTGTGTGTGTGTGTGTGTAAGCATGGGGAAGCAGGCAAGATGGGCCATGTAAATGTTACATGTGTGTCTGTAGGTACCCTCACAAAAACATACTCAGAGGCTCTAAATAAAAATCTGCCTAAGCAGCAGAGACCTCCAAAGCAGACACCCAAGCAACCGCTACCCCAAAACAAAACACATGCAACACATAGCTCACAAAGCCAGTGTGCCGAACAGTCACAGCCCTTAAGGCTAAACAACACACCTGATACACTTGTAATAGGTGACTCTATCGTCAGGCACACTGACGTCCTGCTCACCAGGCTGAACAAGGAGAAGGTCATGGTGAGCTGCCTGTCGGGTGCAAGAATCCGCCACATAACACAAGCACTCAGGTCACTCCAAGGCAAGTACAAATATGAGTCAGTCATTGTCCATGCTGGTGTGAATGACCTGAGACGTACCTCCCTGGACTACATGAAAAGAGACATAGAGGAGCTCTCTGAGCATGTGGCCCAGGCCGGTATGACCCTGACCTTGAGAAGCATCTTACCCTCACCAAGAATGATGCCACAATATGAAGACAAGATGATCAATTTCAACAATTGGCTTAAGTATCGGTGTCATTCAAAGGGGATCCAATGCCTGTCAGCCTGGGATGACATGCTCAACAAGCCACGATGCTTCACTAGGGATGGCTTGCACCTGTCACTCCTGGGCTTTCGGATATTGACAAAGGCTCTTGCTACCCCCATAGTGCCTTATTTAGGCAAGGCTCAAAATACAAACCCACCTCCATAAGTATCACAGGGGATAAGAAACTAAGAGTAATGCTACGCAATGCCAGAAGTCTAAACCTCAAGATGCACGCACTCGAAACTCTCCTTAGCATGGAGAACATCGATATCTGTGCAGTAACAGAAACCTGGTTCAAGGCTCCCGAGAGCACCCCAGCACTACCAGGTTATAACTCATACCATGCTTTTTGGCCCCCAAAACTTGGACCGAACCACAAAAGGAGGGGGAGTATCAATATTCGTCAAAGATACCCACACCTCCAGGTTGGTGGCACAGCAGGAAGCATCAGAGACTATCCATGTGCAACTAACAGTGGGTAAAACTGCCTTCCAGTTTATAGCCTGCTACAGACCACCGTCCCAAACCCAGGAACCCCACTTGGCCTTCCTGAGAACACTGGAAAATATGAAGGTCCCTCCAAATACCATTATATTGGGCAACTTCAACTACCCAAACATAGACTGGGAGCATTACTCTAGCTCCAACACCCTAGCCCAAAGGTTCCTAGAATTTATAAACTCAAATGCTATGGAACAACTTGTTACCACTCCCACAAGAGGGGAAAACATACTGGACCTGATCATCACCAACATGGGGACTCTATGCTCCAGACCAGAAGTCTATCCCTCACTGGTAAGATCAGACCATAAACTAATCTCACAGGATATTCCCATCCCGACCCCACCCCCTGCCCAGAAAACCACAGTGAAAAACTTCTCTAAAGCAAATTTCATACTCCTCAAAACCGAGGTGCAATCCTTCAAAGCCCCTGGGCCTGTGGAAAATACGGCCCAGACTGCAGAATCCTTTATAAATGCATTCTATGAACACCTTCAGGAATGCATGGATCATGCAATCCCAAATAAAACCAAGACCCAATCCTCCAAAGGCAGACGTCCTGTCTGGTGGACCCCAGCCATAAATAAACTATACAATAGAAGGAGGAAGCTACTAAATGATAGAGCAAAATCCCAAAAAGGGAAGGCATCTCTGATCAGTATTAGCAAAAACTACGGGCACTCATAAAATCGTCTAAGGCCAGCTTCGAAAGAAAAATTGCACAGGACACTAAGGATAATCACAAGGCTTTCTTTAGTTATGTCAGGAACCTGGGTGGTAATTCCCAGATATGCTCAGAATTAGTCCAAAATGACAAAAATACACCGAACCCACAGACATTGCCAACATCCTAGCTGAAAGGTTCAGCGCAAACTCCCCACCAAAGGGCAAATATCTATCCCAGCAGAGTGCTGCCTCCCTGACATCTCAGATGCTCAGGTAAGAGCCGCCCTCTCCAAAGCAAAAAACACAGCATCAATGGGACCAGACGGTGTCCCGAGCTGTGTCCTACATGAACTCATGAAGAGCTAAACCCAAACATAAAACTACAGTTCAATCTCAGCCTTACTACAGGATATGTACCCAAAACGTGGCGTACAGCAACAGTGGTCCCTCTCCACAAAGGTGGTGCCTCAACGGATCCTGGAAACTATCGCCCCATAAGCCTGACTAGTTTGGTCTGCAAAGCTATGGAAAGGATCATCATGGACCTCATAAATAAAGATATTGGGGACCTACAGACACTGGATCCTACCCAGTTCGGCTTTGTTAAGGGCAGATCCTGCCTCTTAAACCTGGTTGATTTCTTTGAAACAGTCACCAAGGCCATTTATGAGAGGAAGGTGGTCCACACAGCCTACCTGGACCTCGCAAAAGCCTTTGATACAATACCCCACTCAGACATTATAGATAAGCTCACCAGCTTAAATATAAACCCCTATGTCACTAGATAGGTTGCAAACTGGCTCAAGGGCAGAACCCATATGGTTAAAATTGCTGGAGCCATGTCAGACTCCAAACCAGTTACAAGTGGCATCCCACAAGGCTCAGTCCTGGGACCTCTCTTGTTCGGCAAATATTTCTCGGAGGTACAGGCCAACACGGAAGGACTGTGGCTGACCAAGTTCACAGATGACTGCAAACTGGGTGCCATAATCGACTCTCCAGCCAACACAAGCATCCTCAAAAAGGGCCTCATAGAAACAGACAACTGGTGCCAGAGCCATGGCCTCAAGCTAAATGTCAAAAAGTGTATAGTCATCCCCTTTGGCAAAAAGAAAGTGCCCACAAATTACCACATAGGTGGTAATCCATTAAGTACAGAAGAAGTAATTAGGGACCTGGGGACCCAAGTTGATAGCAGTCTCTCATTTGACAACCACGTGGCCAAAGTGGTTAGAAAAACATTTTATATAGCCCACCTAATCATGAAGGGATTCACATCTAGATCAGGGGAGGTCATCATGCCTCTTTACTCATCCCTCATCAGGCCCATAATTGAGTACAATGCCCCTTTTGGGATGTACCTTGCCAGACACCTGCAGCAACTGGAAAGACCCCAAAAGTACCTCACCAAGAGGATCAAAGGGCTCAAACAGATGCCATATGCTGCTAGGTTAAAGAAACTCCAGCTCTACTTAGTGGCATACCGCCTGTTCAGGGGCGATCTGTGCCTGACGTATAAAGCCATGTCCAACCCCGAATTAATGGACATGCTGCACCTCAGAAAATCCAAAGCCCATTGAGCTACGCGCTCGAGAGACTTGAACCTCAGCACTGAAATAAATAGGACATGCTGGAGGGACAGATTCATAACCCAGAGGCTCCCTTCACTCTGGAATAAAATCCCAGTCCAGATTAGGCAGAGTCCCTCATTGACTCTCTTCAAGAGGAATCTTGATGAGTGGATGGGAGATTGTAGGTTTAACCCGGGTATCACTTCTGTGTCACTGTTAGACAGAGGCACAGTATACTAACCTCGAAAAAGGGCATTTCAAAATTAATTTAAAATGTGTGGCGAAAGCCAAACACATACTGGCTAGGCTTATAAATGCCCTAGGGCAGATAGCCTACTATGAACCTATGAACCTATATGACATTGCTGTGTTAGTATCAGTATAAACACAGCCAAGATCACTGCCAGCTCTACGTGTCTGTATGTCAGACAGCCATGAGTCATGCATAGTAGAGCTGGCAGTTTATCGTCTCCAATCCTGAGTATGAGAACTGGCTCTACCAGGAGTTACACTGGCACCTCCACATCCAATGTCAGATAGTGTGCTACTACCTGATGGTGACTGATGTCTGCTGGTTGTACTTCTTTCCCAGGAACTCCCAGGACCATGACCCCATGGTCTGCTAAACCTGGGTGCGGAGCAGTGGATATACTGCCACTCTCGGAGCGTGACCGGGCATGGCCAAGTTGGCTCTCAGCAGATGTAGATGCTGACCTAGGCCCACAAGGCCAATGCTGCCCTCCCAGTAAATGTTTCATCACAGACAATGTGCGTACCATGACAGATACACTGTGCTCACTCACAAACACATCCCATTCCAACTTGTCATTCAAATGATCCAGGGAATCAACAACATGGTGGAGGGAGTCACAGATGTCAGGCTGTGATGCATCTATAACCAAGAGCATTCTCCTAGAGTTCTTTTCTGAACATGCCTGTGCCTCCATGATGTCTCTAAACATACATTGAGTGACACGTGATGAGACACCTGCAGCAGGTTGGGGGGGACAGACACCTCCTTCAAGCACCCCTATCAATCTGCCTGTGTGGCACCTCACCAAAAGTTTGGCTATGGCCAGTGTCAACAATTATCAAAGCAGCAGTAGTAGTGACACTTCCCTGGTCAATGTCTTTGCACTCCATCTGTCCAATATCTATGGCCTTGGTGGACTGCATATGCGTAGGCATACTGACTGAGTCTGGTGATAATGAGGAGGGTCACTGGATGTGAACCTCTGTGTGAGAATCAGCCTCTATAATCCTCAGCTGTGCCGCTCTTTTGCCAACATCATCATCAGAGTCTGATGAGACACTGACATCAGGTGGTGTAGGGAACATGACCAATCTCCATGTTCACCTGCAATAAAAGGAATGAAAACAGGAATACATTAATACGTACACTACTATGTTGCAATATATGTTAATCAATTTAGACTGCTGTCACTATTACAGACATTCATACCTCTCAACCTCTTAGGGCTAAGAATGTGGACAAAGCCATGAATAATGGGTGGACAAAGGCTCATAGATAGGTATCATTGTGACATATTGCCCTTACAAACCAAGAATGGTGATATAATAGCAGGTATTACTTCACCATGACATAAATGAGTGGTATGCATTTCTTTTTTTTTTCAATAATCATTTTTTATTATTTTTCACAACCATATTACAAATTCACACATTATATACAATATATACAAAATGCTTCCATTGGTTAATTTCACATATATATCAACCTCATGTATTGATCAAAGGTACAGCACTCACAATCAAAAGGAAAATAATAAAAAAAAAAAAAAAAAAACATTAACAAATCCAAGCCAACAATCTGTCTTTTCTGTACATTTTCTATTTAATCTAAGGTTGATTTAGACTATATTCTGGTTCCCGAGAAAAAGTGGATAGTAACCTCTTAAGCCAAAATAATATTAAAAATTTGCTCCCAGATTTTTATGTTGTTGATATTTTTCTTGTGATCACTAATTAACAGTTTATGCGCTTTTATTGCCAACAATCTGAAATTTTCCCACGATGTCTGGGCTGGGTTCAACCAATTTGTGGCTATATATAATTTCATTAATAGGCAAATATTCATAATTACAATCGTTTTTGATTTATTTAGATTCTCCGGGGGAATATGAAGAATCATAAACTCCCAAGAGAGTGTTGAATTTTGGTAACCCATTTTTTGTAACTGCAATTTTAATGAATTCCACAATTTATAAATGAACTTACAACTCCAGAACATGTGAAGCAAATCTGCTGTCTGATCAAAGCAATGTGGGCATATGGGTGAATTCTTCGCATCAAATTTGTGCAAAGTGAGATGAGTATAGTATGCATTGTTAAATATCATCAGCTGCGTAAATACCAATTTCTGAAGGGATATGGACTTTAATGTTAATTTAAATGCCTCCAATATCTTATTGTCGTCTGGGAATATCAATTTTTCTCTCCAGTAACTCGATAAAAGAATATAATTATTATACTTCCTCTCTTCTATCAATTTATATGCTGCGGTTATATATTTTCTATCCTGCAACAGCGCTTCCCATAGATTACGAGAAATGATTAAATCTTCCCCTTTCATTTCAAAGTTGTTAAAATAGTTTATAACCAAGTCTTTTAGCTGTCTTACTATAATTAAATAGGAAATAGGGAGTTCTATTTCTTTTAAAATATCCTGTACTGGTACTCCTAGAAAAGGATATAAATCGAGTACAGTTAACTCCATGATTAAAGGGAATTTCTTTAGATCAATCAATTGACCACCAATTGTTAAATTTGGGTTCCTATGAAACGGTTGGAAAACCATCATATATTTTAGTAAATTTAAGGAAGCGAAAAGAGTTTGAATTGCCGTTACATAACTTTTGATGTGCTCCATTAGCTTATATTTACTCATTGTCCAATTATTTAAAAAGGGTAATGCTTTAGCGTTGACTCCCACTTCATTTATATGCTTGTACATTAAGAGCACCCATTTGGGTGTCCATTTTCTATTATCACTATCGAAGTAAGACATCTTTAAAATCCTATTGGCCTGAATCACTAAATAGTGCATTTCGAAATCCGGTAATTCCAGCCCCCCCTTATTTTTTGGAGCCATCAATTTTTCATATGAAATTCTCATCTTCCTAGGTTCCCAAAGAAATCTTCCCAATCTTATATGAAGCTGTTTGAAGAATGTTTTGGTAATTCTGAGTTGTGCAGCTCTAAAAATATATAACATTCTAGGAAGAACATTCATTCTTATGATAGCTGCTCTTGCCATCATTGGTAACTTCAATCTACTCCATCTTTCAAGATCCAATGTTATTTGATCTGTAGTTGACTTTACATTGTTAATAAAAAAATCTCTATTTTCAGTTGAGAAGACAATTCCCAGATATTTTATCTTTTCTTCCATCAATACTTGTCCTATTAATGGTAGCATTGAAAAGGTGTGGGTGTCTTTAATGGGAATATTTTAGATTTTTAAAATTTAGCTTGTAATTGGAAATTCTCTCAAAGATTTCTATTGCAGCTAATATTTTTTCAGTATCGGAAACAGGTGTGGTACAATATATGTTTAAATCATCTGCATAGGCAGCCATCCTAACCTTTATTCCATACTGTACAGGAGAATTATAAAAAACATTTTGCTTAAGGTGTAAAAATAAAGGCTCCAAGTAAAGATTAAATAAGATGGGAGATAATGGGCAGCCTTATCGGGTACCATTTATGATTTTTATCCTATTCGAGCATTCGTGATTTATAAATAAATTTGTGTATGCATTTCTATATAGTATCCTTAACATTGAGATAAACTCCTGCGGTATATTAAAATAAGGTAATGTATCAAATAAATAATCCAAATTAACCCTATCAAATGCTTTCTGAGCATCAATAATTAGGGCATACAAATTCAGGTTTTTATATTTCGCATAAGAGATTAAGGTATGGAGCGTTAAGGTATTATCCGTGGTCTGCCTCCCATCCATAAACCCCTCCTGTTCCTCTGATATTATTGGGTTTATTACCTTTTTCACCCTACTCACCAGAATGGATGTCATGATTTTCATGTCCATCTTCAAAAGTGATATAGGCCTGTAATTATCAGGATTTTTGGAATCACCTTTCTCTTTTAATATCAGAACTGTCCTTGAGGCATTAAAATGAGGATCATTAATTCTATTTAGAGTGATATAATTAAAAGTCTGTGACAATACACTGCTCAAAATCTCACTAAAAGATTTGTAGAATTCCGAGGTCAAACCATTTGGGCCTGGGGCTTTGTGAGGCTTCATTTTCTTGATTGTTTCGGACACCTCCTCAACTGTAATCAGTTTGATTAAATCTCTATGAAATTCCTTGTCAATATTAGGGAAAGTGATTCTCTGTAAAAAATCTTTTCTGTCTTTATCTTGCAAGAGTGTCTGCTTCTCACCATAAATCTGATTAAAAATTTTTTCAAAGGTCTTCATGATATCCGCCTTGTCAGTATATGTAGTATTGTTATAGTGTATTTCAGTAATTAATCGTGTTGATTTCATCTGGTTAATAATACGAGCTAATGCTTTCGAGGGGGTTTGAATATGATTTGCATATTTAACTAAATTTCTTTGTTCATAAAGTGACAAATTTCTATTATGAAGTAAAAATAGTTCTTTTTGACATCTTAATAGCTCAGTTTCTGTCTGTTCATTATAGTTCCTCATCAAATCTTGGTCCAGTAATTGAATTTTAGTTTCTAAATCCAATTGAGTCTTCTTTTGTAATTTTTTATAATATGTAGCTTTTTGTATAAATAGTCCTCTTAGCTGCGTTTTAGTTGTAGCCCATTCTATATCTATTGGGTGTCTATTTTGGGAAATATTATTTAATGACTGTTTAAGTATCTCCTTGACTTCCATTAATATATCTTCCTTGGTTAGTAAATATGGGTTCAAGGACCAATTATACCCTCGAAGCCTCTTAGTATCCATATTACTACTGTTTAAGGTTAAAGTTATCTTTGAATGGTCTGAGAGTTGTCTGACTTGATTAGAAACACTAGGGTCAGCTGAGATCAACACCTCTGAAATTAAGAAAAAGTCAATTCTCGACCACATTTTATGGCAGGTTGAATAATAAGTAAAATTCTCTGCTTTCCCTTGTGAGTGTATGTGTTTAAAAGGGTCATAGAGTTTGAAATCCATTTTCAATTCTTTCAATGCTACCATTGCCTATTTATTGAATGCTGAAGAAGCACCCAACTTTTCTAATTTAGGATCTTGATAAGAGTTCCAGTCACCTCCCAACACTATATAGCAATTATTGTATGACTGTAAAATGGAATAGATTGAAGCTATGAAATGATGCTGATTAACATTAGGGGCATATACACATATTAGTACTATAGGTTTATCATAACATTTGGATGTGAGAAGGACCAAACACCATCTACCCTCCTGATCCATTTTCACATCCCTAATATCTCCCTGAAAGTGATTCTTAACTAAAATTGCCACCCTGCACTATTTGTTGTTCCTTCCGTCACAATCTTCCTAACCCATTTCTTATCCTTCACTGACTCCCACTGATCATTAGTCATATGCGTTTCTTGTAATAAAATACAACATGCTGATGATTTGAGAAACAAATGCAAAAACAGCTTTCTTTTTCATGTTCTGGAGTCCTTTGACATTCCAAGATTCTATTATCCACATTTAACGTTCATTAGAAATATAACTCAATATCTAATCTCTTTGAGCAACCTTAGAATAACATAAGTTGGCATATCATCAATTGTATGGAAGCAAAACTGCCATCCTATCCCTACCCAGTGCATACCCACTATTCCTCTGGACCAGGATGAACATAGGTTTTTTACATTACTGGAAACCATCTGAGTAACTAATCTACTAATTCTATTATTTAACAATGAAACCCCATGCAAAAAACCTACAACAACTACTTCTACGTCTACAAAGCCTAATTCTGACATTCCCTACTAAACACTACTTATAGGTAACTACAGCTTTGTACATATTTATTGATATACAAATAAACTAATTGTACCCTGAGATTCTAATGTACTTCAATTCACTTCAGCTTTATATTCAGCAATAGCAAATAACATTCTAATTTGTTGTTCTATACAGTATTAAATATTAGTTGACATAGAAAGCAGACAGTTATTTAACATTTCCCAACATCCTGTATCTATTGAATAAAATGATCTAACTACTTTAATCTGCTTTGTTCTTCCCCTACAACTTACCTACTAACATATTAATATTGAAAACCAATGCAGTTCAAAATAAAACTATAATGGCACTTTCATTTGTAATAACCATATGTGAATAAGAGAGGAACCAAGGGGTTAAAATAAAAAAAGAGAAAAAAAAAAGCATGAAGGAGCACAGCAAAAGGAGAAGAAATAAGAAAAATGCCTTAAATTACACATAAAAAAATAACTTATTTTATGTTCTTTTATTATTATATGCACATTGTTTAAATCTGATCAACTAACCATTTTTACATCATTTATCAGTTAGAAATAATACCACATATCTACAGGAATAAAGGAAAGGAGTAAAGAGAAGGGAGATATAGGGAAAAAAAAGAGAAAATAAATATATAAAAAAAAAAACTACAGTACCTTATTCTGCCACTACACATAACCATCTCCTTTTTTAATACACAATGCATTTCCACAGCGTTTACCTGCATCACTTTGACTTCAGACACTATCTTACAGTCCTTTTCCTGCAAAATAAGTCCAAACAGGTTTCTTTTTACTTCGCCAGCAGTTCCTCTTTCTTCTCAGCTATTTAAACTGAAAAGACAGTTCAATCAACTGGAACTACGAGATAAGATAAGAAAATAAAATTCCAGGCCTGCTACAAGAAACAGAACAGACAAAGGATTTTAAAGCCTCAGATTGTCATAAATGAAACATCCCATTCTCCCTGGTGCTGTAGAAAGCCAAAATGGACTGTTCACATTTCTGAAGATGGGAGAGCCTTAAAAATCTTCAAAAAAGTAGGTCTTGCTTCTTTCCTTGTGCTTACAGAGTATTTAATGCCATCCACAGTAAAAATTAGGTTATTAGGATATTTCATTTGAAATCTGATATTTTTGTCAATCAGAAACTTACAATATGGAGCCAGCATTTGTCTAGATTGCCTTATTTGTGTTGGTAAATCCTGTGCTATAGAAATTTTATTATTTTGCCACATTATAGATCCACCAGATTTTTTAATAGTTAACAGTACTTTGCTCACATCTTGGTAGTTCAATATTTTAACATAAACAGGTCTGGGTATATTTGAAGCTTGAGATTCTCTGTATGCTCTATGCACCCTTTCTATGACCATCTGCTTAACAACCTCAGAGTCCTTGAGCAGTATTTTGAATATTTGTGTAATAGAAGTGATCAGGTCATTATATTGAATAGATTCTGGGATCCCTCTAATGATTATATTGTTACGTCTGGATCTTGCTTCCAAGTCCAGAATTTTATTTTGCATCATTTGAATGTCAGTTCCATGTGTCTCTGTTCTTTTAGTGAGCATTAATATATTGTCTTCATTGGTAGCAATTCTAGTTTCTGCTTTCTCCATTCTTTCGAGAATCCGATTACATGTGTCACTAAATGAAAGTGTTTGAGATGTTAGCTCTTTTAAGGCATCCTGTATAGGTAGCAATGCTGATTTGATTTCTTCCATTGTGACCTGTTGATCAGATTTTGTTGATGGCCCTGTTTTTGCAGTCTCTTGCTGTTTGATAGTTTTCTGTCTCTTGATTAAAGATTCTTTCTCCGGTGATTGCAAAGCTGACAGATTGGTTTTGGAAGTTGTAGTTTCCATATTTTTGTCCTCCTTTGACATTTCAAAATTCTGCGCGAATATTTATTTCCCAAAGAAAAGTTACAAAAGTGAGATCAATCAGTCCTTTGTTTGGTGCTCTGTTCAGAGTCAACCTGACAATCAGATCCAATCCTGCTATTACCAAGTATTTTTTTTTCGATTTTTCTTTCTCAGAACCAAAAGTGACTTCTGGTCAATTAGTAATAACTGCCAATTAGTTTGTTTACTCTAAGTATAACTCCACAGGGTTGATTTTTTTCTCAGGTATTTGAAGAGCTGAAGTACTGCAGTGCTTATAGAACGGCAGCCATCTTTGTTCTCCCGGTATGCATTTCTAATGTGAGATCTATAATTATGTTATGTCTGCACTCTATAATGACCTGTCCAGAAGTATGTGTCATACATCTAGACATTCTGCAAATATCTGCTCAGTTGACAAGCATGCAGACAGTACAGCAAGACATGCAGTAGGCCTAAGATGACACCTTAGCAGATGTTTAAATATTTCTATATTACTGACATAACCGTATTCTGCTTACCAACTACAGGAAGCCTAGATCTCTGGATTCCCAATGGCCTGGAAATATTATGTGTCATGTAATGGCAACAGCAATGCATTTAACAGTATAACAGGGGGTAATACGTTCAATAATTTATATCTACAGTAACTGCAATGTTAACAAGAATGTGGCTGACAACCTCTAAATGACCTGGAAAATACAGCTAACTTAAATACACCCACCAAAAAAGATAATTGCCACACATTAAAATTATAAGCACAATTACACAACGAATGCAACAGTATTGTACCGATGATCTAACAAAGCCTATGTAGAAGCTCATCCTGAGATGCAGGAGTGGCGCCCATGTACAAAACATACTGGCTGATGGATTGCTGGGTGCTTTCCTGAGTGGCAATATTTGCCAGGAATTCCTCAGTGGCAGTGAGTGGTTGTTCTGCTGCAGGCTCACCACCGGTGATCTGACTATCACATACCACCTCAGCAGCATGCCTTCTTGCAGCATGAATCATGCCGGTGGCTCTGTGTCGCACCTGCTCCTAGTTGTGATTTTGATGACCAGCAGTGTTTACATTTTGGACCAATTCATCCCAAAGGGCCACACATTGCTACCTGGACCTAAGGATGGCATGATATTGGCTTAAAGCTTCAAATATGAGGTCACTATCTGCCTCTGAAAAAGTTGGCCTACAATGAGCAGGCATTTTGTTTACTGAATGATAAAATTAATGATAACACATATAAGGAGCACATAAATAGAAATAAACTGTGTACAGATAAGCAGTACAGGAAAGCTCTCAGTATTCACCACTTGATTACAATGTAAAGATTCCACAATGGTAAACAAATAACATGAGGGCTATAAAACAAGGAGAGTAGCGAGATGAACATATCCTTGTGTGTGCCCTAACAGATAGTCACTTATGCTCACGCACCCAACACAACAGTCCATTCTACATTGCCTCATATCACGGACTCATCCCCCCAAACAAATATAATAACAGGCTAAGGGACAAATGTGCTAACCAAACAACAGTGTAAATTCAAAAGTGCTTTCAAAGGAGCAATCCATGAAACATGTGTGCATTGTTATCACACAGCATTAAACATTCAGCCTACTCTACATCCTCTTTACCTCTCAAATGGATTGGAAACAAGGCCATGCCATTATTACAGTTCAGACAAATGCTTACTGATTTACTTCACATCATTCCTAAGTACATTCTAAAATCTGCATTATTTAGTCAATAACATGGACACATACCCAATGGAGTGCAATACTCTTCTGTTGGAATATAATTTCTCAAAATAAATCTGTCACTGAGTTTGAAATATCTCTTATCCACATTGGTTTGCCTAGCTACACATTTGCCTTTTCATAACGGTGTACAAAAATAATTGATGGCATCTGACCAAGTTTGTGCCACATAGATACTAATTGCAACATACACATCTGAATTGCATACTAATCAACCAATCCTGTGATGCTACTCAACAATATATAAGGTGTCATGTAGACAACATGCCCTTTCTTATATGTGCATTGAGGAAGTAGTGGAGTACAGATACAACATAGACACTGACAGATTGTTAGTAGCAGCTACAATTTACATACATGTGTGTGGGCTACCGTCTGAAGCCAATGCTGGTGCTACTGCTGCTGCAAATAGTCATAGACAGAAAAGCTGAAGACTTTGCAGGTAAAAAACACAGTAGATTTACTATGGGACCTTTGAAGCCTTGTCAGATACAGAGACAAATGCAGGGAACTCATCCCAGTGGAATATAAGGTATGTGTTTAAATGTGTATGTCGGCCACAGGCACCCTTAACAGACTACCAGGGGACATGCATGGTGTTACATGGGCATTGGCATCCATGATCTTTCAAACAGCATCGCATGCTATGCTATGACATGGCAGAAAGAACATATATTTTAACATAGGTTCATAGGAGAACAAGTATGCTACAAATGTAACATATATCACACTACTCTCCAGTAATGTGTGCCATACATTGCAGTCATGTACACACGAGAACAACACATGTGGAACAGGGGAGGGTCTATAATAACCATAAGGTCTACCACTCTAACAGCTAACAAGCCATGTGTAATGTCATAGGATTCATGTGGTATGAGTGTGCTGCCAATCCTTGAAGTTGGCCCAACTTCTATATGTGCCACATTCCCCAACTGCACTAGATGTGTGCTATGGGTAATATCTCCAAGGTTCTCTAAGGTGTGGATGCATGCCATGCACTAGACTCATGGTGGAGATGCACACACACACACACACACACACACACACACACACACACACACACACACACACACACACACACACACACACACGAACACTGTCATGAGACACACAGTTCAACCAGTAATGTCTTACAGCATGTATTTCAGCTACTGCACTGACAGTGCCAATGCCTACATACTACTCGCCAAAGGCACCATTACAATCCACTAGCATGTTCATCAGTGCTCATAGTATGTGCTATGATACCCAAGTTAATATAGTGAAAAAATCTGGAGCAGGGTCATTAAACGGAAGGGAAACACATCCTCCCAACCATGCCAAGGTCACAACAGCAACAGGCCAATGATGACTCAGAGGATAAACCAGCAGCAGGTGCAGTTGTAGGCAGACATAGCTATACTCAGTAAGTCCTTGCATTGGGTATCAGACAAGCTATAGCACACTGACTCACTAGCTAGGAGCCTAAAACCATCTTCCTACATCACAATACTAGGGAAGCATTAGAGATAACAGTTCAACAGTAAGGGTAAACATTGCAGTTCCAGACTTTTCAACCCTAACTAACTCAGACAACAGGCAGGATGCTAAACATGCAGAGTAACCAGACCAACACAGTAGAAACACAGCTTTGCTCCCCTACCCCCAACAGAACAGCCAGTGCCTGTTTGTGACATCCAAACTGGCTTTCCTTATTTGGTAACTGTATATCTTATTATTTCCAGTTAATTTTACTTGACATTGTGAATATATATATATATATATCTGAGTACATGACAAATAACAGTTTGCATTGAGTATCCTAGAAAATACTTGCTACTCAACTGATTGTGTGGCACGGTGTATTAAAACAGTAATATATTCCTTTGGTGTGAAACACATGGTACTGGCTTCCATTATAGCTGTGTTATCATTTTTGTGAGTTGTTGTGCAATGCGTACCAGCACACAGCAATGTACTAGTGAAAATAGATGGGGAAGATATGACAGAGAATGAAGGGTGAAGTTGAAGTGTTCCAATACTTCATCTGTAGAATCCCATAAATAACTCCATGTGAAATAGCATGTTTTTCCCACCAATCATGCTTACTGAGAGTGCACATTGTATACATGGTAATACACTCACAAAAAGTGTGCAGTGCTTAGCATCATGCACACACAGTAAAACAAGTGCATTGGTTTGAGCAATGCTAAGTGGCTCACACCTTTTTTGAATGGATCTGAAAATAACTTACAACCAATGAATTCTGCAGTGATTTCCTTACACTAACACTTTATTTGTATAAGCTGCAATGTCACAACTGTATAAATAAAGTTTGCATACCCTGGATTAGAACCCTGGTTCATCTGCACTGCAGTCTAATACTGCAAGTTATTTCACCTGTAGGGCATACTTTATCATGCATAGTTAATTAGAAGGTATATGCATAGTGCAGCTCTGCTTACCAGGTTTGTGTGATGTCCAGCAGTGCCGAGCAATAGTATCTGAAAGCATCTAGTTTCTATTTTTGGATGCTAAGCAGCACACACACTATTTTTAAATGTTGCAAAGTCCAATAGTGTGCGTTCTCAGGATCTGTAACAACTGGAATTGTCGAGAAAAGTTATTATACATTGGTGTTTATCTGCATCAGACATGTCTGGAATTTGGTCTCAAAGATGGGGTGTGCAGGAGTCCAACATGTTTGTTGGACCCCTAGTGAAAGATTATGGTCCTTGGCTGTTGCAGGAGCACTACCATGGATCAGATTATAAATCAGATATATGGAATAGTTTGGCCTGGGATCTGTCCAGTGTTACTGGTATCCCTGCACTGGCAAACAGTATAGGAATCACTACAAAGACCTCAGAATGAGGAAGAGGGATACCTTTTATCATTTGATTGAGGAATGCAAGAATGATGGCACCCCACAGATGTGTAAGTATAACTTACAGGTACTAATTGTAAGAGGTAGCAGTTGCATATGTTCATTATTGTTGTTCCTAATGGTATTCTGTTGTGTTCTGATTTTCTCACAGGTGATGTTGACAGGGCACTGAATTTGTGGACATATGAAGAAAGAATGAGAAGGATGAGAGACACACGTGGTATGTATGTTTCAAAACAGTACTGTTATTATAGCATTATAGTAGTAAATGCAGCTTATTGTTGTAAAGTCTTGTATCACACTGAGTATGCATTTTTCCATTGTAAAGCAAAAGCATGCATGCATTAGTATGTTACTTGGAATAACAGTCCAGCATTACAGGGTGAACAGGGGTGGTAATTTAAAAACCACACATCCAAAATAAACAGTATTCATTTAAGTTGAAATAAATAGTGCAATGTAAGGTATGACCTAGTTGCCACTGACAGCAAAAGCCTGCTGCAGATTGTTATCATTATAACATTGAACCTGCATCTATAAAGTATAAAAAGAAAAGAGTGTTTGCATTATAATGTATTACAAAGGAAAGGTACAGTATTACAATAAACACTGCTTGTGTGTTCAAATACTGCACTCCACATATTTAAAGAAAGCTGGTTAGAGTACCGTTTTAGGATACCCTCAGTAAAAGTACAATTCTGTTACATATTTATACTGATAGCATTAGATATGCAGATCTCATTAGCTGTGGCTTGTATGGCCTGGTCTCCAATGTAATCAGTGTACCTGAAGCATACATATCTGCAATATATCCCCACAAAATAATTGTTGGATGTGATATGATCTGCACTATTGTGTGTCTGTGTTAGCAACGGGGCAATATTCAATGTAGTAAAGTTAATTAGTAGCATTATTTATTATTGGCACAGAATGTATCAGAATGTTGTACATTATTTGTAGATATTCTTGTATATTTATTACTTATTTATTTAACATTTGTTTACCAGGAAAGTCCAACTTGGAGCAAAGTCAATTTTCATTGGAGTCCCAAGGAGAAATGCTTCAGATGTATGTCTTTATAAAGTGGGTGGAAACCCATATGAACACAGGGAGAATATGCAGACTCCACACAGAAGGCACCCTAGCCAAGACTCGAAATGAAGAACCTCTTGCTGTGAGATGACAATGCAACTGCTACACTACTGCGTATCTGTGTGGTTATTAATGTCATTTTTTTCTCTCATCAACCCCTTCTCTCTGTTTGCTTTTTTATGTTATTCATATTTGCTATTATTATTTGTATTGTTATTATTATAAGATGTATATAATTATATTTTTATTATCATAATCCTTTTATTACCTAGTGTTTGTTTATTATGTATACTTTTCTCATTTTTCTGTTAAATACATTTACATTTCATATTACTGTTTATTGTGTTTGTAATTCTATTTATTTTTTATGTATTGTTTTATTATTATATACTTAGTTTTATTTAATTTTATCATGTCCATTATTTTGTGTTATGTTTTTTTTTGTTATGGATTTTCCATTGTATTTATGTTATTAATACAGCAAAGCAGGGTAGGCCGTTTTATATGGTGTGCATACACTAACTCCACTGGCTGTGGCACCAAGGCCCAGCATTTCTTGGCTGTAGCCTGGTAGCAACCCACCTATTGCCCTACCCCTACTTGGACCTAGTTTTGCCCCAGAGGATAGACCTGTGGTTCCCTCTGGGAGCAGAGGCAGAGGGCGAGATTTTGTCACCCGAACTGAACTGCCATGTCTAGTGTGTAGGATTGTGTGCCACACCAGAACACACAGATGTCTGACACTGCAGCCATCAGTGCAGTGAGGAGGCAGTGATAAAAGTCCAGTGAGTGAGGACTCAATTCTCACTGTCACCAAACATGACATCCATAGGTCTGTGATCCCACCTCCTCATTGCACTATGATTCTTTAAAGAAAAGAAATGGGAAGGATAGAAAAGTGGTGAAATGGAGAGCAAGCAGAGGAAAAATAAAGTGAAAGGAAGGCAGGAATGTGCAGGAAGGGTGGAGGGAAGAACCATAGCAATGTATTTCTTCAGCAGTAGCAATTGGGCATATGTACAGTTTATCGGCTAAATTTGAACTGTCACCACCACAGAGTAGGGTGAGAACAACATAATTGTGTTGTGGAGCCAGGTGGACCAAATTAAGTGTGTCAAGTAGACATGTATGTAAAATGGATGGCTATGTATTGGACAAAAAAATTTTTTTGGGACAGATGGCCTTTTTTTTTTATTAAGGCGAGAGTGGAATGTTTGGGAAGGGAGATAGGAAAGTCTGAAGCAGGCAAGTTGGGAAGGTGAAGAAGCAATTTCAGATAGACTAGATATACAAGACAAAAGACAAGGTTGGTAAAGGACACAAGAGGTGGGTGAACACCTTGGATGGGGTGGGGTGTGGGCTTCAAGATCTCATGGACGTCAGCAAGGTAACAGTGTGATTGAAGTCCTCACTTATTGGACTGTCAGCAATGTCCCATCGCTGGACCACTGGCTGCTGTGATAGACATCTGTGCCTATGGCCAATCTGGCATACCAGGATTGAAAGCTGGCTCTCCATCCAGCTTAGGTACGTGCCCATGGTCTGGTGCACAATCCTACACACCACATCTGGCAACTCCACACAGGTGATGTACACACTGCCTCTGCCTCTGCTCCTATAGGGGACCACACACCTGGCCCTGGTGCAGAAATACCTGAAGGCCCAGGTAGGGCTGAGGTATCAGGGGGGGTGTCGGCACGCTGCAGTCCAGAGCTGCTGGGCCTCAGTGTTTCAGCTGGTGGAGTGAATGTAGGCAGATCATGGGAAACCAGCCTACCCTGCAGTGCTGTAGTAATAACAGAAATAATATTCAAACCAAACAGTAAATAAAACATAAAACAAAGTAAATGAAAATTATAAAACTTAAAGAAACTATTATCAAGCAGTATAAAAAGTTTCAAATGATATAAATACAAATAAAATGATAAGTCATAAAAATGAATAAATATATTTCCAAACCAAGAATTATGAAATTATACATAAGAAACAAAAAATAAGGGGTAAAAGAAATTAATATAATAGGTTCATAGGTAGGTACTAGGCTATTGGCCCAAGGGCCTACGTAAGCCTAGCCAACAAGGTTCCCTGGCTTACGCCACCCAAGAAAGTTATTTTCCTGTGCCACTGTCGAGCAGAGACACAGAAGTGATCCCCAGGGTGTATTTCCCATCTCCCATCCACTCATCAAGATTTTTCTTGAAGAGTGCTAATGAAGAACTTTGCTTGACATAGATGGGTAGCCTGTTCCAGAGTATGGGAAGTCTCTGGGATAGGAATCTATCCCTCCAGCATGTCCTGTTAATTGTGGTGTAAGGTTTAGGTCCCTAGAGCATGTAGCTCGGAGGGATTGGGATTTCTTTAGGTGTAGCATGTCCAACAGCTCTGGGTTTGACATAGTTTTATATGTTAGGCAGAGATCACCTCAGAGTAGGCGATATGCTATGGAGTAAAGCTGGAGTTTTTTGAGGCGGTTAGTGTAGGGCATTTGTTTGAGGCCAGTAATTCTCTTTGTGAGGTACTTCTGTGGCCTTTCCAGCTGCTGCAGTTGTTCTGTGAGGTACATTCCAAAAGGGGCGTTGTACTCTTTAATGGGTCTAATGAGAGTCGAGTAGAGGGGAACAATGAATTCTTTTTTTCCTGGATGAGAATCCTTTTATGATGAGGTATGCCATGTAGAAGGACTTCCTGACTACTGTGGCGATGTGACTATCAAAGGAGAGACTACTGTCCACCTGGGTCCCAAGGTCTCTTATCACACATTCGGTGTTAAGTAGATTGCTGCTTATGTAGTAGTTCATGGGTACAGAGTTTTTACCAAAGAGGATGATACTGCACTTTTTGGCATTAAGCTTGAGGCCATGGCTCTGACACCAGGCATCTGTCTCAGCGAGGCCCTTCTGTAGGATGTCCACATCATTTGGGGACTTGACTATGGCTCCTAGTTTGCAGTCATCTGCAAACTTCATTAGCCAGAGGCCTTCTGTGTTAGCCTGTACTTCAGAGAAGTAGATACCAAACAGGAGAGGTCCCAGGACGGAACCCTGTGGTACTCCACTTGTCACTGCTTTGAGGTCAGATTTGGAGTCTGCAACTTTTACAGTGTATGTTCTGTTAGTGAGCCAGCTGGCAACCCATCTTGTGATGTAGGGATTTATACCTAGTTTAGTGAATTTAGCTATAATTCCAGAATGGGCAATGGTGTCGAAAGCCTTGGCGAGGTCAAGATAGGATGTGTGAACCACCTTACCCTCATCTACAGCTTTGGTGACTGCCTCGAAGAAGTCAATCAGGTTCAGGAGGCATGATCTGCCTTTCACAAACCCGAACTGGGTGGGATCCAGAGGTTGGAGGTTACCAATGTCTTTTTTTATGAGTTCCATGATGATACGTTCCATGACCTTGCAGACCAGGCTCATCAGGCTAATAGGTCGATAGTTCCTGGGATCAGTGGTGGCTCCCTCTTTGTAGAGTGGGATAACTGTTGCTGTGTGCCATTCAGTGGTCACAAAGCCTGATGCGAGGCTATTATTGAACATGGTGCTTAACTGGGGAGCCAGTTTGTTCTGAAGTTCGTGTAAAACACAGCCTGGGATGTTGTCCTGTCTCATGGATGCTGTGTTTTTGGCTTTAGAGAGTGAAGCTTTTACCTGCGTAGTTGTGATTACAGAGACTCTGCGTTCTTCCTGTATAGATATGGGCCCTTTAGGGGGGTGAGGGGTGGGTAAAGTTAGCACTGAATCTATCTGCCAGGATGTTGGCAATATCAGTTGGTTCTGTAATTTTCGTGCCATTGTGCTGTAACTCAGAGCAGATCTTGGTGTTGCCATTGAGATTCTTGACATAGCTATAGAATGCTTTGTGGTTGTCCTTATAATTGGTGGCAATTTTGTTTTAGCAGCTAGCTTTGGAGGATCTTATGAGGGATCTCAGCTTCTTACTGAGGCTGACAAGGGAGCTCCTTCAGTCCTAGGATTTTACTCTCTTTTGCAACAATTTCTTCCTTCTGTTGTACAGTTTGTTTATGGCAAGGGACCACCAGATTGGCTTCCTTTTTTTGGAGGCTAGCGTCTTGGTTCTGTTTGGGATAGCATAATCCATGCACTCGTGTAAATGCTTATAGAGTGCATTTGTGCAGGATTCAGCAGTTGTAACTGTATTGTCCATCTGCATAGGTGTCATGAAGTTCACCACTTCTGTCTTAAGAATAAATGATTAATAATAAATTATTTGATTTTATAGATAATACAATGATAAAATTAAAAAATGTAAGAGCTCTATTAATAAATAAAATAAGAGAACTCTATTAATAAATAAAATAAGAGAAGGGGTAGGATGAGAGAAAAAAAAAAAGAAACACCCCACAGATAATATACAATGCTTTCTACAATTAAGGTATCATTTTCTTTAATATTTTACTGTTAACAATATCAACTGCTAAAAACATTTCTATATTACTTAGAATACATGTACAGGGATTACACCTGACAGCAGGCCATTCAAGACAGAGGTCTAGGGGTATGCCCCTGAAATGCTATAATGATAATTACTTGACAGTGCTATAGTTTTTATTGATGACAGGCTAAAACAATATTTTAATCAGCTGAGCTTTACATTTGGGGAGTGTGATATTAGACCCCACAAGCAGTGACTACTGTAATACTGTACTTTTCTTTGGAATACAACATAATGCAATCACTTTTTCCTTTACATTTTATAGACTCATGTTAACTCTTATCTGAGAATGTGCAACTGTTGCTTTGTGTTACAGAGCATACATCAACATCTTTTAGTGCAGGATATCTTGACATATCACTAATTAATGAGTGTACAGTGACTCATAACTAGGAACATTTTTCAAATATTGCTGTTACACACATGGAAGGTTGCACAGGATTTGTGTCAATATACATTTTGACACTCTTTATTTCTAGACATCAGTATAAATTACTTGCCAGACAACCACAGATCTTGCAATGAATAGACCAAAACAGTGATTTTTACATCTGGCTATTCAGCAGAAATAAGTACTGTTGAAAGCTATGCTACAGATTAATGCATGCATACCTGCTTTTACAGTTCAGATATGCATTCCTAAGTTCAAATAACTCCATGACTTCTTCACTTCTGGTATTTAGGCCCTGCATTTGAGAAGGTTTCTGATTGTTTGAACTGAGATGAACTGCGGTGCACTACCAGCCACAACTCTAAGGTGAGATACCAGACAACTAGAGGCTTCTGAACTTCAAAAAAACACAAGTTGCCTGTTTTTTTGTTTATTTATACTATTTACTGCACTTTTTTGTTACCTGCTGCCTACTTTTATACTGCATTTATTTACTGTGTACAGAGTATGTGTCCCAGGCAGATATGTCCCTAGCCTTGAGCAGCATACTACCCTCACCTAGAATGGTGCCGCAGTATAAACAGAAAATGATTGATTTCAATAATTGGCTCAAGTTTTGCTATCATTCAAAGAGGATCCAGTCCCTGTCAACCTGGGAAGCCATGTTCAACAAACCTCATTGCTTTGCCAGAGATGGTTTGCACCTTGCACCTCTAGGCTTTCAGCTACTGACAAAGGCTATTGCCTCCTCCATAGTGCCTTTTTTATGCATGGTATTGAAAACAACATTACCAATGTGAAATTAACCAATCAGAACAAAATAAGTGTTATCCTGCTAAATGCTAAGAATTTAAACCAAAAATTGCACTCTCTGGAAGCACTTCTATCACTAGAAGATGTAGATGTCTATGCAGTCACAGAAACCTGGTTCAAGGCCTCAGAGAGTACCCCAGACTTGCAAGGCTAAAATGCCTTCCACACCTTTAGACCACAAAATGAAAGTGTGAAAACCAAAGGAGGTGGTGTTTCAATCTATATTAGAGATAAATTCACCTCCTGTCTAGTTAGACTGGACAACTCCACGGAGTTACTCCAGGTGCAGGATACAGTGGTTAAGACCCCCATTCAAGTCATAGCCAAATTATAGATCTCCCTCCATGGCTCATGATGGCCATGAAGCCTACTTGACAAAACTGGAGACAATCCAAATTTTACCAAACACACTTGTTATGGGGGATTTCAATTATCCCACCATCATCTGGGAAACTTAAGCTAGCCCTAACTTGCTAGCACAAAAGTACATCGACTTTGTTAATTCAAATGCTGTGGAACAAATTGTTCATACACCAACAAGGGGAACAAACATCTGGATCTGGTCCTCACTAACATTTCAAATAGATACACTGCCGTAACCTTTGAACACTCATTAGTTAAAACTGACCACAAATCAGTCAACTTTGAGCTGACAGTAACTCCAGAACTCACAAAGGGTGAAATCAGACTAAAAAAACCTCATCAAGGCAAACTATACCCTCCTACATGAAGATATAAAAGCACTCCAAGCCCCACCCCAAGCTGGAAGTGGTAACTACACCGAAGCTTAAACTAAAGCCCAGTACAATCACTTGCATAAGTGTATAAACTTGGCTGTACCACAAAGCATCATAGCCAGAGCCCCAGTAAAAACAAGCTGCCAAGGTGGACATCCATTATCAACAGACTTTACACTAATTGCAAAAAGTTGCTGTCCAAGAATACAAAGGCAAGGCCTGAACAATGGAAAAGAGCAATTTGTCAAGTCCTCCAAGGGCGTCTTTGAGAGAAACTTAGCAAGCACATCCAAGGATAACCATAATGCCTTTTACAGCTATGTACATAACCTAAAAGGCAGGACCCAAGCATGTGCAGAACTAGTAGCCAATGGTGTCACACATACTGATCTCACAGAGATAGCAAACCTGCTAGCAGACAGATATGGTGAAAATTTCACTCCCTTATCACCTCCTAGCTTACAACAAATCTTCTCCCAAACTACCCCACCCCACCCTACATATCTGAAGAGTAGGTCCTCAAAGCCTTGTCCAAGACAAAAAAACACAGCCTCTATGAGACCAGACAACATCCCAGGTTATCTTCTAAACAGGGTAAAACATGAACTAGCATCACGACTAAGTATCCTTTTGAATCACAGCCTAATCACGGACTTTGCTCCTGCAGCATGGAGAACAGTTACAGTTATTCTCCTCAGTAAAAGTGGCCTAGAAACAGAACTGGGGAATTACAGACCCATATACCTGACCAGTTTCATCTGTAAGGCCATGGAAAGTACCATTGTGTACCGGATAAATAAAGATGTAGGTTTCTGACCCAGAGATTCCCCATACTCTGGAATAGACTGCCCATACATGTCAAGCAGAGCATCTCCTTGGCCCTCTTCAAAAGGAACCTTGACGATTGGATGGGAGATAGGAAATTCACCCCGGGGTTCATGTCAGTCGCCCTGCTAGACAGGGGTCCAGGGAAGTAAATATTGTGGGAAGAAATATCCAGAGAATTGTTATGGCTAGGCTTGTAAAGGCCCTAGGCCGATAGCCTAGTACCAGCCTATGAACCGATGAACCTATGAACCTCCAAACCCTGGATCTTACCCAGTTTGACATCATGAAGAGCAGATCCTGCCTGTTAAATCTGGTCACTTTCTTTGAAAATGCAACCAAGGCCATTGACAAGGGCAAATCTGTGCCCCCCCCCCCCACACACACACACACAAGCATGGAACTGTACATCTAGTTATCTCAAGTCACTACCTCAATATTCAAGCAGTAGTCTGCTGTATCACAGCAGTAAGAAGGAATTCTATTTTAACTAATGTATGCAGCATATAATGTAATAAAAGAATAGGAAAATCATTCCAAAAATGTATGAAAAAGCAATCAAATTTAAGTGATGCTTCAGTAAAACCCTTTCAGGAAGTAAGAAAATATTTTCCTTTGCTGTGGCACCTATTGATTCAGTTCATCACCCACAAATGATGACTGAGACATGCAGGTGCTCATTATGTTTTCTACATCCTGCTGTGAATTATGAACATAATATTACACAATGAAAGTGGAGACAATATTGTGAAAGAAAATGACATAGTCATACAGAGTAAAAGTACAAAGAGTGCTGTTGAGGGAAATATGTCACACCTTATGTAAGTCTGCATCCTTTGCCCCAGGCTGTGACTCCTTTTGTTTGAAATCTATTAAGTGCAGAAATCATGGCAGGTTGGACCATGTTTTGGCTCTTACAACCCCTCTGTCCTATCAGTTAATAACAAAAAAGTATTTCTCATCTTGCCTGATTGGTTCAACTGCTTAGCTATTGCCCTTTTATTTAATGAAGCGCAAATTTAATATAAAGGATTTTATTCACATTGAAGTAAGAAAACCTACAGTAAATGTAAATAAAATATTATAGCTTACTCATATTATGTCTAATTAAAGTATGAGTATGTAGAAAACTGCATAAAGCATCAAAAAGTAGCATGCCATGCCTACCACATCTGTTGGTTTACATAATTATATTTAAATATAGATTAGGAATAAGTATATTAGAGGGTCAGCCCATGTTGGACAGTTTGGAAACAAAGCCAGAGAGGCGAGATTGCATTGGTTTGGACATGCGCTGAAGAGGGATGCTGGGTATATTGGGAAAAGGATGCTAAGGATGAATCTGCCAGGTAAGAGGAAAAGAGGAAGGCCTAAGATAAGGTTTATGGATGTGGTGAAAGAAGACATGCAGGTGGTTGGTGTGACAGAGCAAGATGCAGAGGACAGGAAGAAATGTAAACAAAAGATCTGCTGTGGCGACCCCTAATGGGAACACCTGAAAGAAAAAGAAAATTTAAATATATTTTAAATATTTCTATTTATTTTTTATAAGACTATATCCTTGTTATACTGGTAAAAAGATTCACTATGCCACTGGTATGGAAGCAGGTTTGATCATTTTAGGTACTGTTGTAAACAGTAGTAACACAGAGACTATAAATATTTCTTTCTACTTGCAACTCTGAATTCAGCAAAGCTGTGACAGACTTCTGTATCTGCTTCTGGCTGTTCTGGGAAATGCTTGCTAGAGACTATAGCAACAAACCTCCATACTTCCATCTGTTCTCAGTATTTTGCCACTGCTTGAAATGAATGTTTAAACAGGTGTTGGTAATGGCTGCTTAGCTTTCCTACATCAAGTGGCAGGAAATCATTGCCAGTGCTATCAGTGCCCAAATATATTGTGCTCTTATCTCAGTTTGTGTTAATTATTTCTGTCATTCTGCTCTTATGTCAATGTGATTTACGCTGATGTTTTCAGCTGTATTCACTAAAAAGTACAATTGTAAACAAGCATATATCTGTATAACTATTATTGCAGAGTTGAAATATTTGTACTCCTGCTTAACAGTCCAAGGTTATGACTGAAAAAGGTCTTCAGACCAGCTCACTCACCCAGATAACAAATAAAAATAAAATAAAATAAAAAATAAAAATGTTGAGAAGTTGCAATGTTCATATTCCATGTGCTGTATCTGTGACATGATAAGAAAGCATCTCTGACCATCAGTGACTTGACCAAGCTCACATAATGCTTTGGTTCTGAAAACTGTGGCAAACTTTAACAGGGCAGTCAGCTCAATTATTAGTTGTTTTTATTTTCTGCATTACAATCTGCATGCAAAGTCACTGTTTTAATATATTTTTCTACTGGACTGACTATGTTGTAATCCCTGCCAGGTCCTAAGTATTTCTGTAATCTATGCAGTTTCTTCTCTTTGATTTGCCCTCCTCTGCTCTCATACTAGTAGATTAGGACCTAGCACAGCTAAATCTGAATCACAGGCTAAAGCAGATGGCCAGTATATTACTATGACATTTTAACTTATCTTGCAAAGGCATGACATAGAACACATTGAGTCAAACCTGGATAGAAAATATTATTGTTCCTTGTACATGTTTTATGCTATTTTTGTTGTTTACAGTAACCAAATGATGTCACCATTCAATATTTATGCAAAATAATTAATAGTTTTCTTTTTCTCACTTCGGGTGTCTCTGTCTCATTTTGTGTCATACACCACAAACTCTACATTCCGTTGCATAAATGGTAATATAAAGAAGACCATGTGATGACCATAAAGTAACTTATTCTTTCAGAGAAATATGAAGGAACTAAAGATCCAGCAAAGAAAATAGAGTGAACAACAACCTTTTTGTTACAGATGAGAGATATACAACCAAAACCTGGTCCTCTGGAAGCATGGTTCTAAAGCTCAAACAAAATTCTCTAGGTGAAGTTTTCAATGATGTATGCAATATGACTGAGACTATGTGAAAAAATGCACAGGTTACTCTCTATAGGCGCAACATGTGTCTGTATTCATTGATTCATATCTAAAAGCCTTTCACCATCTAAGTTGGGGATTGCTGGAGAAAGACTCAGTTTGGGACTTCCCCACTGGTAGTTGTATTAAAACTGTTTAAATTTGCCTGTATATAAGCCTCACTTTTGCATGGGTTTGTGGTCACTTTACCAGAGCTGGTCAACGTTTGGCAACATTAGCCAGAGTTCTAGAGTGCATCTGCACTGAAGTCCAAGGCATCCACTAAAGAAACAGAAAACAGAAAAATAAGTATATTTTAAGCCAGCACTGCACTTTGTTAACTGTATTTAATTCAATTACTGCTTCATTTTTGTTGTCTGTGACAGCTTTTTACTCTGCACTTTGAAGTTGTGTTTCACAGCTTTATATAGCATAGGCTAGATTTAGACCTGTTGAATCTAGACTGTTTGGTATTACTGTGCTCTTAAACCAGCCATCTTACATTAAGAGGGCCTCCCTGCACCCTTGTGGCAGAAGTGTGTAGCACAGGACCTATCTGAGTTGGGAATTGCTAGAGAAAGGCTCAGTTTGGGGTTTTCCCATTGGTAGTTGTGTTAAAACTGTTTAAATTTGCCTGTATATAAGCCTAGCATTTGTGCATGTTTGCAGTTTAAGAGTTGATCAATGTTTGGAAACTTTAGCCAGAGTTCTGGAGAGCATCTGCATTAAAACCCAAGGTATCTACTGAAATAAAATTGAAAACTAAGTATATTTTAGGCCATCATTGTACTTTGTTAACTGTATTTAATTGAATTACTACTTTATTTTTGGTGTTTGTGACTATGTCCAGCTAGCCCACTTCCTTCTCACATCTCACTGTGACTTCCCCCATCTGGGCCAGTGATCAAGGAGCCTCAGTCCTCACCACTGACACCAGATGGGAACTTTCACAGTGAGAAAAATAGACACACACACACACACACACACACACACACACACACACACACACACACACACACACACACACACACACACACACACACTATTTTCAGATGCAGTCCTCTACACCAAGTACAATTTCCCTTAAGAGCACACAGGGAATCCACACTCCAGTCCTGTGGCTGAGCTTACTCTCCAAGTCCCAAATAAGACTTTCCACTGACCACTATAGATCTGAGTCCTTAACCAGGTATTTCAAACCAAGTCCTCCACCACCATCTTTGGGAAATCAGTGATCTCAGTGTTCCTGTTCAAAGTAGCTGTCACACACACTGTATCTATTTGCAATAAACACCAGAGTTTAAATCACATGAAATATAAAAAAAAACAACACAGATGGAAAGACTCAGACAGATACAGAAATATTTAGCTAATCTCACTATATTTTTTAACTGACTGAAGAATTAGTGTTCCCTAGTTACTTACTAAAGCAAGGCAGATGGAAGTGGATGACTGTCTTGTCAGGTCCAAAAACAGAGTGCCTTTATTAAATCTCTCACTAGTATTCAAATACAATTCCTGTGCTGGCTACTGAATGGCATCACATCTGGTCACTTGACTCTGTGGTTCCCACACTACCTCTCACTAGAAACTGAGCTAGGATCTGGCACTGATGTGTCGTAATGTACACAGAGAACTTTAGCTAAGGTTTATTACAGCACCTGAAAACTGTAAAACATCTCCAGCTCTTCCACCCTTCCTGCAGAAACTAAGGACAATAGAATAGAATCTCAGCCCAGATTTTTCACAGACATTAAGTCTCTGGCTGCATTCAGATCTGTGAGATAAACATTTTATGGCCTAAACCATGTTATTTAATTTCAGGCTATTTTTCTTAAGGTTAGCTGGGCTGAACTTAACCCCTTCCCTTCCAGAATGCCCTGTTAAAATATATACATTTCATCAGTTGCAACAATACTGCCTGACATACAAGTATGTTATTTATTTTCAGTCCAGCAGGACCCACTGTTTATACATTTTTAACACATGCAACTTTACAAATACATTTTTAACACAAGAATCTGTAAAAATCAGTTTCATATTCAAATGATATAAATTCTTTACAAAACTCCCAGTAGCTATGCAGGCATATAACAGATGCACTGCCCTACTTCCCCTGGCACAGGTGGCACTATCTCACATCATCACAACCACATTCAGAAAAATCCTGCCAGAATGGACAGGCAGTTTCCCATAATTTCTCCTGCCAGCTTGATTGATATGGGAATCTTGAGGCAATGTAACAGTTGTTTCATGTATACTGACAACCACTTACTCCTAAAGCAAACTAGTACCCTATGTGAGAAATGCAAATACACTATGGAATCGGAGTCAGTTTTCTCACATAAAAACAAACTCGACATCAAACAGGTTCTCAGCATGTACACTTCACCCTCACACAAACCTCACCTCTCACACAAAATAAAGTCATGACACATAATCCGACATATGCAAAAGTACTCAATAAAGCCTACCAACAGAACAGAGACCTCCCAAATGCACACCACCCACACTCACCACTAAGCAAAAGAAACCACAATACATATCAACACACACATGTTTCTCAACAAATAAGCCCCTAAGGCTAAATGCATCAAATGTCTTGGTCATAGGTGATGCCAAAGTGAGACCCACAGATGTCCCCCTCACCAGACTGCACAAGCAGAAGGTCAAGGTCAGCTGCCTATCAGATGCCAGAATCTGAAAAATCATGCATGCACTCAAGTCACTCAATAACAAGTACCATTATGACTCTGTCGTAGTTTATGTTGGAGTGAATGACTTGAGAAGTTCTTCTCTGCACTATATGAAGACAGACATGAGGAAACTCTCTGATTATGTGTCTTAGACAGTTATGTCCTTAGCCCTAAGCAGTATCCTACCCTCACCCAGGATGATGCCACAATATAAACAAAAATGATTGACTTCAACAATTGGCTTAGCTTCTGGTGTTAGTCCCTGGGGATTCAGTATCTGTCAGCCTGGGAGGATATGGTAGACAGCCCTTGCTGCTTTGTTAGAGATAGTCTGCACCTATCCTCCTTAGACTTTTTGATACTGACAAAGGCCCTTGACTCCCCAATAGTGCCTTTATCTGGCAATGCCAAAACAAAAACATTTCCGGTGTGACAAAATCTAATTGAGACAAGGCCATGCTGCTTAATGTTAGGAATTTAAACACAAAACTGCACTCCTTGGAAGCACTACCTACCTTGGAGGATGCTGATATCTGTACCGTTACTGAGACATGGTTGAAGGCTGCTGAGAACACCCCAGCTGTGCAAGGCTATAATGTGTTACAAATGCCTGGAAGATCTGGAAAAAGAACAATACTAGCTTAAATAGACAGAACTATCAATAACTTCGCAATCAAGCCAAAAGGCAAACAAAGCTAGACAAACAAAGCTACTTCCTTCATCTCCAAAACAAACACTCTAAAAAACCCCAAAAATTCTGGCATGCTATTAACTCCCTTCTAAAACCTGGTAAAACTACTACCCCAGCTCCCAACACAAATTCCACTACCGACAGCTTAGCCTCTCAATTCAACCATCATTTCATAGACTCTATTCTATCACTATCTACTCAGCTATCTAGCAATAACCCTATATCCACCCCCACTAAGGACCATAGTAATATACCACCTTTTACCCTCTCTCCCATACCAACCTCCATAGTCAAAAAGCTACTCTCTCCCATACCAACCTCCATAGTCAAAAAGCTACTCTCAAAATTAAAACCTACCACTCTTGCAGCTGATGGCCTACCCACTAATTTCCTAAAACTAGCAGCTGAATCTCTAGTCTACCCTGTCTCTATTCTGATTAACCGCTCCATAAAAGAGGCTTACATCCCTCATCTATGGAAGGAATCACATATTATCCCCCTACACAAAGGTGGTAACTCCTACGAGCTATCAAACTACCGCCCCATTGCTATCCTATCCCCCCTGTCCAAACTTCTGGAAAAATGTATTCATACCCAAGTGATGCATTTCTTAACCTCACATAATCTCCTCTCCTCAACCCAGCACAGCTTCCACCCAAACCACAGTACAACCACTGCTCTTCTGTCTTTCACTAACCAGGTTAACCAACTCAGAAATAACAACAACTTTGTATCTGCCATATTCTTAGATCTCTCTAAGGCATTTGACATGGTCTCACATAACCTACTACTAGACACACTAACATCATTATCCTTTGCCCCCTCTACAACTGCTTGGTTCAGAAACTATCTCTCTGATAGGAAACAATCAGTCAAATGGCAAGGAGCCCTATCACCCTTACTATCATCCACCATAGGTGTTCCACAAGGCTCAATACTAGGTCCATTACTATTCACTATTTTCACTAATAGACTACACACCTCCACAATGCATGTATTACTCATACAATATGCGGATGACTCCACATTAATCTGCTCAGCCCCATCCCTTACCACTCTTCAAAATCTTACCCAGGAATCCTTCAACGCCACTGAAAAATGGATTACTGATATCCAACTGATTCTTAACCCCAACAAGACAAAACTTCTACTTTTCTCCCCAACCAAATACAAACCCACACCCCTCTTTTTCACTATCACTTCCAAAAATGGCACCACAATCTCCCCCTCCCCCCACACAAAACTCCTTGGCATTGAAATAGATAATGACCTCCACTTCGATGTCCACATCTCCAAAACTATTAAGAAAGTACATAAAAAATTAGGAACACTGTATAAACGCAAACACTTCCTAACAGACCAAGCTCAAATCACCCTAGCCCAAACCCATCTTCTGTCCACACTATTGTATGCATCTCCTATCCTAACCCACATTAAGAAAACAGACATGAACAAACTAGAGTCATGTTACAATAAGATTGCAAAATTCACCAACAACTCTGCTTTTCATAGCCATCATTGCCTTGCCCTAAAAGAATTACAGTGGCTAGAACTTCCTCATTTAATTAGTTTCCACCAACTTGTCCTCACCTATAACATCCTGAAGAATCCCCACAAGACTCCAGCCCTGAACCAACTACTTAAACAATACTCAGCAAACCATCCACTCCGCTCATCCAACAAAACCCTGCTGCATATAACTCAAGCCAACAACACTGCAGGAAAAGCACTATTTGCTCATACCATAGCAAAGACATGGAACAATCTCCCCCAGAATATCTCCTCAGCTCCATCTATCTCACTGTTCAAAAGATCACTTAAATCACACCTCCTGCATTCTTGGCTCTGTCCTTGCATCACATAAATGCTTTCCTGCTCTACCCAAATACTTCCTACCCTACTCTATATCCTGCTTTCTATCTCTATACTACTGTACTAACTTCTCCTCAAAACTGACATACAGGACCTTCCTGTGCTCACACTCAAACCTGCATCAGCAAAGTTTGTCAGGTCATACTGTCATATGTGATATATCTGATGATTGTATTGATACAATGTAGTCCTTTCATTAGTTTTATACAAATCACTTCTTCATATTGTTTTTATATCTTGTATTGTAAATAATATCTAGTATTGTGTATATTACCACCAAACATGTAGTTAATTAGTGGAGCTTTTCTCCCCGGGACTCCGCTGTAAATGGACCTCCCTCCAGTAGGACTTTCCCGGTCAACAAATGTAAAATAAATAAAATAAATAAAAATAAATGTTCAGACCTCAAAATGAGGATGTAGGAGGCAAAGGTGGAGGCAAATTTATCTTCATTAAAATCAAATGCACTTTGAGAGTTGTCAAACAGCATGACTCTCTCAAACTACTCCATGTCCAACTAACTATTGGGAAAGTACAATACCACATCATTGCTAGCTATAAATCCCCCACCATGAACCAGGATAAGCACACCACCTAACTTGATTTACTGGAATCCCTTGCCATACAGCCCCCAACACCTTATTTATGGGAGATTTCAGCTATCCTTCCATAGAGAGGGGGACATACCTGAGCAAAAAACATGCTTGCCCAGAGTTTCTTGCACATTGTTAACACACATACTCTGGAACACATAGTCCGGACCCCAACTAGGGGCTTTAATTTTTCTGGACGTAGTACTCACCAACATGGGGGGGGGCACTATACTTCCTTGTGTGATGCCCTCCCTGGTTGGTGGGAGGTTGGCATAATTCTTAAGGTGTTTAACATACAGACACAAGGTGCAGGGTTTGATTCTCACATGGGGTAATTGACTAGGCTTAAAATGGCCCACAAGGGTAGCCTAGTACTAATCAATAAAACTATGAAAATATGAAAAAGCTTCATACCACCCACAATCACAGACATCAAAGATCACTATGCATAGGTGAATGCAAATGCCCTGTACAAACACTTAAGTGACTGCAAAAACTCTGCTGTACCTGACCAAATCAAAACCAGGTCTTCCTGTAAAAACAAGCCACCATGGTGGACTTCAGGTATAAACAGATTATACAACAAGAGGAAGAAACTGTTGCCCAAAAGCAAGACAGATACCGCTCTACAGAGGAAGAATTCCCTCTTAAGCCTAAACAAGAAAATCAGAAATCTTATAAAGTCTTCTAAAGCAAACCATGAAACATAAATTGCATCCCTGGCCATGGATAATCATAAGGCATTCTTTAACTACATCCATACCTCTCAACCTGGAAACATCAAAAATCTGGGCAAGGCTCATGAAAAATAGGCACAAATCAGTATGCTGATTAACTTCTAATTTGCATACATAATTTTGTAACCCACCCACTCCACTGGAATTGTGGGATACCAAGTTTCAAACACAAACTGAAGAACAGACATCCAAAATATCTTAATAAATACCAAGAGTCCCCCTGCAGCCATTCCAATGTCCCATTATCTGGCTATTTTGCCCCATTTACCATAAACGCTAATGTGTACATACTGCTTTACTTCTACAGTAATTATTTGGATTGTATTTTTACAGCACAACAATGCACAAACACTAACAGACATCTGGTAAACAAAGCAATACTGTCTCATAAATGAAAGTAGATTTGATTAAAACTTCTCTGTCCTTGAAACTTACATTTATTGAAAGAGCATTGAAACCCAGACCGCATCCAAAGAAAAATGCATCTGGCCAGTGGTGGATAAAGATTACATTGGGCTATTTTCAGATCATTGGCCCCTTGCACACAAAATAAGAAACGTACATGTGTTCTTTTCTTTGATACAACTTCCTTGTATAATACAGCAGACTTATTATAGCACATTTTAAATTTATTGTTTCAACACTTTGTAGTAGGCTGTACTGAAGGCAATGAAACAAAATGCATGAACCAATAATGACAAAACTGCACAATTTAGAACATTTCCATCATAAAAGTCTACTTCCACAACCACACTATAAGAATGACAGTAGTGTAAGCCATAGGTATCTTGCACAGCTTCTCGCATTTATTTTCAATTTCATTTTTTTGGGGGGGGTACAATAGGTCAAAAACCAGGGACACATTTTTAACATTGCTTGCATAATTTTTGCATTTCACAGGCAAGTTTTGAAACCAGGACCCTATGCACTACAATCAGAATAGCATACCACTATGCAAAATCAGCAGCTTCCTGAAAATTAGGAAGACTGACACTTAATGGCTATCATTTAGTGAATTAATTTCTCACTTCTCACCATAGCTGTTAACCTCTTAGCACAACAAACCTGGACAAAGCTAATAATGGGGGAATACAAATTCAGTTCTCACCATAGCTCTCAACCTCTTAGCACAACAAAACTGGACATACAAAGCTAATAATGAGGGAATACAAATTCACTTCTCACTTCTCACCATAGCTCTCAACTCTTAGCATAAAAAACCTGGACAAAGCTCACAAGTGGTGGTGACTAGGGTCTTTAGGCTCTTTTTACCCTGTACCCAAGGTACAGGGTTTGAGCCTGAGTATACACACACCTTAGAAAATAGTAGCCCACACTTTAATTAAAATATGTTTGGTGAAGTTTTATGGATTAAGTCTCATGTAACCATACAGAATATGCCATTTTTGAGACAATACCACCTATATAGTCTCCCTTGTGGTTGTGTTAACAACCTGACGTGGAGGCAGATTCCTGTTTTCTTCTGGAGATGCCCCCAAGCTATGTTTTCTATAATAAATATGCAAGTTTTCTGGCAAGGCTAGTCAATAAGTAGAAGGAAAAGCTCATCTTTTGTTTCTGGGGAAAACAGTGCTTGATGAAAATAACATATATTTTAAATGATTTTCAGAGATAAGGAAACTGCAGTAATAGACAAGGTGCGAAGAAATAAGCAATGTCTGGGGTACACTGAGAGATTTGCCATGCAGACATGTATGACAAGTCTATGGAGTATGTGTTGTTGTGTAATCCATTAAGTTATCCTTGTATTCTACATAGACATAATCGCTGACTGTAGCCCACCAACTCATTTCAAGCCTTTAGTTTTATCTCCCTGTACAAGCCAACATATCTCACAGTGCCTTAAGTCTCGCCCAACTTAGGTGGTATTCTACACACACACACACACACACACACACACACACACACACACACACACACACACACACACACACACACCCTTCTCTGCATGTTTCCTTACTTGGAATCTTCATTCCACTGATAGTGCTGTAACTGCTGGAGTCTTCATTCCGCTGCAATGATTGCTCAGCTCTTTCCACTGGTTCCCTGGCCTGAACATGATAGTGTAGTGCTGGTTCTCCGGCCCAAACATCATAGTAGTGCTGTTTCCTGCTTGACATAATCCGTTGGTTCCCCGACCCGAACTTAAATAATAATGCATAGTGTAGTGCTAGCCTTTAACTGCTGCTTCCTGTGTTCATTCATTTGTTGCTGTTCCTGCTAGCATGCATTTGCCAGACCAGCTGGAAATATGTGAGCTCTTTGAGCTCAATTCGTGCACATGATGACGTCAGGTCCAACAGCTCAAAAATTAAAAAAAAAACAAAAGGAAAAAAATTGGAAATGAAGTGGTGCTACTCTAGAATCGTGGCACCCCTTCATTTGAACCCCAAAGCATGGTAAAAAACGAGTAATTTGGCATGGTTGGGAGGTATGCTGCTTCTTGATTATGAAGGGGGTGGCAGGTGCTGTCCATGCACATGTGTACCTATGGGTGGACAGGGGTAGAAGTTTACACCTCACCTCACCTGTCTGCAGCTGGTTGCCTATATCTATGGCATATGTCATGATGTGTTATTGACCACCACCATAGAACAGATATATGTGTTGTCTCTGGAATTGCTGACACATGTCTGGAAGGCCTACTGATTGGCCTTGGTGGATGTATCCAGTTTGCACTCAAAGACAGCCTTAGTGTACATCACCTGTGACTTTATTTGCTTGTGCAGAAAAAGGTGGCATGGCTGCCAGTGAGGCATCTGTTCCTTCTTGGTCCATCCTGTGATTATTTCCACCTGTGGTAGTAGTTGTGTATTGCTGCTGTCCACCACAGGTATTCAGCCTATCTTGAGGAGGTTGTTATAGTCCTGTCAGGTATTGCTGAGGCCATGCAGATATTTAGGTGCCCACATAGTACTGTAGTGTGGGTCTGGACACTGCTGTTAGTTCCAACATATGGGATGCCCTTCATGTAAGCCTTGCCCCTTTTCCTTGCCTGTGCAGGGGTCATTATGGAGGTGTGGTGGCTACACCTTCACAGACAGTAGGTAGGAATACCTCACAGGACAGGACATGTGGAGACAGCCCAACAACATGCAGGATAAAGTTCCAGAATTTGGTACAGATTGCATGTCATTAGTGCTGTTATACACATGGAGGGTTGCTAGATTGACAGGGTTTGTCTGGACATGCATTTACTCAGTGACTTGACATCTGACAGAAATATGCCTCTGACATACCTCTCATATGGCAAGTTGTCCACAAAGTGGCCAGCAGTTTGCCAGTTTGGTCAGTTCCTTGAACAGCATCTCTTTTTGTGGTGTCAGTAGGATAATGTGAGGATTGTAGTCACTAACTGTTGATATCCATTGATGTTCCAGATATCATATCCTTCAGAGATATTATGTTACAGCAACACATGTAACACCAGATACTGTTTCTGTTTGTAACATTATTATGTTTGATATGTCCCTCTTTCCAGCCCCCTGCCCCCCAAGTATATCATGCATTGTCCAGATGTCTTGCACTACCAGGTGCTGAGGTATGGTATATCATTAATTACTGACTGCACTGCAGTTATCATCCCAGTGACCTACCAGACTCCTGGCCATGGTTTGCGGCAGTGGCCAGGATTATGGTTCCACACCCTGTAAATTCTGTGGAAATCTGTACATATAACCATTATATATTTCTGGCCATTGTGAACAGACTGTGAAGATTGTGTATCAGTGTCAGGTGTAGATGTTTGTTGGGCTGGGTAGGGAGAGTAGCAGATGTGAGTGCCATACATCCTTTAACTATCTGACTGTGCATGCTGCTATGGCTGTGGAAGTCTATCAGGTCTGTATGCTTGTAGGAGCAGACTGTGAAATGTCCTGTAACATCTCAGGATTCCCAGTACACCTTGGCCAGTATATGTCAGTGTAGTGTGTGGCTGGCAATCAGGATATGCTTTTTTAGACAGTTGTTGTACTCTGGAGTTCATTCTGGGTACTATTATGTTGCTGTGACTGTGGTGCAAATGTTTTTGAGTGGACATTTTTGCACCACTACCTGCTTTTCACTACAGTTCCATCGCTGTAGTGCATGCTATATTTGAATATACATGGGTAATTGCCCAGAGCTTATGTGGGGGAGTGTCATGTTGGTCTTACTGTGCTTCATAAGATGCTGGGTGATATGTTTGGTAGCTGTCAGGGGATTTCCATTCTGTTAAATGACTGTGGTCATACCTCTACAGTGTCCAGAGGCTTAGCCACTGTCCAGATGAATGGCTCATATGTTTGGTATGTTCCCCACACAGTCATTATCCTTGGTTAAGCAGTAGGATACCCTGGGGAATGCAGGCAGTACATGCTAACTGTGTTACAGACTTAATATCCCTCAGAAAAGATATGTAACAACAAATCCAGTAACACCAGCAACTGTCTAAATTTATATTATCAATATGTCCAATATACCCCTGTGTTTGGGCCTCTGTCCCCAATTATGTCAGGCTTTGTCCAGATATTATGGACTAAGAGGTTCAGAGGTATGTAATATCATTATTTATTGCCTTCATTACTGCTACCATCCCAGTGATGTCATAGACCCCCAGACATGTAACAAGGTGGTGGCCATAGATATGAGGCTTGTGCCTATACATTCTGTGGGAAACTGTACATTTGAGAAGTCTGTGTATGTCTGTCAATTGTTATCAGACTGGCAGGACTGTGTAGCAGTTTAGTTAGTGCAAGTTATTTGAGCTGTGTATAGAGGGGGGTACATGTGAGTGTCATGGGCCCTTTCTATCTCACTGTGCAATGAATCTGGACCAAGCCTGCCAAAGTGGGGTAACAAAGGCATGAAATCAGGGACATAACCAAAATATGTGAGTAGATAAGCTAAGACAGTTAATGTAGTAGACAGAGTGTATGTCCTAACATATATTGACTGAAATATCACAAGTCTGCCACTCATTTTCTTCTCATTAGTTAGTCACCTGAATCCCCACATCAGTTTCTGGTTCCCTATCACCTGTATATGTTTGTACAGGCAGACCGTGACATGTCCCATAACACCTCAGGATTCCCACTACACTGGGACTTGGAGCAGTATATGTAGAGGTAATGTGTGAGTGGCAAATGGGATATTGTTGCTCACACAGTCATTATACTGTAGTGTTCAATTTGCTTACTGGTATGTCCCTGTAACTGTGGTGCAATCAGTTTTGGGTATGTACTTTCACACAAGTGTTTCTTTTCCACGAGTGTTACATCACTGAAGTGCCTGCTATATTTAAAAATGCATGTGTACAGCCCCAGAGCTGGATTTGGGTAATGTTATGTCAGTCTGATTGTAGTTTAGATGTTGCTTGTTAGCTGAGTGTAGTATGTTGTTTTATGTCCACACATTCGTAAGATGTCCTGTTTTCTGGAATATCATTGGTCTGATCCCCATAACTGTTATGTATTCCTGACACATCAGTGGGGTGATGTGGGGATTGAGATGACTAACTAATGAGAAGAAAATGAGTGGCAGACTTGTGATATTTCAGTCAATATATGTTAGGACATACACTGTGTCTACTACATTAACTGTCTTAGCTTATCCACTCACATATTTTGGATATGTCCCTGATTTCATGCCTTTGTCCCCCCACTTTGTCAGGCTTGGTCCAGATTCATTGCACTAAGGGGTTCTGAGCATACCTCTCCATTGCCAGGATTTTCACAGAATGTCCAGATATTTGGCCCATACTTTTGTTCTGTTCCACAATTTATTTGTATTTTTCTGGTAAATCACTGTGATGATCCAAGATTTTATGTCAGTAAATCATAACATAACATTTCAGTTTCCATCCTTATATCCTTCGGTAATTGTCTGCCGAAACGCACCCCGTTGTTGTAGCAAATGTCTTTGTTTTTAACAACAGTTGAAATATTTTCCTATATGTAGTCCATTTACAGCCTTTGTACTGATGGCTTTCACTAAGAGGTTGAGAGGGATGGTGCTGAGGTCTGACTGCACTGCACTGCATGTTATGTACATATATTTATATATGTATATATATATATATATATATATATATATATATATATATATACTTCCTTTCCTTTATATATCTATATATATATATATATATATATATATATATATATATACACATATATATGTATTCGTATCAGATCCACGAAAAATCACTTACCCGAAGACGAGTTCACCGAGACCACATTACCAACACAACACATCACCGACACAGATAAGTATAAGTACTGCGGAATGGAATATATTCCTGTTTTTGCAATTAAATAAAAAACAAAAAATATGTATATAGCTCCCCTGCACCCCCCACACTTCCTCTACTTAAATATATCAACTCTGAGATTGCACCACTTTGCAGAAATTGTAGGGAATTACCCTAGATTTATTTATAAAAATAAACCGAGTCTCAAACGTAGGTTATGTTATAAATCATTAATAGAAAATACTGTACCGACTGAAAGCAGGACTAACACATATCTGAGACTTGCAATCAGTGTAAGTATATAAACACAGATATTAAGTTTATACATCCAGTCTCACAGTTAGAATATACATTTCATACTGGAACTAGTTGCAGGAGTACACATGTGATTTATTTGGCTAAGTGTGATGCATGCCCTTCATTCTATGTGGGTAAGACACTTAGACAATTAAGAGAACGTATTAGAGACCATATATACCACATACGCATGGGCAGTTTAAGCTATGCACTTGCCAAGCATGTTATATGTATGGGACCTACACATTTCTTTAGTTTTAGTATTATACAAAAAATTGAACCTAGTCTCAGAGGAGGGGATTTGGACAATTATTTACAAGAGTGTGAAACAAGATGGATTATAAGATTAAGGGTTGATAAAATTCCTGGGTTAAATGATAAGGTACAGATCCAACCCCTGTTGCGGAAAAGAAGGGTCTTGAGACCCAGGTAATTTTGTTCTTTAATTGTTAGTTTTTAGTTTTTAGTTACCAGCCCTAACTTAATCTATCCTTGATTTATTGTTATGATTTTTAGGAAGTATTGCTCACACTATATGTATATACACTCCCATTCATTTTTTTCATTTTTTTTTTTTTTTTCATTTTTTGATTTTTTATACTTGTTGGTGCAGTTTAGTCTAGTAATGCATTTAGTTGTATAGATGTTAGATATTTTATACAAAGTTCTTAATGAAGTCGAATTTATGTTTTTATAGTCTTTATAGCTTGATAGGTTTTTTATATATGTATTTTGTGCAATGTTGTTAGTTGTTTCTATTTAATATAAAGTTTCTTTTTGAAATCTTTAATACTCCTTTAAAATGTAATTGGATGTGTTTTAATTGGATTAATCAACCTATCAGATGGATTTGTAAGCGTTATAAATTCTAATAGTAATACCAGTAGCTGTTGAAGTTTGATAAAGCCTACGGGTGAAAGCGCTTACTTGTCATATATGCTAAATAAATTTCTTTTGTTTTAACTATAAGTGAAGTTTTTATGTTGGAATCTGCCTTGTATCATCTCAGATTCTGTTATATACTTGAACAGTTCGTTTTGAATTACAGAGATTTGGCGCCTTTGTAAAAGGGTTTTAACTTGGAGAACTGTTGCAGTTAATAACCATCGTCATTCCTGCATGATATTTGACTGTTCTTATTTTTACAATTTAATCGGTGCCGGAGTGTTTATCTTCCTTGTGGTTCGTGAACTATTTATTTTATTTTATTACTGTGAGCACCACCGGAAGGAGATGGCTGAGAATATGAGAGACGTTATTGTTGAACTCCCGTACAGACCGGAAGAAGCAGTTTTAACTGCTCGGAAGTCAACGCGTTTCCAGGACTGCCTTTTAGGCTCAGAAAATCTTCTGTTGTGCTATGAACCAGATATGGAAAGTATGTTAAATGACGAGAACTTGGGGGATGTAGCTGGGTTGCAGACTGAACTTTCGCAACTTGAACTGGATTTTCTGAAGTTAAAAAGGATCCAACTCCAACGACAACATTTTGAGGCGTATCAAAACAGGTAGTCCCTCGTGGACTACGTGTATTAAAGATGCCAACAACAGGTAATTCAAAGCCAGATTTATTATTACAGTGGCAACGTTTAAACCTTAAACTTAGTTATGACTACATGAAACTCCTTAATGAGTTTCATCAGGCTGAAGAAGATAGCCTACGCAATAGCGTTAATGAGCGCTATAACTTGATAAAAACCAGGTTTAAAAGTCCGAGGGCAGACGATGGGCTTGAGAGACTAATGGACAATGTATATGTGTTTGAAAAACGTTTGCTGGAGCAAAAAAGAAATAAACTCTTGAGAGACACCAGGGATTTTAAAAACGGCCATGTCTTTACATGGCCGAGACCTAATCGTGTTAATTCTACATTTAATAATGTCAATAATGATACTTTTATTCGTAATCAAAATGGCACTGTATCTCGAAATGTTGATATTGTACAACCTGTTCTAGATACTGATGTTAATATTTGTAATGGTGCTATTAATTTAAATGAAGGAACTGATTTATGTGAATCTGACAGTGTAATAACAGCTGCTGAGTTGAATATAGTTAATAGAAATGTTGACCCAGGTACTACTAACACACAGAGTGTAGTTGGGAATGATGGGGCATCAGTAGGAAGTCCCATCAATGATGCTAGTTTAGTCAATAAAGTGCCCTTAAATGAAAATGAGGTAGTGAAAAAGAAAATACTCATAGCTAAAAATACTGATAATTTTGTAGGTAACAGATTTCAGACATTGCAAGCCCCTTTCCCGATAGCCATTACACAATATGCAGGGAGACAGAGATCACGGAGCAGGGGCAGGTACAAACGGAAGGGGTCAGGAGGGGAACCCTCAGGACATACACTGAAGAAAATGTGGGAGAAAATGGACAATTATTAGTTTTGAATTTATCCAAAAGAATTCTTAATAAATATGAAACAGAATTGTTAAATAAAGGATTACATTTTATCCCCACAAGTGATAGTGAAGTAACAGACTCTGTTTTAGACATTAAAATGTTTATACAGAATATACAATTAAAATTGGAGTTTAGTGACTTAGAAAGAAATGAAAACAGATTTAGTGAAGATACAGTGTTTAGGCCAACCAGTGTATATATGCCCCTGTTACATCCATTGCTGGACACTTTTTCTAAGTTAGTTGAGAATGGTGTGCACGAGTTGTCAAATAGGAAGAAATTAGGTCGTACATCTACTAATTATAGTTATAAGAATAATTTGACCTTCCTACAGAGAAGGGCTCTGAAAACTTTAATCAGTGACCACTCCATTGTTATTAGACCATCTGATAAAGGTGGACCGGTGGTATTGATGGATAAGACAGAGTATGTTTTAAGCAGGGAAGAAATGTTGGGGGATGAACTGTCATATGAAAGAGTGTCTATGGAAGATGTTGAACTTAAGACATATAGGGTATATGCAGCATTGGATGATTTATTTAAAAGTTATTTGATTTCGGATACTTTGTTTAAATTCCTTAAAGTTAATAATCCTTTAGTACCAATAATTCAGGGATTACCAAAGGTTCATAAATCTTTAGAGAAGCCACCCATGCGGCCAATAGTTGCAGGACAAGGGTGGCTAACGGAACCTTTTTCCATTTTTATTGAACATTATTTAAGACCTGTGGTAGATGCTAATCAGTATATATTAAAAGATAGCAAACAATTCCTTTTAGACTTGTATGAATATACACGAACCCTTGGTGACTCTGAAGAGTATATATTAGTGACTTTAGATGTAGTTAGCCTCTTCACAGTTATACCCAATGATGAAGGAATTTTTAGGGTACAGAGGTATTTAAGTAATAAATCTGGTATGTCAGCAGAAGTTATAGACTTAGTCGGACTATTCTTAGAGATAGTCCTACAAAATAATGTTTTCATCTTTGGTGAAGACGTATATACACAGAAGGATGGCGTAGCTATGGGCACATCTTGTGCCAATAGCTACGCCAACCTGGTGATGGCAGATTGGGAAGGAGAGTCGTTGTTTTCTGATATTGCTTTTCATGATAATGTGGGTTTCTTTAGAAGGTTTGTGGATGACCTTTTTATTTTATGGAGAGGTAATGAAGAAACCCTGTTATCATTTGTGGATAGGATGAATAACATGACAAGTTTTTTAAAGTTTACCTGGAGTTATTCTACGGTTAGCATCCCTTATTTAGATATTGAATTGATTAGACTACAAAATGGTTTATTAAATACTAGGGTTTATAAGAAACCCTGTTATAGGAATAATTTACTGCATCGGCATAGTATGCATCCCAGATTTGTTTTTGAGAATGTTATGAAGGGCCAGTTCATGAGGGCATCCAGATTGAACCCAATGGAATCTGGATATTTTGCAGAAATTCATGATCTTGAAAGAAGATTGTTAGATAGAAAATATAGTAGTAAAGAAATAGATAGAAATATGATGATAGCCCATGAACTAAGGAATAGTAGAGCGCGTCCCTATTTTTCTGAATGGGATGATAATGAATGTATAAAGTCTAATGATGTTGGGGAACAGTTAAAAGTATCCCTGTTTTTTACTAGGGATGTTAAAGAAACAGAAGAAATTATAGATAGATATTGGCACGTATTAATGCTGGATGATGACATAAGTAAAATTGTAGGGAATTACCCTAGATTTATTTATAAAAATAAACCGAGTCTCAAACGTAGGTTATGTTATAAATCATTAATAGAAAATACTGTACCGACTGAAAGCAGGACTAACACATATCCGTGTGAGACTTGCAATCAGTGTAAGTATATAAACACAGATATTAAGTTTATACATCCAGTCTCACAGTTAGAATATACATTTCATACTGGAACTAGTTGCAGGAGTACACATGTGATTTATTTGGCTAAGTGTGATGCATGCCCTGCATTCTATGTGGGTAAGACACTTAGACAATTAAGAGAACGTATTAGAGACCATATATACCACATACGCATGGGCAGTTTAAGCTATGCACTTGCCAAGCATGTTATATGTATGGGACCTACACATTTCTTTAGTTTTAGTATTATATAAAAAATTGAACCTAGTCTCAGAGGAAGGGATTTGGACAATTATTTACAAGAGTGTGAAACAAGATGGATTATAAGATTAAGGGTTGATAAAATTCCTGGGTTAAATGATAAGGTACAGATCCAACCCCTGTTGCGGAAAAGAAGGGTCTTGAGACCCAGGTAATTTTGTTCATTAATTGTTAGTTTTTAGTTTTTAGTTACCAGCCCTAACTTAATCTATCCTTGATTTATTGTTATGATTTTTAGGAAGTATTGCTCACACTATATGTATATACACTCCCATTCATTTTTTTCATTTTTTTCATTTTTTGATTTTTTATACTTGTTGGTGCAGTTTAGTCTAGTAATGCATTTAGTTGTATAGATGTTAGATATTTTATACAAAGTTCTTAATGAAGTCGAATTAATGTTTTTAATATATGTTTTTATAGTCTTTATAGCTTGATAGGTTTTTTATATATGTATTTTGTGCAATGTTGTTAGTTGTTTCTATTTAATATAAAGTTTCTTTTTGAAATCTTTAATACTCCTTTAAAATGTAATTGGATGTGTTTTAATTGGATTAATCAACCTATCAGATGGATTTGTAAGCGTTATAAATTCTAATAGTAATACCAGTAGCTGTTGAAGTTTGATAAAGCCTACGGGTGAAAGCGCTTACTTGTCATATATGCTAAATAAATTTCTTTTGTTTTAACTATAAGTGAAGTTTTTATGTTGGAATCTGCCTTGTATCATCTCAGATTCTGTTATATACTTGAACAGTTCGTTTTGAATTACAGAGATTTGGCGCCTTTGTAAAAGGGTTTTAACTTGGAGAACTGTTGCAGTTAATAACCATCGTCATTCCTGCATGATATTTGACTGTTCTTATTTTTACAATTTAATCGGTGCCGGAGTGTTTATCTTCCTTGTGGTTCGTGAACTATTTATTTTATTTTATTACTGTGAGCACCACCGGAAGGAGATGGCTGAGAATATGAGAGACGTTATTGTTGAACTCCCGTACAGACCGGAAGAAGCAGTTTTAACTGCTCGGAAGTCAACGCGTTTCCAGGACTGCCTTTTAGGCTCAGAAAATCTTCTGTTGTGCTATGAACCAGATATGGAAAGTATGTTAAATGACGAGAACTTGGGGGATGTAGCTGGGTTGCAGGCTGAACTTTCGCAACTTGAACTGGATTTTCTGAAGTTAAAAAGGATCCAACTCCAACGACAACATTTTGAGGCGTGTATCGCAAAACAGGTAGTCCCTCGTGGACTACGTGTATTAAAGATGCCAACAACAGGTAATTCAAAGCCAGATTTATTATTACAATGGCAACGTTTAAACCTTAAACTTAGTTATGACTACATGAAACTCCTTAATGAGTTTCATCAGGCTGAAGAAGATAGCCTACGCAATAGCGTTAATGAGCGCTATAACTTGATAAAAACCAGGTTTAAAAGTCCGAGGGCAGACGATGGGCTTGAGAGACTAATGGACAACGTATATGTGTTTGAAAAACATTTGCTGGAGCAAAAAAGAAATAAACTCTTGAGAGACACTAGGGACTTTAAAAACGGCCATGTCTTCACATGGCCGAGACCTAATCGTGTTAATTCTACATTTAATAATGTCAATAATGAAACGTTTATTCGTAACCGAAATGGCTCTGTACTTCGAAATGTTGATGTTGTACAACCTACTGTAGATACTGATGTTAATATTTGTAATGGTGCTATCAATTTAAATGAAGGAAATGACTTATGTGAATCTGATACTGCTATAACAGCTGCTGAGTTGAATACAGTTAATAGAGATGTTGACTCAGGTATTACTAACACACAGGGTGTAATTGGGAATGATGAGGCATCAGTAGGAAGTTCCATTAATGATGTTAGTTTAGTTAATAAAGTGCCATTAAATGAAAGTGAGGTAGTTAAAAAGAAAATACTCATAGCTAAAAATACTGATAATTTAGTAGGTAACAGATTTCAGACATTGCAAGCCCCTTTCCCGATAGCCATTACACAATATGCAGGGAGACAGAGATCACGGAGCAGGGGCAGGTACAAACGGAAGGGGTCAGGAGGGGAACCCTCAGGACATACACTGAAGAAAATGTGGGAGAAAATGGACAATCCTTAGTTTTGAATTTATCCAAAAGAATTCTTAATAAATATGAAACAGAATTGTTAAATAAAGGATTAAATTTTATCCCCACATGTGATAGTGAGGTAACAGACTCTGTTTTAGACATTAAAATGTTTATACGGAATATACAATTAAAATTGGAGTTTAGTGACTTAGAAAGAAATGAAAATAGATCTAGTGAAGATACAGTGTTTAGGCCAACCAGTGTATATATGCCCCTGTTACACCCATTGCTGGACACTTTTTCTAAGTTAGTTGAGAATGATGTACATGAGCTGTCAAATAGGAAGAAATTAGGCCGTACATCTACTAATTATAGTTATAAAAATAATTTGACTTTCCTACAGAGAAGGGCTCTGAAAACTTTAATCAGTGACCACTCCATTGTTATTAGACCATCTGATAAAGGTGGACCGGTGGTATTGATGGATAAGACAGAGTATGTTTTAAGCAGGGAAGAAATGTTGGGGGATGAACTGTCATATGAAAGAGTGTCTATGGAAGATGTTGAACTTAAGACATATAGGGTATATGCAGCATTGGATGATTTATTTAAAAGTTATTTGATTTCGGATACTTTGTTTAAATTCCTTAAAGTTAATAATCCTTTAGTACCAATAATTCAGGGATTACCAAAGGTTCATAAATCTTTAGAGAAGCCACCCATGCGGCCAATAGTTGCAGGACAAGGGTGGCTAACGGAACCTTTTTCCATTTTTATTGAACATTATTTAAGACCTGTGGTAGATGCTAATCAGTATATATTAAAAGATAGCAAACAATTCCTTTTAGACTTGTATGAATATACACAAACCCTTGGTGACTCTGAAGAGTATATATTAGTGACTTTAGATGTAGTTAGCCTCTTCACAGTTATACCCAATGATGAAGGAATTTTTAGGGTACAGAGGTATTTAAGTAATAAATCTGGTATGTCAGCAGAAGTTATAGACTTAGTCGGACTATTCTTAGAGATAGTCCTACAAAATAATGTTTTCATCTTTGGTGAAGACGTATATACACAGAAGGATGGCGTAGCTATGGGCACATCTTGTGCCAATAGCTACGCCAACCTGGTGATGGCAGATTGGGAAGGAGAGTCGTTGTTTTCTGATATTGCTTTTCATGATAATGTGGGTTTCTTTAGAAGGTTTGTGGATGACCTTTTTATTTTATGGAGAGGTAATGAAGAAACCCTGTTATCATTTGTGGATAGGATGAATAACATGACAAGTTTTTTAAAGTTTACCTGGAGTTATTCTACGGTTAGCATCCCTTATTTAGATATTGAATTGATTAGACTACAAAATGGTTTATTAAATACTAGGGTTTATAAGAAACCCTGTTATAGGAATAATTTACTGCATCGGCATAGTATGCATCCCAGATTTGTTTTTGAGAATGTTATGAAGGGCCAGTTCATGAGGGCATCCAGATTGAACCCAATGGAATCTGGATATTTTGCAGAAATTCATGATCTTGAAAGAAGATTGTTAGATAGAAAATATAGTAGTAAAGAAATAGATAGAAATATGATGATAGCCCATGAACTAAGGAATAGCAGAGCGCGTCCCTATTTTTCTGAATGGGATGATAATGAATGTATAAAGTCTAATGATGTTGGGGAACAGTTAAAAGTATCCCTGTTTTTTACTAGGGATGTTAAAGAAACAGAAGAAATTATAGATAGATATTGGCACGTATTAATGCTGGATGATGACATAAGTAAAATTGTAGGGAATTACCCTAGATTTATTTATAAAAATAAACCGAGTCTCAAACGTAGGTTATGTTATAAATCATTAATAGAAAATACTGTACCGACTGAAAGCAGGACTAACACATATCCATGTGAGACGCAATCAGTGTAAGTATATAAACACAGATATTAAGTTTATACATCCAGTCTCACAGTTAGAATATACATTTCATACTGGAACTAGTTGCAGGAGTACACATGTGATTTATTTGGCTAAGTGTGATGCATGCCCTGCATTCTATGTGGGTAAGACACTTAGACAATTAAGAGAACGTATTAGAGACCATATATACCACATACGCATGGGCAGTTTAAGCTATGCACTTGCCAAGCATGTTATATGTATGGGACCTACACATTTCTTTAGTTTTAGTATTATACAAAAAATTGAACCTAGTCTCAGAGGAGGGGATTTGGACAATTATTTACAAGAGTGTGAAACAAGATGGATTATAAGATTAAGGGTTGATAAAATTCCTGGGTTAAATGATAAGGTACAGATCCAACCCCTGTTATGAAAAGAAGGGTCTTGAGACCCAGGTAATTTTGTTCATTAATTGTTAGTTTTTAGTTTTTAGTTACCAGCCCTAACTTAATCTATCCTTGATTTATTGTTATGATTTTTAGGAAGTATTGCTCACACTATATGTATATACACTCCCATTCATTTTTCATTTTTTCATTTTTGATTTTTATACTTGTTGGTGCAGTTTAGTCTAGTAATGCATTTAGTTGTATAGATGTTAGATATTTTATACAAAGTTCTTAATGAAGTCGAATTAATGTTTTTAATATATGTTTTTATAGTCTTTATAGCTTGATAGGTTTTTTATATATGTATTTTGTGCAATGTTGTTAGTTGTTTCTATTTAATATAAAGTTTCTTTTTGAAATCTTTAATACTCCTTTAAAATGTAATTGGATGTGTTTTAATTGGATTAATCAACCTATCAGATGGATTTGTAAGCGTTATAAATTCTAATAGTAATACCAGTAGCTGTTGAAGTTTGATAAAGCCTACGGGTGAAAGCGCTTACTTGTCATATATGCTAAATAAATTTCTTTTGTTTTAACTATAAGTGAAGTTTTTATGTTGGAATCTGCCTTGTATCATCTCAGATTCTGTTATATACTTGAACAGTTAGTTTTGAATTACAGAGATTTGGCGCCTTTGTAAAAGGGTTTTAACTTGGAGAACTGTTGCAGTTAATAACCATCGTCATTCCTGCATGATATTTGACTGTTCTTATTTTTACAATTTAATCGGTGCCGGAGTGTTTATCTTCCTTGTGGTTCGTGAACTATTTATTTTATTTTATTACTGTGAGCACCACCGGAAGGAGATGGCTGAGAATATGAGAGACGTTATTGTTGAACTCCCGTACAGACCGGAAGAAGCAGTTTTAACTGCTCGGAAGTCAACGCGTTTCCAGGACTGCCTTTTAGGCTCAGAAAATCTTCTGTTGTGCTATGAACCAGATATGGAAAGTATGTTAAATGACGAGAACTTGGGGGATGTAGCTGGGTTGCAGGCTGAACTTTCGCAACTTGAACTGGATTTTCTGAAGTTAAAAGGATCCAACTCCAACGACAACATTTTGAGGCGTGTATCGCAAAACAGGTAGTCCCTCGTGGACTACGTGTATTAAAGATGCCAACAACAGGTAATTCAAAGCCAGATTTATTATTACAGTGGCAACGTTTAAACCTTAAACTTAGTTATGACTACATGAAACTCCTTAATGAGTTTCATCAGGCTGAAGAAGATAGCCTACGCAATAGCGTTAATGAGCGCTATAACTTGATAAAAACCAGGTTTAAAAGTCCGAGGGCAGACGATGGGCTTGAGAGACTAATGGACAACGTATATGTGTTTGAAAAACGTTTGCTTGAGCAAAAAAGAAATAAACTCTTGAGAGACACCAGGGATTTTAAAAACGGCCATGTCTTTACATGGCCGAGACCTAATCGTGTTAATTCTACATTTAATAATGTCAATAATGATACTTTTATTCGTAATCAAAATGGCACTGTATCTCGAAATGTTGATATTGTACAACCTGTTCTAGATACTGATGTTAATATTTGTAATGGCGCTATTAATTTAAATGGAGGAACTGATTTATGTGAATCTGACAGTGCAATAACAGCTGCTGAGTTGAATATAGTTAATAGAAATGTTGACCCAGGTACTACTAACACACAGAGTGTAGTTGGGAATGATGGGGCATCAGTAGGAAGTCCCATCAATGATGCTAGTTTAGTCAATAAAGTGCCCTTAAATGAAAATGAGGTAGTGAGAAAGAAAATACCTATAGCTAAAAATACTGATAATTTAGTAGGTAACAGATTCCAGACATTGCAAGCCCCTTTCCCGATAGCCATTACACAATATGCAGGGAGACAGAGATCACGGAGCAGGGGCAGGTACAAACGGAAGGGGTCAGGAGGGGAACCCTCAGGGCATACTCTGAAGAAAATGTGGGAGAAAATGGACAATCGTTAGTTTTGAATTTATCCAGAAGAACTCTTAATAAATATGAAACAGAATTGTTGAATAAAGGATTAAATTTTATCCCCACAAGTGATAGTGAAGTAACAGACTCTGTTTTAGACATTAAAATGTTTATACGGAATATACAATTAAAATTGGAGTTTAGTGACTTAGAAAGAAATGAAAACAGATTTAGTGAAGATACAGTGTTTAGGCCAACCAGTGTTTATATGCCCCTGTTACATCCATTGCTGGACACTTTTTCTAAGTTAGTTGAGAATGGTGTGCACGAGCTGTCAAATAGGAAGAAATTAGGCCGTACATCTACTAATTATAGTTATAAAAATAATTTGACCTTCCTACAGAGAAGGGCTCTGAAAACTTTAATCAGTGACCACTCCATTGTTATTAGACCATCTGATAAAGGTGGACCGGTGGTATTGATGGATAGGACAGATTATGTTTTAAGCATGGAAGAAATGTTAGGGGATGAACTGTCATATGAAAGAGTGTCTATGGAAGATGTTGAACTTAAAATATATAGGATATATGCAGCATTGGATGATTTATTTAAAAGTTATTTGATTTCGGATACTTTGTTTAAATTCCTTAAAGTTAATAATCCTTTAGTACCAATAATTCAGGGATTACCAAAGGTTCATAAATCTTTAGAGAAGCCACCCATGCGGCCAATAGTTGCAGGACAAGGGTGGCTAACGGAACCTTTTTCCATTTTTATTGAACATTATTTAAGACCTGTGGTAGATGCTAATCAGTATATATTAAAAGATAGCAAACAATTCCTTTTAGACTTGTATGAATATACACGAACCCTTGGTGACTCTGAAGAGTATATATTAGTGACTTTAGATGTAGTTAGCCTCTTCACAGTTATACCCAATGATGAAGGAATTTTTAGGGTACAGAGGTATTTAAGTAATAAATCTGGTATGTCAGCAGAAGTTATAGACTTAGTCGGACTATTCTTAGAGATAGTCCTACAAAATAATGTTTTCATCTTTGGTGAAGACGTATATACACAGAAGGATGGCGTAGCTATGGGCACATCTTGTGCCAATAGCTACGCCAACCTGGTGATGGCAGATTGGGAAGGAGAGTCGTTGTTTTCTGATATTGCTTTTCATGATAATGTGGGTTTCTTTAGAAGGTTTGTGGATGACCTTTTTATTTTATGGAGAGGTAATGAAGAAACCCTGTTATCATTTGTGGATAGGATGAATAACATGACAAGTTTTTTAAAGTTTACCTGGAGTTATTCTACGGTTAGCATCCCTTATTTAGATATTGAATTGATTAGACTACAAAATGGTTTATTAAATACTAGGGTTTATAAGAAACCCTGTTATAGGAATAATTTACTGCATCGGCATAGTATGCATCCCAGATTTGTTTTGAGAATGTTATGAAGGGCCAGTTCATGAGGGCATCCAGATTGAACCCAATGGAATCTGGATATTTTGCAGAAATTCATGATCTTGAAAGAAGATTGTTAGATAGAAAATATAGTAGTAAAGAAATAGATAGAAATATGATGATAGCCCATGAACTAAGGAATAGTAGAGCGCGTCCCTATTTTTCTGAATGGGATGATAATGATTGCATAAAGTCTAATGATGTTAGGGAACAGTTAAAAGTATCCCTGTTTTTTACCAGGGATGTTAAAGAAACAGAAGAAATTATAGATAGATATTGGCACGTATTAATGCTGGATGATGACATAAGTGAAATCGTAGGGAATTACCCTAGATTTATTTATAAGAATAAACCTAGTCTCAAACGTAGGTTATGTTACAAATCATTAACAGAAAATACTGTACCGACTGAAAGTAGGACTAATACACATCCATGTGAGACTTGCAATCAGTGTAAGTATATAAACACAGATATTAGGTTTATACATCCAGTCTCACAGTTAGAATACACATTTTATACTGGAACTAGTTGCAGGAGTACACATGTGATTTATTTGGCTAAGTGTGATGCATGCCCTGCATTCTATGTGGGTAAGACACTTAGACAATTAAGAGAACGTATTAGAGACCATATATACCACATACGCATGGGCAGTTTAAGCTATGCACTTGCCAAGCATGTTATATGTATGGGACCTACACATTTCTTTAGTTTTAGTATTATACAAAAAATTGAACCTAGTCTCAGAGGAGGGGATTTGGACAATTATTTACAAGAGTGTGAAACAAGATGGATTATAAGATTAAGGGTTGATAAAATTCCTGGGTTAAATGATAAGGTACAGATCCAACCCCTGTTGCGGAAAAGAAGGGTCTTGAGACCCAGGTAATTTTGTTCATTAATTGTTAGTTTTTAGTTTTTAGTTACCAGCCCTAACTTAATCTATCCTTGATTTATTGTTATGATTTTTAGGAAGTATTGCTCACACTATATGTATATACACTCCCATTCATTTTTTTCATTTTTTTCATTTTTTGATTTTTTATACTTGTTGGTGCAGTTTAGTCTAGTAATGCATTTAGTTGTATAGATGTTAGATATTTTATACAAAGTTCTTAATGAAGTCGAATTAATGTTTTTAATATATGTTTTTATAGTCTTTATAGCTTGATAGGTTTTTTATATATGTATTTTGTGCAATGTTGTTAGTTGTTTCTATTTAATATAAAGTTTCTTTTTGAAATCTTTAATACTCCTTTAAAATGTAATTGGATGTGTTTTAATTGGATTAATCAACCTATCAGATGGATTTGTAAGCGTTATAAATTCTAATAGTAATACCAGTAGCTGTTGAAGTTTGATAAAGCCTACGGGTGAAAGCGCTTACTTGTCATATATGCTAAATAAATTTCTTTTGTTTTAACTATAAGTGAAGTTTTTATGTTGGAATCTGCCTTGTATCATCTCAGATTCTGTTATATACTTGAACAGTTCGTTTTGAATTACAGAGATTTGGCGCCTTTGTAAAAGGGTTTTAACTTGGAGAACTGTTGCAGTTAATAACCATCGTCACTCCTGCATGATATTTGACTGTTCTTATTTTTACAATTTAATCGGTGCCGGAGTGTTTATCTTCCTTGTGGTTCGTGAACTATATATATATATATATATATATATATATATATATATATATATATACACACATATATATGTATTCGTATCAGATCCACGAAAAATCACTTACCCGAAGACGAGTTCACCGAGACCACATTACCAACACAACACATCACCGACACAGGTAAGTATAAGTACTGCGGAATGGAATATATTCCCGTTTTTGCAATTAAATAAAAAACAAAAAACATGTATATAGCTCCCCTGCACCTCCCACACTTCCTCTACTTAAATATATCAACTCTGAGATTGCACCACTTTGCAGAAATGGGAATGAATCCCATTCCACACTAATTACCATTGTCGGTGATGTGTTGTGTCAGCGATGTGGTCTCGGTGAACTCGTCTTCGGGTAATTGATTTTTCATGGAACTGATAGGTTCCCATATATATACATATATATATATATATATATATATATATATATGTATATATATATATATATATATATATATATATATATATATATATATGGGTCTACTGCTTTTAGTCAAATTCATTTGGTCAAAAATGATTTCAGGCAGCCCACGTCACTGAAAGCTCATTTGACTGAAAGCTCATTTGGTCGAATTCCATTTGGTTGAAAATGGAATATAGCCCCTTTCCAACTGCAGTGTGACCCTGGAGTGAGTATATATAGCTGGGGGTGTAGGTGGCAGAGCCCCTCAAATTGGAGGGTGTGGGGGAATAGGCCCCCAACATTTTGCAACTAGTTTTTACAGACGGTATATGTTTCAATGTATTTTTAATGGATACACAAGTATATAATAGTGAATACACTGCAATTATGTAAGAGCTACACCCCCCACACCCCCACTATGGAGGGTTGTGTCCCCCACACCCTCCTAACTTTATATTCTCAATCCAGGGTCACACTGCAGTGGGGCAGGGGCTATATTCCATTTTCAACCAAATGGGTTTTCAGTTAAATGCATTTTCGGTGAAGTGGGCTGCCTGAAATCATTTTTAACCAAATGTAGTTTGAGTAAAACCAGTAGACCCACACACACACATAGATATATCCTGACTGACAAAAACAGTTGCTACATGATTTAAGTTTACAAAAATAATTTTAACAGTACTTTCACATAGGAAGATAAGTTGCCTGTCTTGGTACTCAAACCATAAACGCCTGCATGTACAACCATTAACCTAGTCAATATACTATCGCAGCTTGGAAATTTTACCTGTATATTTCCATTTATCTCCTAGGGGATGTTTAAGCTATGTTAAGCAGATGGCCATAACATGCACACCTGCTTAGCTATGCTTAAACATTCTTTAGGCTTGAAAAGAAAATTATATTATTATTATATTATTATGTTATAGAAGTGTGGCCTGTGGTGTAATGACAACTCATTGAGGACTGCAATCATGAAATAATGGCATTCATTTGGCTGTCAGGCTTCTATAAGTCAGGGACTCCTGCTAATACATATCCTGTTTTCTATCAACTTTCTATGTGAATGAGGGAAATTTTTCAGGTTTGTCTCTAACTTATTATTTATTTCCTTCATCATTTGTGCCTTTGTCAACATGCACTGATGTAAGGGAATATTGATATACATTTGCTTTCAGACTTCTACCCTTCCATAATTCATGCTAATGCATGACCTGTTCTCTATCAACGGTTTATGTTTGTGAGAACTGTATGTGTGTTTTCTCCCTTTTGAGGGATATATCCCCCCATTATTTGTACATTTGCACACATTTCCTGCTTTAGCAGGTTGCAGAAGAGTTGTACGGCACTTTAGTAATGCAGGGGGTGTGTCAAAGAACCTGTCACACACCCCCTGCATTGCTTTCTTCATGCCATGGACACTGAAATGATCATTATCTCATTGAAGTGTCCGCAGACACTGAAATACTGGCATAACATTAGAGTAAGTCTCTAATATTATGCCAGTTCAGCTTAGAAAGTGCCATATGGCACTTTCAGAGTGCAGGGGGTGTGTTCAGTGTCCATGCAGTACTTGAACACGACCCTGTACTTGTTCACAGTTCGTGTCCTTCTAGGAAGTACAGCAATGTACCTTCATGAATATTCAAGGTGCGTTGCTGTGCTAAATGGACATGAACATCTCTGTGCAAGAATAGTCTTATTTTTGCATAGATATTGTTGAATCCAGGGGTCTGTCTCATATCACCAACTTAGAGGCGATCTCTGCTTGACTTACAAAGCCATGTCTGACCCAGGTCTGTTAGAAATGCTACATCTAAAGAAATCACAAAAGTAGAAACACTAAACCAAATAATCCACACCAGGAAGCATAGAAAAACTACCTTGGACAAAAGTTTATTAATAAAGGTTGAACACTTTCTTCCCCACTCAAAGAGACTTCCTCAGAACAATTTTAACACAAACATCCAAACCCATTTATACCTCACCCCAATTACATAATTACATAAACTGTTAAATCATCTAATAGCCATTAATGAACAAATAATAATGTTAAAAATGAGTTACGTGTTTAAAAATAGATTAAAAAACATTGAATATTCAATATGAACACAGTAAACTTCATGAAAAAGATATATAATGTTTACACAAATATGACTATAACTATAAATAACTATGAATATATATATAAAATTCATATTAAAATACATATGAAAAATACACCTAAAAAAACTACACTAAAGTGCCATCAACTCCCAATTTCAGCCTAATATGTGATTCAACTTTAAAACACTTGAAATAGATACCATTTAATTAATTCCAGGATACTGGGAAGCATTAAAACACAATTTCCATTTTAATTTCATGATATCAGGGTGTATATCTAAGATTCTTCCTTGCACATCTTTTTGTAACTGTTGAACCACCATGAACCTAAAAATATGTCCATTGTTTGATTGTAAATGTCTAAACAATGGGCTGGTGATGCTATTGTTTCTTATGTCACCTAAGTGCTCACCTATTCCCATTTTTAATTTCCTACAGGTTTTCCTAATATAAAATACCGGACAGTCCTGACACTTGGCCATATATACCACATTCACAGAAATGCAAGTGTAATGCCCATTGATATGTGTTGTTCTTCCATTAAACTTAAACTATTTCCCTGTTTCAAGAATAGAAGATCAATAAATACAAGCATTACATCTGAAATTGCCCATAGGTCTATTACAACTAGCATTTTCTACACTAATTTCTAAAATTTTCTTGAGGGATCTATCCTTCCTGTAAATAATTCTAGGGCTTATGCCAACTTTCTGTGCAATATTTTCATCAAATTGTAATATTTCCCAATTATTGTGGATGATATCAGAAATAATACTGGCCTCACTATTATAAGTTAAAATAAAACTGATACCTATATTTATTCTATTAGTAATGTCCACTGATGTTGCACACCATGTCCTGGCATTATTACAATAATCTACAATGGGCTTATACACCACCATTTCTCACTTGTTTTTAACCTCTGCAGAAATAGCTGCCAACATGTTACTGGGATAACCCCTTTGTCTAAAAATTTGCATTAAAAATCTACCTCATTTAAAAAGTCATCATATTGATTGATCATTCTGGCTGCCTGCACCAACTGGCCCTTAACTACGGATTTCTTTTGATGGTGTGGGTGCTAGCTGGTATAATCCAAATAAGAATTTGAGAACATGGACTTTCTAAAAATATTAGTAATAAACCTCTTATTGACTAAATCAATGTGGAGGTCAATATCTAAGTAGGTAATTCTAGATTTGTCATACTCATGTGTGAATTTTAAAAATTCTACTGTCACATTTATATAATCGAGACTAGGAGTTGGGAGTTGCTGGCACTTTAGTGTAGTTTTTTCAGATGTATTTTTCATATGTATTTTTAATATGAATTTTATATGTATATTCATAGTTATTTTTAGTTATATTCATATTTATGCAAACATTATATATCTTTTTCATGAAGTTTACTGCATTCATATTGAATATTCAATGTTTTTGGAATCTGTTTTTAAACATTTAACTCATGTTTTAATATTATTATTTGTTCATTAATGGCTATTAGATGGTTTAACAGTTTATGTAATTGGGGTGGAATATAAATGGGGTTGGATGTTTGTGTTAAAATTGTCCTGAAGAAGTCCCTTTAAGTGGTGAAGAAAGCGCTCAACCTTTATTAATAAACTGTGGTCCAAGGTGGTTTTTCTATTCTTCCTGATGTACATCTAAAGTAATCCCAATCCCTCCACACCACAATCTCCAGAGACTCCTACCTCATTACCACAATCAACAGAACATGCTGAAGGGGCATGTTCATAACACAGAGACTGCCCATGCTGTGGAATAGACTCCCAATACATGTCAAACAGAGCACCTCACTGGCCCTCTTCAAGAGAAATCTTGATTAGTGGATGAAAAATAGAAAATTCACCCCAGGGATCATTCCAGTGGCTTTACGAAACAGAGGCACTGGGAACTAATGTCGGGTGGCACGATGCCAGGGTAATCCTATGGGATAGACTTGTAAAGTCTCCAGGGCCAACAGACTAGTACACACCTATGAACCTATATTGGAAATGTTTCTTAAGTGGGGGTATCCTGAGGGATTATTTGAAGTTATGACTGAGGTTAGAACTAAAAGGGAGAATAGATATTTTCTGCCAATTCTGGTTAATAATTTTGAGACTCATAATAATACTGTATTAATGGAGAATAATTTACATGATGGTGATATTACGGATGAACAATTCCCACACATTTTAAATCCCCAAACGGGTACATCTTTTTGTTCATTTAATAGTTCTTTTATCACTACTTTTGGTAGTAACAATAATGTTGTAAGGGATATTTTATTTAAGAATTCTATTTTAGGTTATGTTAAGGAGGTAAGAGAGCTTGTAGATAACCAGCCAAGAATTGTTTATAGGAAAGACAAAAATCTCAAAAGTATTTTTGAAAATCTACGCAAACTGAAAAACATGGAGTATATGTAGAAATGTGGTGCCTGTTCTTATAGTTCATATATATTGGAAGTAAATGAGATCAGTATTAACATTTTTAAAATTAAGATGAAAGGCCATTTTACATGTTATACTGATAAAGTGCTTTATTGTGCCCTCTGTTCATATTGTCCTTGTTTCTACATTGGCAAAATGGAGATATATGAACATTTAACAGACAATAAACTTAGGAAAGAGAGTAATGCTCTTTGTAAGTTTTGTTATGGATAAACAGGGGTATTTCTTTAAATTTATAAAATTAGAAGTATTGAATATAAATGTTAGAGGGAGGGCGATGGGCATTACAGCTGGAGTAGAATGAGCTTATTTGGCAGATGCGCTTAAATGCAAATCATTGGCCAGGCTTAAATGCTAAAGTTTCTATAAGAAGTGTTTTAAAATGAATAGTATTGGATTGATGAGTTATTTTAAGTACTTTAAATATTTGTAAACATTACTGTATATATATATATATATATATATATATTTATATATATATGTATATCTATATATATATATATATATATATATATATATATATATTTATTTATTTTTTTTTTTACTTTTATTCTATGAGTGAATTTAATTTCATGAATGACTTTGATTTTCTGTTACTGTTGAGTGCATTTCAGTATTCTAGGGCACGTATCCTTTTGGAATAATTTTGACTGGTTGAATTTCGGGGTGTGTTGGTTTGAATCATAGTGACATATTTATTTCATCCATATAAATGGAAGGTGTTGTGAGGCTGTTTTTTTAATCTGAGGAAGTTTTAATAATAGAAAAGAAAACGGTTATCTTTTGTCATATTAGAGTAAATAAACTTGCTTTTTGAATTATATATATGTCAGCCTGCATTCCAGATTTTCTCTTCACGTTACTATCTTAGCCTATTTTAACATGAACCCTTCTGCCCTCTTCCTTCCCATAGCATCTGTGTAAACAGCCAGTGCTATTTTTCATTTCAGGATTCTACCTGTTCAAATGATTCTCTTCATACCCCTCATAATATAGCAGCAAAAGTAGAAAATGAGAAAGAAACAGGACATCATAATGATATACTGCCAGCATCACCATCCTCATTCCCACCCTCCATTACTTTCAGATATTGCTATACATCCATTACTCCTGCCTCACACATTCCAAGTCCCTTTTTCTCCAGTGACCTAAGGGGCCATCTCTCCCATCTGTTTGATTCAACTAATCTGTCTCTCTTTCCTAATCCTTTCTCCACATTTGAAGCCTATATTCTATCCAATCAAGCATTATCTAGGGCATCCATACTTCTGCCCCAATACCACTCTTACAACTGGGATTAGACTGGTGAACTTTCTTTGATAGCAGTGCCCCCATTTCTTACAACTGGGATTAGACAGGTGACCTGTCTTTAATACCAGTGCCACTATTTCTTCCAACTGGGATTAGACAGCTGAACTTTCTTTAATACCAGTGCCCCCATTTCTTACAACTGGGATTAGAAAGGTTACCTATCTTTGATGTCAGTGCCCCCATTCCTTACAACTGGGATTAGACAGCTGAAATTTCTTTGATACCAGTGACTCCATTCTCCCTGTAGGAAGGCTCCCTTGTCTACCAGCTGGTGGTAGCATGCATAAAACTTTAGATGATGGCTCTACCCTCACCTTATTTCCCATCTTCCACCACAGGTTCCATTATCTAAACCATCCTCTTCCATTTCTTGGATGAGTTATTACCTCACTCAGTTACTAAAAAGGGAATGGCCTGGTACCAAAACAAGATCACCTCCTGTAAATTCAGACACCAGTATGTGCCACCTTTGCATTGAATTTTTAATACATCTAATTACATCATCTTCACCAGCACTCACTTTTTCTGCATGTTGAAGATCACAGTCTACAGCTACTCCTGTCTCTGAAATATTGTAGCTGACAAGTTTTCTGTCACTTGTGGGTACCAATACATACAAGTCCTTTCTGCTGGGCAGCATATCTAGTCAGCCACCTGCTCATCCTGTATGAACAGCCTTTAAAACTAAATTGGAGCAGCTTATCCTGTGTCTGAGTTGGAAATTGCAGCCTGTGAGCACAATCCACTTTGAAGTCAGATCCTATCACTGTTGCAATTCATTTAATGATGTTTTTAAAAATGCAGTAAGATTGCCCTCCACTAACATCTTTCTTCAGACCTATTGCTCCTTACATTGGCCCTTCTCTACCAATTGTCCACATCATCATGCTTATTGATTAATTTAGCCATGGTTGTCTTCATAAATGCTATATCAATTTCCAGCCACTGCAATATTTATCCAGTTTATTTCTCTTCATGGTGACGGGAATTCAATAAAGCTTCCATGGTCATTTTTTCCATGCGCACATCATGGAGCAATGTGAACATGGGTGCAATGAGTTTTAGATTGAGTAAACTCTGTGTAGCAGCACACAATCACAAGCACTCTCAAGCAATTATGGAAACTTTTGTCAAATGTAAATTTCAGCATAAATAGCTGAAAGTTATGCAAATGAAGATAAATAACATAGTGGAGTGCTCTAACAACCTTAAATACAACTTTGTAGACCCAGTGCTGGTAGTGTACCCAGAAATATCCGATGTAAATGAGTCTACACAGAATCAAGGGTATGTAAAACTCCAGATATATGTACAGAATGGCCATGAAAATGTAAAAACACACATATAATGGCCAGTGTATACACTGTGGATGTCCAAAAGCATCAGGGGTGTGTGTCAAAATAGTATAAATTTAAAACACTTTTTAACCACATGTTTGTGCAGTGCAACGCTTGCCACATAAGGTTTTAAACATGAATAATGGAAACATCATTGAAAAGAAAAGTATCATGAAGTGTCACAATGGGTACAGTAATACCCTACCTTTTATCTTTAAAGTCGTACTCCTGTGCCTTTCCCAAACTTACACAGCAACTGAATGTGTAGTCTCCAGGCTTTCAAAATGGATATTATGCAGCTGAGTGCAAAAGCTAGTGGATTTGTTGAATCACAAAAGGCAGGAGCTGTGCATGGCTGTTCAATTCGAGTAAGATCCTTCATTGTGTCTATGTTTCCCATGGATGTTGATGGCATCAGGGAGGTGTGTCAGGTAGCTTTGTTAGTGTTTTTGGGTATATTGTGCATGTTTGTCCAGTGCACTGCTTTGCACAAATGGTTATGGCAATGCATACTTGTCTGGGCGAGCAGAGCCCCCATATATCAGACATGAGTTAGACATATAAAAATAGAAACCGGATTCATTCAATCAATATTGTTGAATACTGCTAGGCATGTTGCAAACTTGTAATTGGAGCTGCACTCTGCTCATTCCCCCAGTTCTGGGATTATGAAAAAACTACTCCTGTGGTGCCATGTCTTAAGTATTTGACTGGAGTGCAGATGGTCCTAGGGTTAAGTATAGAGTATGGCAACTTTTCTCATACTGTTCTCACATCACTGGTTATTCAAGTGAAGTTTAAGTAGCATTAACTACCATTTTCTGTACATTGTCCTAACAACAGGGATGAAATTAAAACTTTTTGCATGCCTTACCTTAGTTATGCACAGTTGCGCTCTGCTGCTCACTGGCGCATGCACTACTGCACAATGAAGCAAGACCTTTAAATCATGTTAATTATATTCTAAGCGGGTGAAGTACATCTTATTTAGCCAATCCCACATGGTGGGTCTACTCAAGAAATATATAAAGTGTTCATACAACCTACATTCTGATTTTTCCTCGATATTTCAAGACCATTGGAGTAGAGACTTGAAAATTTTAACTGAGATAATGCTAGGAGCTGCTGCAGCTATTCTACATCTATGTATTCTAGAGGCTGAAGTCAATGATGCTAGTGCTGTTGACAATAGACCTAGGCCGAGAAGGAGAAGAGTGTTCAGGCCCAGGGTAACTGTCCAGGTGCTACATGAACTGGACATTGTAGAGCACAACAGGTGAAGAGGGGCATATTACAGGAAATGTGTAAGCTCTGCCACCCTCTACTCAGAGCCAGAGCTAACTGAGGAGAACCCCTGCCACCAGCACCTGGATGCTCTGCTCCTACTTGCCGGTGAGCACACATCCTTTCCCCTTATCCCTGGGGGCCAGCAATAAGCAGTAGTTCTACCATGTAGTGCACTACTTCAAAGTACTGGGTGCCATACATCACACTCATGTATGCAACGAGACACCACCTGGTGAGCAGGGTAGAATCTACATTTACCTCAAAGGATACCACTCCATCAGCTGCCAAGTCATGTGCAATGCCCAGGGAATTATCTTGAGTGTGCTGGCAATCCTAGTAATTATCACGACTCCCATATCTGGCACACATCACTTCTGTACCAGGTGTTTGCTAGGGTGGAAATCTTACAGGGCCATTTACTGGGAGATGCTGGCTATGCCCTGGAACTGTGGATGATGACACCTATCAGAAATGCACACACACCCATGAAAAAATTCCATAATGAGGTACATGAAGAAACTAGGAACATCATAGTGTGTGTATTTGGGTTTCAAAAGTCATGGCTTCAGTGCTAGATATATTTGGGGGAGCCTTGCAGTATACTCCATGCACATGTACACAAATATTTACAGTATGAGTTATGTTCCACAATGTGATCCTGAGGAAACAGCTGCAGTAGGATCAGGAAGGGAAAGGGTCACACATCCCTCCATCAATGCCGAGTTCACCACAGTCACTGTCATAGGAGGACTCAGAGAAGTAACACCCAGCTGCTCTCCCCATGAGCAGATGTAGGCATGCTCAGTATGCCCTTGCTTTGGCTAAGAGACAATACATAGCACATTCACTGACCACTTAGGGGCTAGACACTAATACCTTTCTCCCTACTCACATATACACATTGAAAAGTATGACAGGGAATTCTGTACCTATCCATGTACTGGCTGTGTACTGCTTGCATCAAACAGAGTCAGCCCTGAACTACAGTTGTTTCAATGGCTAAATTTGCAAGGTAGGCCCTTAACCTACACTGTAGTCTTGTGGAGTATTCTGATATATCCTTTGTTTCTATGGACTGGGTACAATATGCAAGTAAATAGTGGTGCATTTGTACAGAAAAGTAAGCAGCGTGACTACTGACACTATTTTACTAGTATATATCGATTTGTAAGTAGTAGGCTGCATGCATGAAACCTTCACATAGTCCAACACCAGCAGACTACTGGTACATAATTCAAGACAGAAGAGAGAGTGAGGCTGCACATTGCAGTTTCTGTCTTCAGACTTGTCTGTATCCTAACAGAAGTTGTTTTGTTCTCCCACCCTCAAAATAGGGTCCACAAAAAATCCTCTTTTAATTGTCATAACAGTAACTCATTTCAGCTGCCCACAAACGCATGGTAAATGGGTGTGTGCCACAATTATTATCCCATACATTTCCAGCAGTACTCTATATTTCATCAAACATTGTATGTGTAAGATAACTCATGTATAGCAGTGTACATTGTTATTCAGGTGGTTGTATGATGAATGACCCCTGCAATGGCAAGCTGCTTATGTGGCCAAAAGGACTAAGGCAGCCATCCTGTCTGATGAAGGTGTAATGCTGTTGGGGGTTTGAATCCTGATATAAGTAGAGGTTTTGGATGTGTGCTAGCAATAGGTTGTGTTTTATAGAGTATCACTATGTGTCCCATACTGTTATCAACTTTGTATTATCTTATTTCCACATTTATGTGATGTGCTGCAAGTTTAAAACCTTTATGATAAGACTTAGGCTGTTTGCGTGTACCGCAACATTGCAGAAATAGTGAAAGAGGAAATAGGATTTATATCATACCTCCAAACACAGACACCGGATACATTCAATTATTGCCATTAGTAATTGTAAAATCCCAGCCTGAAGTAAAGATAGAAGTGAGCTGTAGTAACAGGTATATATTACATAAGAGTAAGTCTCAGATGTGAGCAATGCACCTCGTCTTTGCGCACTGTTTACATATGCACAAACAGGAAACAAAGGAAAACACACGTGTGTACAATTAGTTAACCATAGCACAAATCTGATGCTTCTTATGCTATAGCACTCTCTCTGTCTCTTTTTCTCCCTCTCTCTCACTCCATGCCTCTCACCTGTACAGATGTCCACACAATGTCCAGATTATTATGTCATCTTTCTGACCTTTTATTCACAAAATTTAGGTTTTCTGACAAATCACTGGCAAATCTTTGACTACTGAAGTCTTAAAATAAAGACAGACATTTGAGATTTAGATTGCTTACCATCAGAAAATTAATTCTACTTCAAAACATGTTATTATATTAACGTTCTACATTTGTAAGAGGAGTATATAAAAATTGTCCGTATGATTAGACCTTTGCTCCCCATTATTTATGGTTTTGTCCAGATATCTTGCTCTAAGAGTTTGAAAACTATGTCTAATTCTCTCTATATCTCTCCTTCTGTGTCTGTCACTCTCTCTCTCTCTCTCTCTATATATATATATATATATATGTGTGTGTGTGTGTGTGTGTGTGTGTGTGTGTGTGTGTGTGTGTGTGTGTGTGTGTGTGTGTGTGTGTCCATAGTGCCCTACATACCTCTAAAATTCTTAGAGTAGGAAATCAAGACAAAGCAAAAAGTAATTCATAAGTTCATAGGTAGGTACTAGGCTATTGGCCCTAGGGTCTATATAAGCCTAGCCAAGAAGGTACCCTGGCTTTCACCACCCAAGAAAATTATTTTCCTGTGCCGCTGTCGAGCAGAGCCTCAGAAGTGATCCCCGGGGTGAATTTCCTATTTCCCATCCAATCATCAAGATTTTTCTTGAAGAATGCTAATGAGAAGCTTTGTTTGATATAGATAAGTAGTTTGTTCCAGAGTATGGGAAGTCTCTGGGACAGGAATCTATCCCTCCAGCATGTTCTGTTTATTATGGTGACAAGGTTTAAGTCCCTAGAGCGTGTAGCTCGGAGGGACTGGGATTTCTTTAATAGTGGGACAAAGGCCCAAATATAGGGGCAATTTTCAAATATTGCACTTACAGACTTAGAAAGGTGATAGGTTAACAGGCATTGCATTTCCATGAATAGTGTGGGGGATTTGACATGTGAAATTCACAGGTCTGCCATTGTTCACTGACCTCATTCATTTCTCAGTGATTTGCCATAGATGTTACAGGTAGCCACATTACTGTGTGAAAGACACTAGAAAAATAAGTCAAGCATCTGGACATTAGGTTAAAATCTGGACAATTCAGAGGTATGGTGCCATATAATTCTCAGACGCCATGTCTCCCCTAAGACTACATGTGGAACCTCTGTAGACTGAGGCCACAATTTAAGTATATGTACATATATTGACAAGCAATCCCTAAGTCTCCCCACATGCAGTGACACCAACAAGCACAACAACTCTGGATCACCTTAAATGTTTCACACATATATCACAACATGTACACATTGTAATAAATGATGTTGTGTTCTCCCTCATGAAGGGGGCCAATCAATAGCACTTACAGGCTTACTTATCCAAACACAGACAGGCAACTAGACTCAGTAAAAGTACTGTTGTCACATGACTAGGCTACTAAACAATATTTGTCTGCTAGGCCACTAGCCTCAGATGACCCTATGAGCCAGTGTGACTATGCAGGCCTCCCAAGCTGTTGTTGAACACATGTCTTGGTTATATCATGTAGTCTAAGTTCACGTGTAGTCCTACATGAATCAGACTTGTGCTGTGGTGCATGTGTTAAGTGCTTTGTTTTGTAGTCTGTAAACTTAGATGTGTAAGGGTTCTAATATCACTGCAGTCAGGTGTGTGTGTGTGTGTGTGTGTGTGTGTGTGTGTGTGTGTGTGTGTGTGTGTGTGTGTGTGTGTTTAAACCCAAGTGTAAGTGTGTGTCCCACACTGACTTCACAAATGACATGATATTGCAGTGTTTTGATGCTTGCACAAACACCCAGTTGAGGCAGGTCTCCAATCTCTTGTCCACATTGTGGTCTGCTGATGTCATCTACTGTAAGATTACCTGCAGTCCTATTAAACTCAGAGTTGTGCTGTGGTGCATGTATTAAGTACTTTTCTCTGTATTCTGTAAATATAGATAGGTAAGGATTTTAATCTCACTGCAGTTTTATGTGTGTGTGTGTGTGTGTGTGTGTGTGTGTGTGTGTGTGTGTGTGTGTGTGTGTGTAAACCCAAATGAAAGTATGTAACCTACATTGAGTTCACAAATGGCATGGTTTTGCACTGTTTTGGTGCTTGACAAACACCCAGTTAAGGCAGGTCTCCAACCTCTTGTCCCCCATGTTGCCTGCTGATGCCATCTACCATAAGATTGTCTGCAGTCCTGTTAGACTTCAGACTTCTGCTGTGGCACATGCATTAAGCATGTTGATCTCCAGTTCATAAATTTACATAGGTAGGTGTTCTATTCTCAATGCAGTTAACTGTTTTTGTATGTGCATGAGTTGCTAGTGGATGTTATACAGAGCATTTTAGAGTAGCCTTAGGGACACTGTCCTTTAGTGTTCCACAGACACTGCTGATGTTATCATCTATATCAGATTACTGGATAGTTCTATGTCACAACAGAACATTGTCACACACTGGCATGACAGACGTGTAGATGTCACCTCATCCCATATAAGACAGACAACAGTGACATTACACTTATTCTATGTACAAACTTTATGAAATCTGTTTGCAATGGTGATGTACAAGTTGACACATTAGATCACAAAGGAGTCCATGTGGACTATGCTTATTGCAGATAATATTGTGGTCTATATTGAGAGTATGGTACAGGTGTATGACACCTTGGGGTTATGGAGATATGCTTTACAGAGGAGATGAATGTAGACCAGCAGGACTAAGATAGAGTATATGTGCATGACTGACAGGGAGGATACAGGAATGATTAGAATGCAGGGAGTACAGTTGGTAGAAGAATACGATGTCATATCCTATGGACCATCAGTTCAGAGTAATGGTCAGTCTGGAAGACATATATAGAAGAAAGAGCATGCATGGGTGAGTGTGTGGAGAAAAGTGTCAAGAGTGATGTTTGACAGATGGGTGCCAAACTACATGGAAGGTCTACAAGATGGTAATGAGACCAGTTACTTCATATGATGAGAAGAAAATGAGTGGCAGACTTGTGATATTTCAGTCAATATATGTTAGGACATACACTGTGTCTACTACATTAACTGTCTTAGCTTATCTACTCACATATTTTGGTTATGTCCCTGATTTCATGCCTTTGTCCCCCCACTTTGTCAGGCTTGGTCCAGATTCATTGCACTAAGAGGTCCTGAGCATACCTCTCCATTGCCAGGATTTTCACAGAATGTCCAGATATTTGGCCCATACTTTTGTTCTGTTCCACAATTTATTTGTATTTTTCTGATAAATCACTGTGATGATCCAAGATTTTATGTCAGTAAATAATGACATACAATTTCAGTTTCCATCCTCATATCCTTCAGTAATTGTCTGCCGAAATGCACCCTGTTGCTTTAGCAAATGTCTTTGTTTTTAACAACAACAGTTGAAATATTTTCCTATATCTAGTCTATTTACAGCCTTTGTACTGATGGCTTTCACTAAGAGGTTGAGATGGATGGTGCTGAGGTATGACTGCACTGCACTGCATGTTATTTACACACACACATATATAGATATATATATATATATATATATATATATATATATATATATATATATATATATATATATATATATATATATATATATATATATATATATATATATATATATATATATACTTCCTTTCCTTTATATATGTATATATATATATATATATATATATATATATATATATATATATATGTATTCATATCAGATCCACAAAAAATCACTTACCTGAAGACGAGTTCACCGAGACCATATTACCAACACAACACATCACCAACACAGGTAAGTATAAGTACTGTGGAATGGAATGTATTCCCATTTCCGCAATTAAATAAAAAACAACAGCAAACATGTATATAGCTCCCCTGCATCCCCCACACTTCCCCTACTTAAATATACCAACTCTAAGATCGCACCACTTTGCAGAAATGGGAATGAATCCCATTCCACACTAGTTACCATTGTCGGTGATGTGTTGTGTCGGCGATGTGGTCTTGGTGAACTCGTCTTCAGGTAATTGATTTTTCATGGAACTGATAGGTTCCCATATATTATATATATACATATATATATATATATATATATATATATATATATATATATATATATATATATATATATATATATATATATATATATATATATATATATATATATATATATATATGGGTCTACTGCTTTTAGTCAAATTAATTTGATCAAAAATGATTTCAGGCAGCCCACTTCACTGAAAGCTCATTTGACTGAAAGCTCATTTGGTCGAATTCCACTTGGTTGAAAATGGAATATAGCCCCTTTCCCACTGCAGTGCGACCCTGGAGTGAGAATATATAGTTGGGGGTGTAGGTGGCACAGCCCCCCAAATTGGAGGGTGTGGGGGGAATAGGCCCCCAGCATTTTGCAACTAGTTTTTACTGACGTTATATGTTTCAATGTATTGTTAATGGATACACAAGTATATAATAGTGAATACACTGCAATTATGTGAGAGCTACTACCCCCACACCCCCACTATGGAGGGTTGTGCCCCCCACACCCTCCTAACTTTATATTCTCACTCCAGGGTCACACTGCAGTGGAGCAGGGGCTATATTCCATTTTCGACCAAATGGGTTTTCAGTTAAATGCATTTTCGGTGAAGTGGGCTGCCTGAAATCATTTTCAACCAAATGTAGTTTGAGTAAAGCCAGTAGACCCACATATATATGTATGTGTGTGTGTGTGTATATATATATATATATATATATATATATATATATATATATATATATATATATATATATATATATATATATATATATATATATATATATATATATACATATATATCCTGGCTGACAAAAAACAGTTGCTATATAATTTAAGTTTACAAAAATAATTTTAACAGTACTTTCACATAGGAAGATAAGTTGCCTGTCTTGGTACTCAAACCATGAGCGCCTGCATGTAAAACCATTAACCTAGTCACTATACTATCTCAGCTTGGAAATTTCACCTGTATATTTCCATTTATCTCCTAGGGGATGTTTAAGCTATGCTAAGCAGATGGCCATAACATGAATCCTGCTAATACATATCCTGTTTTGTATCAACTTTCTATGTGAATGAGGGCAATTTTTCAGGTGCGTCCCTAATTTATTATTTATTTCCCTCATCAATTGTGCCTTTGTCAACATGCACTGATGTAAGGGAATATTGATATACATTTGCTTTCAGACTTCTACCCTTCCATAATTCATGCTAATGCATGACCTGTTCTCTATCAACTTTTTATGTTTGTGAGAACTGTATGTGTGTTTTGTCCCTTTTGAGGGATTTATCCCCCATTATTTGAGCATTTGCACCCATTTCCTGCTTTAGCAGGTTGTGGAAGTGTTGTACGGCACTTTAGTAATGCAGGCGGTGTGTCACAGAACCTGTTACACACCCCCTGCATTGCTTTCTTCATGCCATGGACACTGAAATGATCATTATCTCATTGAAGTGTCCGCGGACACTGAAATACTGGCATAACATTAGAGTAAGTCTCTAATATTATGCCAGTTCAGCTTAGAAAGTGCCATATGGCACTTTCTGAGTGCAGGGGGTGTGTTCAGTGTCCATGCAGTACTTGAACATGACCCTGCACTTGTTCACAGTTCGTCTCCTTCTAGGAAGTACAGCAATGTACCTTCATGAATATTCAAGGTGCGTTGCTGTGCTAAATGGACATGAACATCTCTGTGCAAGAATAGTCTTATTTTTGCATGAATTTTGTTGAATCCAGGGGTCTGTCTCATATCACCTACTTAGACGCGATCTCTGCTTGACTTACAAAGCCATGTCTGACCCAGGTCTGTTAGAAATGCTACCTCTAAAGAAATCACAAAAGTAGAAACACTAAACCAAATAATCCACACCAGGAAGCATAGAAAAACCACCTTGGACAACAGATCATTGATAAAGGTTGAACGCTTTCTTCCACACTCAAAGGGACTTCCTCAGAACAATTTTAACACAAACATCCAAACCCATTTATACTCCACCCCAATTACATAATTACATAAACTGTTAAACCATCTAATAGCCATTAATGAACAAATAATAATGTTAAAAAATGAGTTGCGTGTTTAAAAATACATTAAAAAACATTGAATATTCAATATGAACACAGTAACCTTCATGAAAAAGATATATAATGTTTACACAAATATGACTATAGCTATAAATAACTATGAATATACATATAAAATTCATATTAAAAATACATATGAAAAATACATCTAAAAAAACTACACTAAAGTGCCATCAACTCCCAGTTTCATTCTAATATGCAATTCAACTTTAAAACACTTGAAAAAGATACCATTTAATTAATTCCAGGATATTGGGAAGCATTAAAACACAATTGCCATTTTAATTCCATGACCAATGATTGAGTACAACGCCCCATTCAGAATGTACCTTACCCGACACCTACAGCAGTTGGAAAGACCCCAAAAGTTCCTCACCAAAAGGATAAAGGGACTCAAACATATGTCATACGATGCCCGACTGAAGAAACTCCAGCTCTATTCAGTCGCATACCGTCTGCTCAGAGGTGATCTGTGCCTGACATACAAGGCCATGTCCAACCCGGAATTAATGGACATGCTCCACCTCAAAAAATCCAAATCCACCAGAGCCACGAGAGCAAGAGACTTAAACCTCAACACGGATATAAATAGGACGTGCTGGAGGGACAGATTCATCACCCAGAGACTCCCTACACCATGGAACAGAATCCCAGTCCATGTGAGGCAGAGCCCCTCACTGACTCTGTTCAAGAGAAATCTTGACGAGTGGATGGGAGATCATAGGTTTACCCCGGGAATCATCTTTGTATCACTGCTGGACAGAGGCACAGCAAACTAATGAGTATAGTATTCTCATCCTAAGGGGTGATGAAAGCCACACACACTCTGGCTAGGCTTATAAATGCCCTAGGGCAGATAGCCTAGTATGAACCTATGAACCTATGAACCTATGAACCTATGATATCAAGGTGTATATCTAAGATTCTTCCTTGCACATCTTTTTGTAACTGTTGAACCACCATGAACCTAAAAACATGTCCATTGTTTGATTGTAAATGTCTAAACAATGGGCTGGTGATGCTATTATTTCTTATGTCACCTAAGTGCTCACCTATTCCTGTTTTTAATTTCCTACAGGTCTTCCAATATAAAATACCGGACAGTCCTGACACTTGGCCATATATACCACATTGACAGAACTGCAACTGTAATGCCCATTGATATGTATCGTTCTCCCATTTAACTTAAACTCTTTCCCTGTTTCAAGAATAAAAGAATAAATTACTAATAGAATAAATGTAGGTATCAGTTTTATTTTAACTTATAATAGTGAGGCCAGTATTATTTCTGATATCATCCACAATAATTGGGAAATATTACAATTTGATGAAAATATTGCACGGAAAGCTGGCATAACCCCTAGAATTATTTACAGGAAGGATAGATCCCTCAAGAAAATTTTAGAAATTAGTGTAGAAAATGCTAGTTGTAATAGGCCTATGGGCAATTTCAGATGTAATGCTTGTATTTATTGTTCTTCTATTCTTGAAACAGGGAAAGAGTTTAAGTTTAATGGGAGAACAATACATATCAATGGGCATTACAATTGCAGTTCTGTTAACATGGTATATATGGCCAAGTGTCAGGACTGTCCGGTATTTTATATTGGGAAGACCTGTAGGAAATTAAAAACGAGAATAGGTGAGCACTTAGGTGACATAAGAAACAAAAGAATAACCAGCCTATTGTTTAGACATTTACAATCAAACAATGGACATGTTTTTAGGTTCATGGTGGTTCAACAGTTACAAAAAGATGTGCAAATATTGCACTTACAGACTTAGAAAGGTGATAGATTAACAGGCATCGCATTTCCATGACTTGTGTGAAGGATATGATGTGAAATTCACAGGTCTGCCATTGTTCACTGACCTCATTCATTTCTCAGTGATTTGCCATAGATGTAACAGGTAGCCACATTACTGTGTGAAAGACACTAGAAATATAAGTCAAGCATCTGGACATTAGGTTAAAATCTGGACAGTTCAGAGGTATGGTGCCATATCATTCTCAGATGCCATGTCTCCCCTAAGACTACATGTGGAACCACTGTAAACTGAGGCCACAATTTAAGTATATGTACATATATTGACAAGCAATCCCTAAGTCTCCCCACATGCAGTGACACCAACAAGCACAACAACTCTGGATCACCTTAAGTTTTTCACACATATATCACAACCTGTACACATTGTAATATATGATGTTGTGTTCTCCCTTATGAAGAGGGCCAATCAGTAGCACTTACAGGCTTACTTATCCAAACACAGACAGGCAACTAGACTCAGTAAAAGTACTGTTGTCACATAACTAGGCTACTAAATAGCATTTGTCTGCTAGGCCACTAGCCTCAGATGTCCCTATGAGCCAGTGTGACTATGCAGGCCTCCCAATCTTTTGTTGAACGCATGTCTTGGTTATATCATGTAGTCTAAGTTCACATGTAGTCCTACATGAATAAGACTTGTGCTGTGGTGTATGTGTTAAGTGCTTTGTTTTGTAGTCTGTAAACTTAGATGTGTAAGGGTTCTAATCTCACTGCAGTCAGGTGTGTGTGTGTGTGTGTGTGTGTGTGTGTGTGTGTGTGTGTGTGTGTGTGTGTGTGTGTGTGTGTGTGTGTTTAAACCCAAGTGTGTGTGTCCCACACTGTGTTCACAAATGACATGATATTGCACTGTTTTGATGCTTGCACAAACACCCAGTTGAGGCAGGTCTCCCACCTCTTGTCCACATTGTGGCCTGCTGATGTCATCTACCATATAATTACCTGCAGTCCTATTAAACTCAGAGCTATGCTGTGGTACATGTATTAAGTACTTTTCTCTGTAGTCTGTAAATATAGATAGGTAAGGATTTTAATCTCACTGCAGTTGTGTGTGTGTGTGTGTGTGTGTGTGTGTGTGTGTGTGTGTGTGTGTGTGTGTGTGTGTGTGTGTGTGTGTGTGTGTGTGTATGTAAACCCAAACAAAAGTATGTAACCTACACTGAGTTCAAAAATGTCATGGTTTTGCACTGTTTTAGTGCTTGACAAACACCCAGTTGAGGCAGGTCTCCAACCTCTTGTCCCGCATGTCGCCTGCTGATGTCATCTACCATAAGATTGTTTGCAGTCCTGTTAGACTTCAGACTTGTGCTGTGGCACATGCATAAACATTTTGATCTCCAGTTCATAAATTTACATAGGAAGGTGTTCGATTCTCAATGCAGTTAACTGTTTTTGTATGTGTGTGAGTTGCTAGTGGATGTTATACAGAGCATTTTAGAGCAGCCTTAGGGACACTGCCCTCTAGTGTTCCACAGATACTGCTGATGTTCTCATCTATATCAGATTATTGGATAGTTCTATGTCACAACAGAACATTGTCACACACTGGCATGACAGATGTATAGATGTCACCTCACCCCATATAAGACAGACAAAAGTGACATTACAGTTATTCTCTGTACAAACATTATGAAATCTGTTTGCAATGGTGATGTACAAGTTGACACTTTAGGTCACAAATGAGTCCATGTGGACTATAGTTACTGCGGACGATATTGTGGTCTATATTGAGAGTATGGTACAGGTGTATGACACCTTGGGGTTATGGACATATGCTTTACAGAGGAGAGGAATGAAGATCAGCAGGACTAAGAGTATATGTGCATGACTGACAGGGAGGATACAGGAATAATTAGAATGCAGAGAGTACAGTTGGTGGAGGAATATGATGTCAAATCCTCTGGACCATCAGTTCAGAGTAATGGTCAGTCTGGAAGACAGATATAGAAGACAGAGCATGCATGGGTGAGTGTGTGGAGAAGAGTGTCAAGAGTGATCTTTGACAGATGGGTGCCAAATGGCATGGAAGGTCTACAAGATGGTAATGAGACCAGTTACTTCATATGGTTCACATATGTTGTCACAGACAAAAAGGCTGGAGTTATAACAGGTGTTGGCAGAGTACCATATGTTATGGTTTGCATTGTGTGGGCAGAGGGTGGGCTTGAGTATTAACCACATATTACAGTGTCAGCTCAGGTTGAATAGTTTGGAGAGCAGAACCAAGTGGTGCAATTCTGTTGGTTTGGACATGTGCTGAGGAGTGTTCCTGGGTATATTGGGGGAAGGATGCTAAGGAAGTAGCTGCCAGGAAACAGAAAAATAGAAGGCCTAAAATAATGTATGGATGTGGTGACAGAGGACATGCAGGTGTTTGTTGTGAAAGAGCAAGATGCAAAGGATGGTTAGAAATGGGAGCAGAACATCTGCTATGGTGAGCCCAAATGGAAATCTCCATAGGAATAAGCAGAAGAAGATGACATCTCTATCTGTTGAAACCCAATCTGTACACTTGTGGCATTGGTGTACTGTAAGAGTATCTAACTGACGGTTACTGCATCTGGACACAGTTTGGCTTTTAACAATGTGTCTTGACATTGCCCACTCTGAAATGAGTGCAGAGGCTGTAACATTTTGCCCTCATACTTGCAGAGATGTCAATAGACTTGCTTTCAAATATGGTCATCTGCTGCTGTTTTCACTAAGGTCATTGACAGCTATAGTACATTATTCCATGATGCCCTGTCTACACTTCTACAGAAATGTATACACACAGACATGCCTGATAGGCCCAAGCAAGTATCCACCACAAAATGCAAACCACAGCAGCATATGTCTGTTATAACTATATTATACAGTAAATGAAAGAAGCTGCTGTTTAAAAATGCAACATTGAGAAACAAGGTGTGGAAGGAAACTCTCCCCAGCATAAACATGTAAATAAGACACCTTCAAGAACCCACACAGAGCGGCCATGCTAAGCCTTTCATATCCAGGGACAACCAGAGGGCTTTCTTCATGTACATCTCTAAACTGATATAACTCAGTTGTAGTTTAATCAAATTGTGTATGTTAGCTCACACACTGACCCAGTGTAACTTCCAAACTTGCTAGCAGATAAATAGATAAATAAGATATTCTGGAACCACAAAGATTGAAAAATACAACTGTTTATTCACAGGTAAAACTCCAAAACAAACTTTCACAGTTACAACTGCTTCATCAACATAAGCAAGTATAAATCTCTATATATAGCCCAGCACATGACCATTCAATTAAAATGATTATCCAATTACATAATTAAAATCTTCCATTAAGAGCATTAATACCAAAAACCTAAAAAGCATAACAAGAAAATGAATAATGTTAATCATGAAAAAGCATACTTATTTTATGCAATTGTGAAGACATTTCAGTTTGGGTTTGAGGGTAAAAAATTAGATGTATATATACTGACAAAATTTATAACTATTACATCTATAAGTATCCAACTTTTTTATTTTTCTCTGTGTACTTTGTGTTTGTTCTTTATAACGTAATTTATTTTTTAATGTACTTTTCTTGTAGCTGATTAATGGATTACTTGATATAATTTATTTTATTTCAGATGCCTGTGTTAATAATGACCAATATTTCCTAATAATGCATGTAATACTATTTGTATTCTGATCATAAGTTAATACAAACCTGCACCTGCCATCTTTTCTATGCATTCTATCATTATTAATATTAGCTTTATTCGAAAAGATGGGTGGATGCAATGAATCCCCTTACTTATGATCATACATTTAATATTCTGAACCTTATCTATATGGTAACCACTGTGACTAAATTCATGAATCATATCTTTTAATTGTGATATTAAATCTGCTTCTTGTGTAATAAGTCTACTAACTCTAGACATTTGATTTTTAACAATGTTGTGAAATATAAAATGAAGGTACATACTATATCGTGAAAGATATGTACACATTTTTACTTCTTCATTATAAAGTGTTGTATGTAGCTGAACTTTAACATCCTTCTTTAAAGTGATATCCAAAAAAATTATACTTCCATATTGTACATTCTTGTTAAATCTTAAGAAGGGTGTTGTGGTGTGGAGGTATTCAATAAAAGCATTGAGATCACATAAAGAGCCATCTCACAAAAGACAAAGATCATCAACAAACCTTTTTATAAAAAAAAAACACATTATTAAAAAATGTATTATTAGACTCAGATAAAATGGTTTGTATCTCCTAAGAATTCATAACAAGATTTGCATATGCATTTGCCACAGGAGTACCCATGGCAACTACTGTGGCCTGGTTGTAATAATTTTCTTGGAATAAAAAGACATTATTCTCCAGAACAAGTCTCAATAAATCACATAATAAGTGTGTGTCAATATTAATTAAACTTGCCTGTTTAAAATATATTGTTTGACCATTTGAATACCAATATCATTAGGTATGCATGTGAACAGAGCCCACATCAAGTGTAACCATATAGCAAGCTAGCACACTATGATATTCAGTCCAATCATATAATAGTTCTAAAAAGTGGGATATGCCCTTATAAATGGTATTAGATGTACCTAAATCTTTTTAAACTCATATTCTAAATAATTAGATACAGGTTCAGTAACCCACCCTCTTACAGAAACAATAGGATGAAGGGGTGGGTTTGTTGACTCTTTGTATTTTGGGAATACCATATATAATAGTGGTAACTGGTGTTTCACCAAGAAAATATAGGAGAAGTTCTTCTGTTATACGTCCTTGTTGAGACAGATACCTAACTTGTAAAGTAATCCCTTTACTAATTCTTCTTACTAAAGGGGCATTAATCGGTTTATAATCTGGACTATTTAAAATTTGCATCATGCTAGCTATATAAAATGTTTTATTCAGAACAGCCACCCCTCCACCCTAGTCTGCAGGTTCCACATTTATATTACTGTTATTATACAATGATTGAATTGCTCTATATTCATTATGCTGCAAATTATTAAAACATTTTTGTCTACTATTGAAATATAAGTAAATCTCATTTTCAACTAGTTTTTCAAAAGTAGAAACAATATGATGAGAGGGTGGTATAAAAGCACTACTTCTGGATATAACATTGTGCATTTTTGTGTCTTGTTCATTTCCTTGTTGAAAAAACACTTACAAGTTAAGTTTTCATATCAAAAGTTTTAAGTTCCAAAAGCATTCCTGAAATGTCATTACTAATAGCAGTAATGAATGTTGTTAGTCCTTTATTAAGCACTTTCATCTCATATTCATTCAGCTGGTAATCTGATACATTAAAAACATTAGATGTAAAAGTACCTTTGTATCCTGTTATTTTAGCATTGCAGAATTGCTCCTCTTGTGATCACATTTACCGTGGTGCTGTTTTCTCTTTGGTGGTAGGTGAAATTGTTTTTTTTGCATGAATAAAAAATCCTTTCATAGAGAAGGTGTATCAACAGGATCAAGTACTGATATAGTAGCATCTATTACAGTTTGTTGAATGTTACCCATACTTAAAGTTTGGTAACACATATTAACTACTTCCACAGCCTTTTCAGAAGCTTCTGTTATGGATACACGGGAAGTGACTTCGTTGGGCTTAGAGACTTCAGTATCTGTGAGTTGATTGGTTGGATTTGACTTAGTATTTGTATTATCATTGGTTTTTTTGGGAGTTGTCCATGAAAAGACTTCTCCCTTTCTAAAGTCATTTAAATCATGCTTTAACTTTCTTTTTTTTTATTTTCAATGAGTTGAAGTTAAAAGTGCATCACTTTATCCATCGTCTCAGTCAATAATAAATGTATATTATTTTCTATCGATGATACTAGTTCCTCATACAAAGCAGCAATTTCTGTTTTCATTTGTTGTTCAATAGGATCAAAAAATTGTTCATTAATTTCATGTACTGGAATGAGTGGTTTAAATTCAGAGATTGCCATTTTGTAAGTAATGCTGGGTATAAGTCTCTATAGGTAGGCATTTTTAGTATATGTAAGCTTCTGTGAACGATATTTGCTTTGAGATATGTATTAAACATCTGTCACTGGCATTCAATTGCCTTAAAGATGTACATCTTTTTTCAAATGAAGAAAGTTTTACCTTAAACTGTTGAACAGAAGTTTCTATATCTGATTGAATTGTTTCTGGAATGGATTTTCCTTGACTTCAAGAGGAATCTTGATGAGTAGATGGGAGATCGTAGGTTTACCCCAGGTATCACTTCTGTGTCACTGTTAGACAGAGGCACAGTATACTAACCTCGAAAAAGGGCATAGCAAAATTAATTTAAAATGGGTGGCGAAAGCCAAACACACTCTGGCTAGGCTTATAAATGCCCTAGGGCAGATAGCCTAGTATGAATTATGAACCTATGAACCTATGAACTTCTAGTAAATCTTGAATTTGTTGGATTGGTATCCTAGAAACATTACTGGTTGATGGTGTAACATATTCTCTCATCATGTTCGATCAGGGACACCACGAAAAATAGATAAATAAATAAGAATCCTGAAACGATAAATCCAAAACTACTACTAAAAGACAATTAAACAGATAAATAAGATATTTATGTATAAGCACTTGCTTATGTTGTCTGTTTTATAAGACTGATGAAGTTAACTGTGATGACTCAGAGGATAAACCAGCAGCAGGTGTGGATGTAGGCAGACATAGCCAATCTCAATAAGTCCTTGCATTGCCTAGGAGACAAGCCATAGCACACTGACTCACCACCTAGGAGCATAAAACCATCTTCCAACATCACAATACTAGGGAAGCATTAGAGATAACAGTTCAACAGTAAGGGCACATATTGCAGTTTCAAACTTTTCAACCCTACCTATCTCAGACAACATGCAGGATGCTAAACATGCAGAGTAACCAGACCAACACAGTTTTGTTACTGCCATAGCAGAAACACAGCTGTGCTCCCCTACCCCCAAAAGAACAGGCAGTGCTTGTTTGTGACATCCAAACTGGCTTTCCTTATTTGGTAACTGTATATCTTAATTATTCTCAGTTAATTTCATTTGACATTGTGAATACAATAATATAGACTGGTGTACATTGTATGTTCCAGAGTACTGAACAGATAACTGCTGAATGACCGAGGAGCACAGATGTGTAAACCACTACTGTATATTTGCAATCAAAATTCATAACAGGGTGGGTAATCACTAAATGCACTATTTTAACACAGAAACCTTTCACTATATGTGCAAGTAACATTTAATATTTTAATAACACTGTAAATTCTGTTCAATTTGTTTGTGTGCTGAATGAATGTTGATTTTTGCAACAAAGGTATATGTGTGGAAAACAGGGTTAAGGCATCCATCCTGCATTCTGAAAGTGCATTGGATGGTGAATTGGATTCTAGACCTATGTTAGTGCATTTCCTGTGTAGTACCATAGTATACTGTGCATGTCATACACTGACTTATGTTTCTGACTGGTATTAGTAACTTTTATCTCTTAATTTTTGGGGCAATGTTTGACTGGTTCTGCACTTAGCACAGCTAGTTTGTGTGCACAGCAGCAGTGCACAGACTGTACAATTGAAATACCCAGGTAGCAGACAGGACCCAGACATCTAAAAATAGACCTGGGATGCATTCTATTAATGTAAGTCTGTATGACGCAAACCTGCTAAGTGCCATTGCATTGCATTCAATACTGTGAATCTTAGGATGAATACCATTGTATTAGATGATGCTGTAACTTCTCCTGCAGCTGCAGATATACTACTGACCTCCAACAACAATGCCTTAACACCTGCTGTCACAGATTCAGTTATGTAATACATATATTTCTTACAATCAATAGGCAATTTCACATATTTTCTACAATATTTCATTGTTTTCTGTCCTGCTTGCTCCACATTTCACTACTTTCCTATCTCCCAATTTCTTTTCTGTAAAGCATTACCACTCAATGGTGTGCATTATGCAACCATGCGCATCAATGTTCAAATGTGATAATGTATTTTGGTCTATTTCAGATGCTCATATGCACTTGTAAAAGTACCACGTACACCTCTATTCCAACCCACCAACACATATGCAAAGGAAACAATTGAAGGCATTACATGATGTTATTTTTGAACCTGGTACCATCTGGACCCAAAATGTAGACTGTGATCATGCTTTACCGAGCTAAATCCATGAACACACCCACCAACAGAGTTAATAAAGCAACAGATATATATATATCTATATCTATATCTATATCTGAGTACATGTCAAATAACAGTTTCTATTGAGTATCCTAAAAAATACTTGCTACTCAACTGATTGTGTGGCACTGTGTGTTAAAACAGTATTATATTCCTTTTGTGTGAAACACATGGTACTGGCTTACATTATAGCTGTGTTATCATTTTTGTGAGTTGTTGTGCAATGCGCACCAGCACACAACAATGCATTAGTGAAAACAGATGCGGAAGATATGACAGAGAATGAAGGGTGAAGTTGAAGTATTCCAATATTTCATCTGTAGAAACCCATAAATAATTCCATGTGAAATAGCATGTTTTCCCACCAATCATGCTTACTGAAAGTGCGCACTGTATACATGGTAATACACTAACAAAAAGTGTGCAGTGCTTACCATCATGCACACATAATAAAACAAGTGCATTGGTTTGTGCAATGCTAAGTGGCGCACACCTTTTTTGAATGTATCTGAAAATAACTTACAACCAATGGATTCCACAGTGATTTCCTTACACTAACACTTTATTTGTATAAGCTGCAATGTCACAACAGTACAATTAAAGTTTGCATACCCTGGATTAGAACCCTGGTTCATCTGTACTGCAGTCTAATACTCTACATGTGGCACCACAATTTATGTCACCTGTAGGGCATATTTTACCATCCATAGTTAATTAGAAGGTATATGACTTCCATTAATACTGTATATTCATTTGTACTTTGCTTTTTTTTTTTAGTCATTGTTTTCATTTGTTTTATTGTTTGATTGTTTTCTTGATTTAGTGTTTTAGTTTCTTTAAACTGTATAGTTAGTATGATAGTGGAGCTTTTCTCCTCGGGCCTCTGCTGAAAATGGACATGTATCCAGCCAGACTAGCCCGGTTAACAAATGTAAAATAAAAATAAATAAAATAATAAAATAAATAATATGCATAGTGCAGCTCTGCTTACCAGATTTGCGTTATGCCCAGCAGTGCCGAGCAATATCATCTGAAAGCAACCGATTTCTATTTTTGGATGCTAAGCAGCACACACTATTTTCAAATGTTGCAAAGTCCAATAGTGTGCAGTCTCAGGATCTGTCATAACTGGAATTGTCGAGAAACGTTATTATATATTGATGTTCATCTGCATCAGACATGCCTGGTGCTCAGGGAGAGGTTTTAAAAATTTGGTCTCAAAGGTGGAGTGTGCAGGAGTCCAACGTGTTTGTTGGACCCCTTGTGAATGATTATGATCCTTGGCTGTTGCAGGAGTACCATCATGGATCAGATTGCAAATCAGATATATGGAATAGCTTCACCTGGGATCTGTCCAGTGTTACTGGTATCCCTGCACTGGCAAACAGTGTAGGAATCACTACAGAGACCTCAAGATGAGGAAGAGGAATACCCTTAATCACTGGATTGAAGAATGCAGGAATGATGGCACCCCACAGATGTGTAAGTATAACTTACAGGCACTAACTGTAGGAGGTAGCAGTTACATATATTCATTATTGTTGTTCTTAATGGTATTCTGTTGTGTTCTGATTTTCCCACAGCTGATGTTGACAGGGCACTGAATTTGTAGACATATGAAGAAAGAATGAGAAGGATGAGAGACACACGTGGTATGTATGTTTCAAAACAGTACTGTTATTATAGCATTATAGTAGTAAATGCAGCTTATTGTGGTAAAGTCTTGTATCACACTGAGTATGCAATTTCCATTGTAAAGCAAAAACATGCATGCATTAGTATGTTACTTAGAACAACAGAACAGCATTACAGCATCACAGGGGTGGTCATTTAGAAAAACACACATCCAAAGTAGACAGTATTCATTTAAGTTGATACAAATAGTGCAATGTAAGGTATAACCTAGTTGCCACTGACAGCAAAAGCCTGCTGCAGATTGTTATTATTGTAATATTGAACCTGTATCTATAAAGTATAAAAAGAAAAGAGTGTTTGCATTATAATGTATTACAAAGGAAAGGTACAGTATTACAATAAACACTGCTTGTGTGTTCAAATACTGCACTCCACATATTTAAAGAAAGCTGTTTAGAGTACCGTTTTAGGATACCCGCAGTAAAAGTACAATTCTGTTACATATTTATACTGATAGCATTCAACATGCAGATCTCATTAGCTGTGGCTTGTATGGTAATTTAGAAAACCACACATCCAAAGTAATCAGTGTACCTGAAACATGCATATCTGCAATATATGTTCACAAAATAATTGTTGGATGTGATATGCACTATTGTGTGTCTGTGTTAGCAACGGGGCAATATTCAATGTAGTAAAGTTAATTATTAGCATTATTTATTATTGGCACAGAATGTATCAGAATGTTGTACATTATTTGTAGATATTCTTGTATCTTTATTACTTATTTATTTAACATTTGTTTACCAGGAAAGTCCAACTTGGAGCAAAGCCAATTTTCATTGGAGTCCCAAGGAGAAATGCTCCAGATGCATGTCTTTGTCAAGTGGGAGGAAACCCAGAAGAACACAGGGAGAATATGCAGACTCTACACAGAAGGCACCCTCGCCAAGAATCTAACCGGAAAACCTCTTGCTGTAAGGAGACAATGCAACTGCTACACCACTGTGAATCTGCGTGGTTACTAATGTAATTTTTTCTCTCATCAACCCCGTCTCTCTGTTTGCTTTTTTATGTTATTCATATTTGCTATTATTATTTGTATTGTTATTATTATAAAATGTATATAATCATATTTTTATTATCATAATCCTTTTATTACCTAGTGTTTGCTTATTATGCATAATTTCTCTTGTTTTACTATTAAATACATTTACATTTCATATTACTGTTTATTGTGTTTGTAATTCTGTTCATTTTTTTATGTATTGTTTTATTATTATATACTTAATTTTATTTAACGTTATCATGTCCATTATTTTGTGTTATGTTTTTTTTTTTTTGTTATGGATTTTCCATTGTATTTATGTTATTAATACAGCAAGGCAGGGTAGGCCAGTTCTATATGATGTACATATACTACCTCCACTGGCTGTGGCACCAAGGCCCAGCATTTCTGGGCTCAAGCCTGGCAGCAACCCACCCATTGACCCTCCCCTACCTGGACCTAGTTCTGCCCCAGAGGATAGGTCTGCGGCTCCCTCTGGGAGCAGAAGCAGAGGGGGAGATTTTGTCACCTGAGCTGAACTGCCATGTCTACTTTGTAGGATTGTGTGCCAAACCAGAACACACAGACATCTGACACTGCAGCCATATAGATTTAGTGAAAATTTCACTCACTTATCCCCTCCTAGCTTACAACAAACCTTCTCCCAAACTACCCCACCCCCCTCCCTACATATCTGAAGAGCAGGTCCTCAAAGCCTTGTCCAAGGCATAAAACACAGCCTCTATGAGACCAGGCAACATCCCAGGCTGTCTTCTAAACAGGGTAAAACATGAACTAGCATCACCACTAAGTACCCTTTTGAATCATAGCCTAATCATGGGCTTTGCTCCTGCAGAATGGAGAACAGCTACAGTTTTTCCCCTCAACAAAGGTTGCCTAGCAACAGACCTGAGGAATTACAGACCCATATACCTGACCAGTCTCATCTGAAAGGCCACTGAAAGTATCATTGTGTACCTGATAAATAAGGATGTAGGTGACCTCCAAACCCTGGATCTTACCCAGTTTGACATCATTAAGAATAGATCCTGCCTGTTAAATCTGGTCGACTTCTTTGAAAATGCGACCAAGGCAATTGACAAGAGCAAATCTGTGCACACGGCATACCTTGATATGGCAAAGGCTTTCAACACATCCCTCATTCAGGCATTACCAATAAATATTACCAATAAACTTAGAAAACAAAATGTAACCCCTTCATTGTAAGATGAATTGCCAAGTGGCTCACAAATCAGAAAAACACTATCAAAGTGAGTGACTCCACATCAACCAGCAGACCTGTTACCAATGGAGCGACACAGAAGTCAGTGCTGGGCACCCTACTGTTTGGTATATACGTCTCAGAAGTTCAGGTCAAAACTTAGGGGTTGTGGCTGACCGAGTTTGCAGATAACTAAGTGCAATCATTGAATCCCCAAATAATATCAGTATAATCCAGGATGGTCTCAAACAGACCCACGACTGGTGTATTAGTCATGGTCTCAAACTGAATGCAAAGAAATGCATCATCATTCCCTTCAGCACAAACAATGGCCCCTCACACTATCAAATCAACAACAATATCCTAAGTACGCCTGAAGTGGTAAGGGACCTAGGATCACATGTTGGCTGTGACCTTAACTTTGACCACCATGTGTCTACTGTAATAAGGAAAGCTTTCTACGTGGCACACTTGATTAGTAAAGGCATCACCTCAAGAACAAAAAAAGTTATAACTCCCCTATACTCGGCACTTATCTGGCCCATAATTGAGTATAACGCCCCATTTGGCATGTACCATACTATGCACCTAAAGCAACTAGAGAGACCTCAGAGATTTCTAACAAAGAAAATCAAGGGGGTCCAGCATGTGCCTTACATAGACCGACTATAGTCTCTGTCACTATGCTCTGTATTGCATACACTTCTTAGGGGAAACTTATGCCTGGCCATTCCAAGACCCAAACCTAATGAACTTGCTGCGTATCTGTAAATCAAATGGAACTAAGGCTACCCATTGAAGGGACCTAAATATGGTCTATGACTTGAATAGGCCATGCTGGAGGGAGAGATTTATCTTCCAGCAACTGACGCTTCTTTGTAACAGGCTACCAATTCATGTGAAACAGAGCACCTCTATGACACTGTTCAAGATTAACCTGGACAAGTGGATGGGGCACCATAAATTCTTACTGTGACTAGAGCCCATAAGCCTTCTGGACATAGGCAGTCATCATTATGTGCAATATGGGGTACTGACTAGCATTTCTATGGTATTACATTGGGATGAAATGGATAGGCTTAAAATGATCTCCATGTCAATATCCTAGTAATCTCCTATGATCCTATGATCCTATGATAAAGCAAGTATTCTATCTACAACTGTTAAGGCTGCAATAACAGTCCTTTATATAATGATGTTTACTTACCACATACTTGTCTCATCCTGGCCAATCTGCTGGCATGGGACCTCATATTTGAGGCCCTCAATTCTGCAGCTGTGCGAAATAGAAGAAAAGAAAAAAGCATTACAAAACCAGTTTCTACCATATTCAACTTGAATATTTACAAGAAACACAGTATACACAAGTCTAGGGTGTGCCATGCCTTGCATTCCTTGATCCAACTATCAATGATATCCCTTTTTCTGTGTTGCAGGTCATCATAGTGGTGATGACGTTGCTCCCCAGTGCAGGGGGTAGCAGTCACACTGGTAAGGGCCCTGGCCAAACTATCCCAGGCTTCTGTCTTGTATTGGGAACTGGTGTAGTTCTCCTGCAGCAGCTGGAGCCCATGGTCCTTAACCAGGAGTCCAGTAAAGACACTGGACTCCTGGACACCCCAGCGCCATACCCTAAAATGCACTCCCTTACCAACACTTGCCATTGCTGCACATGGAAGATCTCAAACTGAGAGTGTGCACTGTCTACATTTTGATACATTTGAAAAAGGTATGCATTGCTAAACATCCCGCAGACATGGTAAGACAAGGGCATTGGTTTGCGAGATGCTAAGGGGCTTGCACCTTTTTCAAAACTATTCATAAATAACTTACAATGAATTCTATTTCAGCTTTGTTTCGTTACATTACCACTTTATTTGCATGCACTGCAATGTCACAATGCTATAAATAAAGCTTGCATACCCTGGACTAGAACCATCTGCACTGCAGTCCAACACTCTACATGTCACCATGAGATCTGTTACATGTAGTCATTCTTATTCATATCTTAGTGTTCATTGTTAAGTTGATGGTATGCGCATAGCACAGTCTTGCTTATTGAGTTATCGGGTTTGCGCTATGCCCACCTGTGCTGAGCAATAGCAATTGAAACCATCTGGTTTCTATTTTCAGATGTCTGGGTCATGTCTGATGCATCAGTGGTCCCATTACACAAATGTAAGCCTTGCCAAATTCTGCTGCACACCACACAAATATGGCATTACAAAAGAACAGGTGGAAAACTCATACTATATACACATAACTAGTTCTGACAGTCTTTCCATGGTTTTAGCTGTTATTTTTATGGTGCTCCTCATAACATTTGTGGTTTTGAAATAATTATTTGGGATGGAGGGCAATGAATACAGACAGACAGTTTCATGAAGGACTAAGAGGTTAGGAGGTATGGGGTTGGTACGGCAGTGCTCCCATGTACACTGATTCGTTATCCCTGTTGTTCTACTAGGTTTCATAGCCAACATTACTGGTGGTGGTGCAGCAGTAGCATTGTTGTCTCACAGCAAGAGGTTCTCCCGTTTGATTCTTGGCTGGAGCGCCTTCTGTGTGGAGACTGCATGTCCTCCCTGTGGTCGAGTGGCCTCCAAAAGACATACATGCATGGGCGCGCCTTCGCTGAAAGTTGGGCGTTGGGCTGGTAACTCAGCACCATAAAAATCTACTGCCAATAATTAGCAGACCGCAGTTCCACTGTGGCGACCCCTAACTGGGAAAAGCCGAAAAGACAAACAAATTACTGGTGCATGCAGCAAAACCTCACTTAGGTGCTCCACTCAACATTAATTTACATTGTGCAGTGCCAAGAGCACATCATGGCCATGTACATGTATACACTCCATGTAGGCTCTACACTGAGCCTATATGGAATTTATTGAATCCTGCTGGCTTATTTTTTTCTAAACATATAAAAACATAAATCCAAGTGTGAGTCTAACCAGTGAATACATTTATTAGATCAAGCACTTTCATCCAAACACATAAAGGGCTTCTTCAGAATCTAAATCACGCAGTAAGCACATCTATTTAAAAGCTAGACACAGACTTGTGATTATATAGCATGTCAGTTTATCATACTGTTAGTGAAATTTAAAAAAAAACAGACCTATTAAAGTTTACATCACATTACAAAGATAACAAAATTGCAATAAATGTGTTTATATAAAGCACAAATGACATTTTATTTTCATAGTAAACACATTTTAAATTTATTTTCTGCTAAAACCTTGTAGACTGGACTTTTTTCACATTTTTTGTAGTATTATAATGTTGCTGAAATAGAAATAATCATTAGTTAAATAATGAATAATAACAAATCGAAATAGTATTCATAACTTGGCAGCCCATAATTGTATGATGCTAGCCGTGGAAATGTTGCCAATTAATCCTGATTCAGTTGCAGCATTCAGTCTTAACTGCCACACAGCTCTACTGTATTCCAGTCTATTATTTCCCCTTGGCATGGGCACTTTTTCCAGTACAAAGAAAACAAAATGTTTAAAAAGTTTGTTTATTAGGGAATGCTTGTATAGATCCTTGTTAATGCTACAATGCTTTATATCACATGTGTTCATATATCCTGTTCTTCAACCTACTTTCTGTTTTGCTTACATAATAAGATTCACATGATGGGCAGGTTGCTTAATAAAGTATTGCCCTGGTGTTACAATCACAATTAACTATACTTTCTAAAACTGTGGGGTAACCTCAGGGCAGAAGAGGTATTGAACAGTCAATTGATCACCAGTTAGAGGTGATTTACACCAGATAACTAGGACAGAGGCTGGATAGACACAGGAGGCACAAATATTGAGTGACACATGCAGGGAGCACCTAACATATATTTCTGTGCAGAATGAGTAGTTATCTCTTACCTTTGAAAGAGTTTATCTCATTTTCAGGAGGAGGTTGGGGACATAGATTCTGAATGGACCTGTTTTAGAGCTCAGTAGTTTAAGTTGTCAGAGGGAGGTGTGGCCTAAAGGTGACTGAGGTTTACCATGGTGGTAAACCTAGGGCCCAGTCATGGATATCAGAGAAACATACATCATCAAGTTAAAGAAATAACTTTCTATGCAATGCTAACAGAAGCTTAAGTAGAATTTGTTGAAGCCATAGAAAATGGATTTCAAATAGCATCAAAGAGATTCAGACAAACTATTCAGTGATTAAAAGCATTTGAGTATGGCATTGGTCTTTGTCAGCAAGGCTTGTGAAATACTGACCTCACCTGCAGATAATAGAAGGAACAATTCAAGGAACTCCAAACAACTCTAGTGGGCAAATTCTTCTCAATGAAGGCAGTACCAGAAACAACTGGTGACAATGAATTACTTGTTGTATATAAGGTCATTGCAGTGAATAACAACCTTGCATTAGCAAGTCTGTCGGACTGGATAATATCCACCCAGAACTGCTGAAGGTACTGGATGGTTTGGTATCTGATGATTAATGCTCCTTTTCAATACTGGATGGAAGTCAGGGACAGTACATCCAAATTATTAAACTGAGGTGTTGTTACCCATTTTTAAACTGTGGCACAAGATGGTGTGCGCAAATTACAGAGTGGTAAAACTCCTCAGCCTTCCTGGGATACACTATGACAGTGTGCTGGAAGGGATATTCCATCTGATAGTCTAATCTCTAATTCAGTAGGAGAAATGCAGTTTCCATCCTGGCTGAGGAACAGTCATCTATTCCTTGCTCATTTTGAGATACTGGAAAGGTAATGGGTGTTTTCCAATACTGTTTACATACATTTTGTGGACCTGGAGAAGCCATGTGATGAATACCTTAGAACGTGTTCTGGGAAATATAACAGCAGTATGGTATTCCAGGGCTATCGCTGTAGCCATTTTGTCCCAGTATTTGTGGAGTGAGAGTTGTGTTAATCTGAAAACGGTCTGGGTAGGTATGATTTCCATAGACAGAGAATCAAGGTGCAGTCAAGATCTGGACAGCATTCAGTTCAAGAACATGAAGGCTGCGTTTCATTTGCATTTCACTACTTGCCCCAAGCAGATCATCTCCTAACTAGCAGCGTGCTCACTGTTTTTGCCCCCTTCATATTCCTTGCTAACAAACTCCACCATAAAGTGCTTTTTCACCACAGATAGCGATGGGGTGATCATACTGACATACCTTGGTATTTCAAAGCCAGAGAAACAAGTACAAATACAAGAAAAGCTGTTTTTGCCCCCTTCATATTCCTTGCTACCAAACTCCACCATAAAGTGCTTTTTCACCACAGACAGCAATAGGATGATCATACAGCCATACCTCCAGTATTTCAAAGCCAGAGAAACAAGTACAAATACAAGAAAAGCTGTTTTTTGCTCCCTTCATATTCCTTGCTACCAAGCTTCACCAAAAGTGCTTTTTCATCACAAAGTGACCAGGTGATCATGCACCCATACCTCCAGTATTTCAAAGCCAGAGAAACAAGTACAAATACAAGAAAAGCTGTTGTTTGCCACCTTCATATTCCTTGCTACTAAACTCCACCATAAAGTGCTTTTTCACCACGAATAGTGACTGGGTGATCATACAGTCATACCTCTGGTATTTCAAAGCCAAACAAGTACAAATACAAGAAAAGCTGAGTATGTCCAATTCCTCCTCAGGGCATCAATTACTTATAATAAATGCCTTTTTTTCTTAGAGGGCACGCCACTAGGGAACCCTTCTACCCCTTCCCTGCTGCCTAGCCCCTCTACTGAATTTTCAGATATTTAGGCTTAATTTAGGACTAACTTCCTTTGTTTCTGTTTTTTTTTTTCACAAAAGTTTTAGTTATAGCTTTACTACCCACATGCATCCCAGCTAAAGCTAACTAGTAGTCCCCCCCCCCCACTGACAGTCTGATACTGGACTTCTTTAAGGACTAAATCTCAATATTTTATTTTAGTGTTAATGCAACTACCCTCACACAACCTGCTACAGTGTAATTAGCATTATCTTCTCCTCGCTCCTTCCCCTATCATCTGCTAAACAAAAGGTGTATCCTCTAAACTCCCACTTAGCATTTGTTCTCCTCTAAATATAGTTTCTACCTTTTTTCTTTACTACCTAGTGTTACTTGGACCATACTACCCCTCAAAAAGGCTTTCTGCTAATCCAAAAGCATTTACAGACTGCACCTTTTTCCCTCTTCCTTACCTTTAGGTAATTGTTTTTCTTTTTATTTTAACAGCCACAGAGGATGGTCACGACCCACTCCGCTCACCCTCTGCTTTGATCCAGAATCACTCTACTCCCTATAACCTACCCCATTCCCACCCACCCTTACTTCCCCTAGCTCTATACTCCCTGTAGCTCCACCATCTAGATTTCCAGACCAATTACATCCTCCCTGCACTCTTACTATCCCCTCCCCCTACCCTGCCTCCACCTCTCCAACTTCTTAACTCCACCCATCACCTATTTTTCATTCTTAATATTTCTATACAAGCCCACATTTTCTCCCAATATAATAATGTACCAGGAATCACACCTCTCATCATTTTTACTCATCCTTACTTATTTACTACTACTGTTATCTCTATCCACCTCTGCTCACTCTAAACCAGATATTTCACACCCACAATCCACAACACAAAATATTCTCTCACATGTCACCCTACATACTTTCTCCTGTGACTATGATTAAACATGACACCTAAGTGTCATGTTTAATCATAGCCTCACCTCAGGCTTCATGCCCACTGAGTGGTGCACAGCTACAGTTATTCCACTCCACAAGGGGGATCCACCTTGGCTCCCGGGAACTACCATCCCATCAGTCTGACGAGCCTGATCTGCAAGGGCATGGAACGCATTATCATGGAACTTATAAACAAAGACTTTGTCAACCTTCAAACACTGGATCCCACCCAGTTTGGGTTTGTGAAGGGCTGATCTTGTCTCATAAACCTGATTGACTTCTTCGAATCAGTCTCCAGAGCTGTGGACAAGGGTAAGGCGGTCCACACAGCCTATGTGGACCTCACCAAGGCCTTCAACACCATCTCCCACTCTGGAATTGTAGATAAACTTACTAAGCTGGGCATAAATCCCTATATCACTTAATGGGTTGCCAACTGGCTTACTGAGAGAACCCAGACTGTAAAAGTAGCTCAATCAAAATGCAGCTTCAGACAAGTGGAGTATCTCAGGGTTCAATCCTGGGGCCACTCTTGTTTGGCATCTACTTCTCTGAAGTACAGGACAACACTAAGGGACTCTGGTTAACAAAGTTCACAGATGACTGCAAACTGGGAGCCATTATTGAATCCGTAATTGATGTGGATATTCTACAAAAGGGCCTTACAGAAACAGATGCTTGGTGCTAGAGTCATGGGCTCAAGTTTAATGCCAAGAAATGTATAGTTACCCCCTTTGGTAAAAAACATGTACCCATGAATTGCCACATAGGTGGCAGTACACTAGACACCGAACTTATGATGAGAAACTTAGGGACACAGGTGGACAGTGGTCTCACCTTCAATAACCAAATCACCACAATAGTCAGGAAATCCTTCTATGTGGCACACCTCATCACTAAGTGCTTTTCATCCAGAAAAACAGTCATTGTCCCACTGTACTCATCACTCATTAGACCATTATAGAGTACAATGCCCATTTGGTATGTACCTCACAAGACATCTCCAACAGCTGGAAAGGCTGCAGAAGTACCTCACTAAAAGAATCACAGGTCTAAGGCAGATGCCCTATGCTGACCTTCTAAAAAGTCTCCAGCTATACTCTGTGGCATATCGTCTACTCAGAGGCAATCTCTGCTTAACATACAAGGCCATGTCAAACCCTGAGCTGTGGGACATGCTCCACTTAAAGAAATCCCAATCCCTCAGAGCCACATGATCCAGGGAGCTAAACCTTGTCATCACAATGAACAAAACATGCTGGAGGGATAGGTTCCTGACCCAGGGACTCCCCATACTCTGGAATAGACTGCTCATGCATGTCAAGCAGAGCCCCTCATTGGCCTTCTTCAAAAGGAACCTTGAAAATTGGATGGGAGATAGGAAATTCACCCCATGGATCACATCAGTCTCCCTACTAGACAGAGGTCCAGGGAACTAAATATTGTGGGAAGAAGTATACGGGGAATTGTTTGGCTAGGCTTGTATAGGCCCCTCGGTCAATAGCCTAGTACCAACCTATGACCTTATGAACCTATGAACTCCAACATCTCTCTATCCCTGTAAGCAAGCAACACCCTGTGCTCAGCCAAACCACACCCCACCCCCACCCCCACCACCACTAAACTTAAATTAACACTGCATTACCCATAATTACCATCACTAAAAAAATACCAGACACACATTGTACTTCATCTCCTCATAATACTTCCCCAAAGTGGATATAAACACCCCAACCCTGGACCTGATAACTTACCCCGAACTACCAACACCCCTAAAGCCCATGATTTATACTTTGCAACTATCAATGCTTGAAGCTTCTACAACAAGATTACAGAATTCCAGTCCTGGCTTAGTCACCACTCGCCTGACATAATAGCGACAGCTGTAACTTGGCTCAAAGCACATATATTAGACTCTAAAATCCTACCACCTGGCTACAGCATTATTCGTAAAGATAGGGTCCAAGAATAAAAGATGGGGCATAGCCCTAATATACATATAGACACTGCTTAACAATAAATATACATTCAATTCCAGTCCCCATTTTTGGTTATCTGGAAATCTTAATGGCATCCCTCCATATAAACCCTAACAAACAACTTTGTATTGTCACCATTTATATTCCCTCTGGTCATAACATCCCCCCATTTAGAAGACTTCCTAAGATGGATTAACCACACTATCCCCCAAGAAACTACCATTCTAGGAGGCACTAACATTAACTGGTATAACCTAGCCTCCAAAGCTCCTAATACCAGCATTAATCTCCACAGCTTCACCCAACCTATCTCAGAGCCTACACAGGCATTAAACATATGAGCCGAAGCTATACTAGATTGGATCCTAGTGCCCCACCCCCACTACTACATCAATACCGGTACCCTCCCCAATACTCTAAGCGACCACCTACCTGCTTACACCCACAGAACCAATTTACACATCCCCAAATCTCAATCAAAAATCAATCAAGAACCTTTCCTACTTTAACCAAGAAATATTTATAACTACCCTTCAAATTCACAACTTATCTACATTAAAATCACTGCCCTTAGATGATGGTGTACAATACTTTAACACCATCTTTCTGAGCACACTAAACAGGCTAGCACCTCTTTGTACTAAATGCTTAAAACCAAACCATGACCCCTGTCTGCCAAAACATACCAAACAAACCCTTATGTCCAGAGACAAAGCTTGGAAAACTTGGAAAAAATGTAGGACCATAGAAAATTAACTAAATTACAAAAAACTTAGAAATGCTGCAAAGAAACTTATCATAATTGATAAGAAATCCTACTTTTCCCCTAAACTTTCCTCCCAAAACACCAACCCCAAAAAATTCTGGAAATTAGTAGCCTCCCTTCTGAATCCTGGTAACGTCCAAAATCCATCACCTGCTCCCAACAAAAACCTTCTCCAGATCGGTGAAATATTCAATAATCATTTTATTGACACTATCCAAAAACTAATCAAGGACTCACCCTTAAAAATAAATCCCACCTCTAACACTGCCACTATAGACCCCCTATTTCCCGCAAATAATTCTCTAGTTAATCCACCTTTTCATTCCAACCCATGCGTACATCCATAATTCAAAAAAATTCTAACCAAATTAAAATCCTGCACACTCTTAGCCAATAACCTACCACCTGAATACTTACAACTATCAGCCAAGGTGATTACCTATATGGTCAGCATACCTATCAATCTCTCCATTACTGAATCATATGTCCCCCTTCTTTGGACAAAATCCATTATTAACCCACTTCACAAAGGAGGTAATGCCAACGATCTCTCAAACTACTGGCCTATCTCCATCTTCTCTCCACTATCAAAAATCCTGGAAAAATATATTCAAACCCAACTACTCAGTCACTTCATCGATAATAACCTCTTATCTCCCACTTAACAAGGCTTCTGCCCAAGCCATAGTACTACCTCAGCTCTACTCTCCTTTACTGACATAGTGAACAAAGTTCTTGATGCTGGCTTACAAACTTCTGTACCCCTACTAGAACTTTCAAAAGCTTTCGACACAGTATCTTACCCTAAACGTTTGCAACACCTACAGAAACTCGGTTGCTCCCAAAGTGTAATAACCTGGTTTCCTCCCACCTAAACAACAGAAAGCAATCAGTTAGATGACAAAAACAACTATCTGATTTCTTAGTAAGCAACACAGGTGTCCCACAAGAATCCATTTTAAGACCACTACTATTCAATATATTCATTAATGATCTAAAGAAAACTTCTGAGCACAGCATACTAATTCAGTATGTAGATGATTTAGCTATCATCTCATCCTCCAATAATTTCAACAAATTCCAGAAAATCACCCAAGATGCCTTCTCCTGGCTGAATGACTCTCAATTAATGTTTAATCCCTAAAAAATCTAAGCTGTTATTATTCTCATAAAAACCTCCAACTACAGAATTTTAAATTCTCTCCCTTAACAAAACTGTAATCGAACATGTACAATTTGCAACACTTCTAGGGATTACTATCAACAAAAACTCTCCTTTGAACAATATATACTGAACACAATAAAAAAAAACACTTCAAACTAGGCAAATGATACTGACACAAACTCTACCTTGATAATCAAACTAGGATCAAACTAGAAAATATTTTACTTATTCCATCCCTTATGTATAGGAGTCCCATTTTCACCAACCTTCAAAGATCCCTTAGTAGTAAGCTACAACAGTGCTACTAAAAGATAACAAAATTTGCATCTAACTTGTCTAACCACTTACACCACTGTACTGCTCTCTCAAACCTGTCTTGGCTAGAATTCTACCACTAGTTCCAATTTACTCAACTAACTATGGCCCATAAATTAATTTTCCAGTCCAATAGCTGCCTCGTTCTCCAATCCATCTTACACACATATACCCCTACTTGATCCGTCGGCTCTTCAAAGAGAACCCAAAAAGAGAGCAGGACAATGCTTATATGCCTGCAACATAGCCAAACTATGGAATACCTTCCCCTCTACCATTACCTAACTAGACTCCCTAAAGCCCTTTAAAGCTGCACTAAAAACCTACTCTTTACAAAATCCAAGCTGTACATGTGATATACAATGTAAGCTCCCTTAATTACATAACCTACTAAACAAGAACCCTGCCTTCTAACACTTCTTATTTCAATCTATTCAAGTGACTGGAAGACCTTATTATTTGTACTTCACAATGTACCTAATTTCTGTGATATAGTTTTACCTGTGATTTGATGTCTGTATGTTAATCTGTATAACATCTGTTTGCAATTATGTAGTTTCTGTGGTACTTGTTTTGTTTTAAACTGTGGAGCCTTTCTCCCCAGATCTTTAATCAAACTGTATAATTTTTGCTTTTTGTTGTTTAACTGTGGAGCTTTTCTCCCTGGGCCTCCATAGAAAATGGATCTTTTGCCCAGTGAACTTTCCCGGTCAACAAATGCCAACAAATAACTAAATAAATAAACAAATAAGTACATTTTGCCTGCAAATAATGTTATCCTCTTATCATCTAGTGACTCTTATTCAGAGTGCACAAGAGTGGTTCACTGCTGAATGTGAGCATACCTCTCAACTTCTCAATATAACACCATTTGTTTATTACTTGAAATTATTTTGGATAACAACTTTTTTCTGTTTGGGGATCAATACTTCAAACAGATTAAGGGCGTAGCGGTGGGCTCACCAGCTGCCCCTGCCTACGCCAACACAGTGATGGCTTGGTGGGAAAATGAAATAATCCCATTATTAGAAGAAAAATTTAATGTTAAATTTTACTGTCGGTTTGTTGATGATTTGGTTTTTATTTTGCAGGGGGGACCTGAAATAGTTGATCCATTCATGGATTTTATAAATTCTTTTTCTGAATTTTTGAGGTTCACAAAGGGAGATGTTGGAAGTGCTGTTAATTTTTTGGATGTTCATCTATGGTGGGATGGCATGGAGAATAAATTTCAGAGTAACATACATCGTAAAAACACTTTTACAAATGGGTATTTGCATCACTCCAGTGGACACCCAAAACACATGATCAATAACATTCCTAAGGGACAATTTATAAGGGCAAGTCGTATGACGACTAGAGATGAGGACTTGATTGTTGAATTTGACTTCATTATTGATTTATTTTCAAAAAGAGGTTATGATATTTCTAGTTTGGTGGATACAGCCAATAGGATTTTTGACAGACGTTACATAGACTTTCCCCCAATTTTAGGTGGTTTACATAATAACACTAACGGGTTAACAGTCTTTAATCGTAACGAGTCATTCAAATCTACCTTAACCTGCTCTTTCGAAATGAGCGCAGATAGTAAGGATTTGTGTTCCATTTTGGAAAATAATTGGAAAATAATTAAAGGTAATCCTGATATTTCCTTGGTCTTAGGAGATAAACCAAGATGTGTTTTTCGTAATGAATACAATTTGAAAAACATTCTACAAAATGGTAAAAAAATAAGTAACAACAAAGTATCAATTAAACGTGGGATGCACTGTTGTCATAGATGTACTGCTTGCAGATTTATTTTGGTTAGTCCATATATATCTGTGAGTACTATTCCTTATACCATTGAAGTACCTGGTTTGGTTAATTGTGATACCACTAAAGTGGTATACATTTCATTTTGTTCTGGGTGTCCAGCATTTTATGTTGGAATGACCACCAGGAAATTAAGTACACGCATTAAGGAACATAATTATGCCATTAAACGTAGAGACATGACCAATGCTTTGTACAAACATTCTTGTGTTTGTGCTGTATATAAAAAGTTCTTATTTACTATTTTAGAAGAATGTTCTTTTGACCCTAGGGGAGGTGATCTTAAAAATTATTTGGAACAAAGGGAAGCAATGTGGCAGATAAAGTTAAAATCTGACATGCCACCGGGGTTAAATGAATTTATTAATGTAAAATGCTTTTTAAAACATCGTAAGCTACAAGTTACTGACAAAAAGAAAGTAGCTTCTTTCTTTTTTTAAATAACATTGTTTTTTTAAATGATGTTCATTACTTTTGTTCTTATTGGTTCATTTGTATTAATTAATTAAGTAATTATTGTATTTAAATGAGTTCTGAGTATGTGGTTGTTCATTCTGAGGAAGTTTTTTTATGAAAGCGGTCAAATAAAACAGTTTGTACGCTATTTGGTTGAACTACGTTCTTCTACTTTACTTCAGTGGCATTGGATTATTTTAAGAATGGTGATGACTGAAAGGACAAAATCACAGATGCATGTGGCAGAAGTAAGGTCCTCTTATAAGGCTGTTGATCTTACTAGTTGAGACAAAATGATCAGCTCAGTAGTACAGTCACACTGTTCTTCTAGACTGAAAAGAGATAGTTGAGAATCTTTGGATCCCTAGTTAGGTGTATCCCATTGGAGTAAAAGAGGCACAGCCAATTGACAGATCACCCCATGGCAGATGTAGGACATGCTGGAAAGATTATTTCTTTCAGCTGACATGACATGTCTCAGAATCCCTTACACTGAGCTGGAGGTATGGACATTTGTTCTGCTATACTCAGCTTGGAAGGATGGATGAATGGATGGATGGAAAAGGCAAATGGGCCTAGAATGCAGCACCAGTGTTGTTTTACATAAAGATAGCCTTCAGCATATTATGGGACAACCTCAGTGCTGTACTAGAAGATATTGGGTCAGGAAAAGGACTCATAATGTAAATATTCTATGAGTATAGGGAATGATTTGAAAATGTTAGTAAATGGACATGCTACAAACTTTAGTATAAATCCAAGGAGGATCCATTTAGGGTGCTTGCTGTCACCTGGGCTATTCATAATAATAGTAATAATAATAATAATAATAATAATAATAATAATAATAATAATAATAATAATAAAAGTGATGGAAATGCATTTATGTATGCATTTATTTGTTTAGATTTATTAACTGAAGAAAAACTAATCTATAAGAACCTATTTTGACTTAGCCTGCGTGTACGAAGGTGAAACAATATTTGAGCCAAGCCTGGGTGCAAAATGCAGTATAAAAAGTAAGAGGTAAGGAAGGCTCATTTCCTGCACAGATAATTTTCCTTTGTAGCAAATGGGTCTATATCACTTAACTGAAATCTCAATTTAGTGAAACCCTTTTCATCAAACCCAACTGAGCGAAAGCCTCACTTCAACGAATGATTGTTTCAGTGAACTTTCACACAGGAAAAGAAACTAGTCAGACATAATTGGGAATATGCCCTTTTCCCCACTGTAGTGGGATTTCAGAGTTGGTATATTTAGTTAGGGGGCAGTATGGGAGTCACAGTCCCTGACAGTCATGGGTGTGGGTGGCTTAGCACCCAACTTAGCTGAGTTTAAGATTTTGTATTTTTTTGTACAGTTGGTAGCTGACCAATTAGTTTCTTTCCCTGTGTGAAAGTTCACTGAAACAATTGTTCATTGAAGTGGGCTTTCACTCAATTGGGTTTGATGAATAGGGATTCACTAAATTGAGATTCTGATAAAGTGATATAGACTCATAGCAAACATAGGTAGAGCAGAAAAATGTGTTTTGGAGACTATGATACACCTTAAACAAAAAAACAGCAAGTGAGCTTGCAATGTAATCTTAGAGGAATTACATCCAAGCCAAAACAAATAGGACTGGTGATGAGAAAGACTGAGAAATCAGACTATAGAAACCCACAAAACCCCACAAAAACAGGAGACATCTACCTGTGCTGGAATGTCTGGGTAACAGCTGAGATAACCAAAGAAAGAACGTACTAGAAATTTTGAAAGAAAATAATGCATGTGCTGGGTAGCTAAAATGTGAAGGCCTTTATCAGAGTAGGGCAAAACAATATAATTAGAATGATACTCAGCCCAAAAGTAGAATATGTAACAACACACCTCCCAGTAATGAGAAGACAGGAATTCATGAACGGAATCCAAAATTGCAACAGCAAGAAACAAAACATTAGTACCAGTAAAGTATGCCTTCCTTATATAAAGTCTGTACAAAAAATTTCAAATTCTGTTAAACTATGCAGCTAATTAAGAAATCTCAATGAAACAAGCTCAAAATCCAAGTCGATCTTCCCTTGCAAACTCACAGAAAACTAGCCTGGAATCTGTAGTTACTGGGTGTAGAGAAAAACAACACAAACTTTAATAACTAGAAAAAAGTGATTTGGATTATAGACTGACAAAGCTACAGAAGGCTGAAGATAAACAAAACCAAGCAATCAAGGAACATATTTATTTATTTATTGTCTTTTGTTTACTGGGAAAGTTTGACTGGGTTTAAGGTCCATTTTCAGTGGATGCTTAAGGGAGAAAAGCTCCACATAAAGTACACATTTACAATGAACAACAATAAAAATTCAATATGTTAAGCATTACTTTGCAGGTAGTATTGAGACAAATATTAAAGACATCTGTCATATGTTTTAGAAGTTATGTTACATGTAACAGTGATAGTGAAGCTTTCTCTTTACTCCACTGCTGTGAGATGTCAAAATGAAAATCATTACGTTTGTTGGTGCAGAGAGATGTCATCCCACATTGGGGTGCATGCTCTTTGCCATCTGGTAAAAACAAATTACACCTGAAATTTGCCAAAAGTTGTCCCCCCATTTTTTTGTTTTGCCTTTTGGCAATCCATTCAATATTTGTCAATAGACTCATTTGATTCCAAAAGGCAAGGTGAAGCTAGATTGGAAAAAAGATTCATGCCTGGGATCTAGGATTTTTAAATGGTTTGCTATCTGCTCAGAAAACAGAAGTATGTGTTTACTTTACAGAGCTTATTAAGATATGACAGCTTTAATATTCTCTAAATAATACAGACATGCTCAAAGTACATTGATTTTTCTCACAGCAAGCCTGGGATTTTGTACAACTACATTTTTGGATCATCAAAAAAGATGACTCTACAAGAAAATGAATAGTAGAGGATTAGTTCACCTCACTTTCTAAGATGCACAATTGATTCTTACAGAGTGCAAAGGTTCACATCAGTAGTCATATTATGAAAACAAAATTGCCCTTTAATATCTTCATTTTTTTGCTTAAAAATGGAAACAAAACCTTTCCAACCCTGCACCCTTAATCCAAACCACCCTATTTCTACTACACCAATCTTAGATAATATAACTGATCTTTTTCACCTGCACTTAAGTCCCACTAAATAAATTGTAGTAGATGTCCACATTTTGCACTACAACCTGCCTTGACCACCCATAGAAAAAACTTCTACAGAAACTTAAACCTGGCTGTAAATCAGCAGACTACCTTCCATCTTAATTTTTAAAAACTGCATCTATAGCAATATTCTATCCCATTAGCGTACTCATAAATAGATCCCTCTCATAATCCTAAGTCCCATCAATTTGGGAAAAAAGTATTCATCATTCCTCTGCAGAAGGGAAGCAACTCTGCAGAAATATCTAGCTACCATCCCATTGCTATCCCCCTACCAAACTATGAGGAAAATGTGTGCACAAACAATTTCTACAATTTCTACTTTAAAATCAACAACTCAAACCAAAGCAACATGGCTTTAGACCAACTCATAATATAACTGCAGCTGTACTGTCCTTCTTGAATAATGTCAATATAGCTAGAGACTATGGCAAAATAGTCTCAATGCTATTCTTTTTTAAATCATTTGACATTGTTTTCTGTATTAAACTCCTACAAAAACTGTCTAACCTAGGTCTCTCCCCTCCCACTATCAAATGGCTGTCTATCTAATAGACAACAATCAGTGAAATGACAAGGAAACCTCTCTCCATACTTACCAAATTCCACAAGAGTACCCCAAAGTTCTATTCTTGGTCTTCTTCTTTTTAATATTTTTAATTAATGACCTGCACATTTCCACATGTTATGGTGGCCTTACAAAGTAAGATGATGATTTTTTTTTTCAAACAATTCATCACACCTCTAGCAGATACCCCAAGCAGCTTTCAGCTTTGTTGAAGAACAGCTTACAGATTTTCAATTTTTATTTAACCCTATTTAAACACAACTTTTCCTCTTTACTCCTAAGACAATCATACTAGACAAAGCCATTTATAAAATGCATTATCAGAATGAAACAGAAATCAAAGCTGTTTCCCATACCAAAATCCAAGGAGTAGTAATTGAAGAAGTCCTTAAATTTAACACCAAAACTCACCAAAAAGCACTTCAAGCAAAAGAGAAAGAGTCCTTCAGTTAGAGCAGTTCTGTTCTTTTTACGTCCTTGAATTTGATATCCATGTCAAGAGCAATATAAAAAAATATCATCTGAAACTAGGGGCCTTACACAGGTATAAATAATTTCTAAATGCACCTACTAGAATTACTCTTGTCACCACCTACCTTCTACCTTCACTACTGTATGGAGCACATATTTTTACTTCCTCCATAGCTCCCTAAAAGCAAAACTGGAATTACACTATAATAAAATCACTAAATTTGCAGCCAGCATGTTATCTCACCCATATGGTACTACTCTTCAATCTCTCAAATGGTTTGAACTTCAACATCTTAACTATTTGCAGATTATAATGACTCACAAAATCATACACAAACCAACTGCCTGTGCAGTGCTACATTCCATACTACACAACTACTTTCCCAACAGAGCCCTTAGATCCAAAGACAAACAACTTCTCTATGTATATAAACCTAACAAATCAGCCAGCAAAAGTCTACTTCTATACTGTTTCCAAAGCCTAGAATAACTAGCTTTCAACATCAGAGCTAATCCTGCTCTATTAGCATTTAAACATACACAAAAATAAGTTTTAACCAATGCCTGGATCTGTTACTGCTTGAAACCTGTCTGAAAATATACCATCTCCCCTACCTTATTACATTTTCCCTGCATCATCTCATACCGTGAAATCATATCCCCAGTCTCCTGTATAAAAGTCACTCTTTGTCACAATAATACCTAATAAAACCTTTTCACATGTTTTTCACTTTCACTAATTATTTTAGACCTATACAACAATTTTCCTTTTTCTTTTGTCATCCGTATACTCTATTCTATGTATTCTTTATCTCAGTTACTGAACCAAAAAATAATCCTCTTCTAAAATATTTATATTGCACTGTTCTTTTCTTTTTTATCTAGATTTTTCTCTTCTGAAAAAGAACACACCCAAAGAAATATAATACTTGTATATAACTAAATGCTCCCTGAAAGTTTTTTTACCACTATAGTTATGTAAATATAATGTTGTTATATGTAAATATAAATGTTTTGTTTTAGAGATTTTTTTCTGAAATTGTTATAACAACATATGTTATGTACATGTGCATGTTGTCCTATGAAGATGTAAATGTTTCACCTTGTTAATGTTGCAATGATAGAGCTTTCTGCCTGTGACTCAGCTGAAAATTGGTACTCTGGATCCAGTCAGGCTTTCTTGGTAAACAAATGTCAGTAAATAAATAAATAATTAAGGTTAATGAATTTAATGATGTAAAGAATGAAAAAAATGCAATTAGATATACTCTGTATACAAGAAACCAGTGTCCATTTGAATTTCTGAGCTTCTCAATGCCAAAATCTTCCCTGCTGGATTTAACTACTGTGGTGTCCTATATGAGTGTATGTCTCTAAATTTACTCTACCTACCAGCTACTTAGAGTTATACTGCAACACTGTGCTGATTCCTGTTCTCTGGACCTATCTGCAAGCTGCCTCTCAGTTAAACAGGATACTTGAAAATTTACCTACTGGTGTCTTACAAGCACCCTATTTACTCTACCTACCAGCTACTTAGAGTTATACTGCAACAGTGTGATGATTCCTGTTCTCTGGACCTATCTGCAAGCTGCCTCTTAGTTAAACAGGATACTTTAAAAGTTTATCTTCTGGTGTCTTACAAGCACCCTGTGTAGGTTTACATTTAAATATCTTTGTATTCCTGACACTTTGTACTTTGTACGATACCATTCTGAGACTTGCATTCTAGGGCCTGCACCCCCCCTGCATTTTTCTTGCAGGACTTTAAATCTTTATTTCTACTTGGGTAATCTTGAGTTTCTGCTGACTTACTCCCATTAACATTACCCTGCAAAGAACAGTGTATGTGTTCAACGTTCCTTATATGTAGGGTAGCACACACTAAATCAGACCAACACTGTCCCCACCTTAAACCCTCTTTAGCCAACTCCACCTTTACGCTCACTATCTAATCATTTCCTTTATAGTCATTCCCAGTGGAAAAGTTTGAATTTGGCTACAGAAATCAAGTATAGCCCAAATAGACTATATTTACCACTTACCCTGCAATCCCTGCCAAAGGTTTTTGCCCGCTCCATTCACTCTGCTCATTCCGCTCCCCTCCCTACCCTCAGATCCCTCCCACCCCAGCTGTACTCAAATTTTATCTAGCAAAAGACCACTCCCACTAATATCCAACCAATCAACTCATACCTCCCATAATCTCCACCCCTCTACTCTTCCTTCCTACTTATCATACATCCTAATCCCAACACAGTCATGTCACTAACTGCTACAATTATAATCCTTTGCTGCACTATTCTAGCATTTACTACATCTTCAAAGACATGTCAGTCAATTCTCCCAACCACTTCCATTGCACTCTGTCAACTACCCCTCTCAAATTCCCACCACACAATTTCAGTACTCCAACCCCAAAATGCCTACTTCCACCACACCTACTTAATTACCAAGCCCGCACCTCATCTAAATGCAAATTATTCTTAAAATACCACAGGCATTTCACTGCATATATAAAACATATCCTTTGCATTCTCTCTAAACGTACTCTCAGTGGAGACATGCACCGTAATCCTGGCCCCAATTTCTCCAACCTCTCCACAAAACCCCCTCCAAATAGCTCCCCTATCACCCAAATCACACTTAATAAAAAGCCAAGAGACTTCCTCATTGTGTATCTTAACATCAGAAGCATCTGTAACAAAATCCAAGACCTCCAAGCATGCATATATCTGTATTCCCCTGACATTCCTGTCCTAACCAAATCTTGGCTTAAACCTCACATCAAAAGTGAAGAAATACTCCCACCTGGATATAACATCATCGGCAAGGACAGAATATCCAGAAAAGGAGGAGGAGGAGTGACTCTGATGTATAAACATCACCTCAATATCCAAATTCTCACCCAGTCAGCTCCCCAGAAATCCTCTATGCTACCCTAAAATTAAATCCTAAGAAAGCAATCAACTTAATAGGCTGCTACTTCCCTCCAGGCCAAAATATCTCCCACCTTGAAAACCTATTAAACTGGGCCAATCTCTCCCTACCCCAAGAAACCATCATACTAGGTGACTTTAACATCAACTGGCTATCCTGCAATAGTAAACCCCCAGCACTCCACCTAAATCTCCATGGCTTCTCACAGCTTATACAATCCCCAACCAGGATAAATAAAAACCGCAATAATCACACTATTCTTGATTGGGCCCTAGTCAACAAAGATCCTCACTCTTACCTGGCAGGCTCCTTACCTGACTCCCTAAGTGACCACTCCCCAACCTTCCTACTAAAACACCACATAAATAGCAGCAAACACATTGTCCACTGACAAATTCGCTACAAAGCTAAATTCAACTCCAGCTCCTTCACCACCTCCCCACAAAAAATAAACCGGTCACCCCTAAAATACCTCAACCTAGATGAAGCAGTCCACTATTTTAACAGCACTTTCCTCAAAATCCTTAACTCCCATGCCCCCCAAAGATGCACCAAAATCTGAACTAAAAAATCCCCCTGGCTACAAAAAAACACCAAAGACCTTATGAAATCCAGGGATAAAATATGGGAACAATGGTGCACAACCAAAAACCCCTCAGATAGGCAACTATTCCTTGAACTACGTAACAAAGCCAAAAAGCATGTAAAAGCAGACAAAACCCTTTTCTATCAGACATCCCTAAACTCCTTCCAAAACAAACCAAAGCAATTCTGGTCCACAATTAACTCTATCCTCTGCCCAGGGAAGGTAAACACCCCCCCCCCCCCACCAACCACCTCTCTCTCCACCTGTAGCATAGCTGACTCTTTTAACAAACATTTTACAGAGACCGTTCTATCCCTAACTAAAAAAAACTTCCCTACATCAACACCCCCCACATGCAAACCAACTCCACCGCTCCCTTCCCTCTCCCTTTCCACAGTACCCATCTCCAACATAAAAAAATATTGACAAAACTTAAACCTACAAGACTAGCAGCTGACAACCTGCCCACAGAATACCTAAACATAGCAGCTGATGTTTTAGCTTATCCCATCTCCATATTAATCAACCGCTCCATATCTGAGTCCTATGTGCCAACCTTATGGAAAATATCCCGCATCATACCCCTACACAAAGGCGGCCCCTCAACAGACATCTCCAACTACCACCTCATTGCCATCCTCTCACCTCTCTCCAAGATACTCGAAAAATGTATCAACTCACAGATCTCCAATTATCTCCTAGACAATAATCTCCTCTCCTACAAACAGCATGGTTTCAAACCCCACCATACCACCACAACTGCTCTGCTCTCCTTCACTAACACCATTATCCAACATAAAAACAATGGCCTTTTGTCCTCTGCTGTATTTCTTGACCTATCAAAGGCTTTTGATATTGTATCACATGATCTGCTACTCTCTGCACTCTCCAACCTCTCCTTTTCCATACCTGCCATCAGTTGGTTCCACAGCTATCTACACGGCCACCAGCAGTCAGTTGTCTGGCACAACGATCTATCCCCTCACCTCCCTGTTACTCTTGGGGTTCCCCAAGGCTCCATCCTTGACCCCTTACTTTTCTCCATTTTTACCAATGACCTGCAAACCGCCACCAAACATGCCTCCCTCATACAGTATGCAGATGATGCCACTCTCATCTGTTCAACTCCAACTCTAACAGAACTACAACAGATCACTCAAGCATCTTTCTCTTCTGTTGAAAGTTGGCTACTAAATACTCAACTCCTCCTCAACCGAAACTTCTCATCTTTCAACCCTCAAAATCTACCCTGAACTTCCCCCATTTCAACATACTTGCCAAAGACAACACTTCCATCTCACCAACATCTCACATTAAGCAACTCAGTGTACAGATTGACAAACTCAAATTTGACAATCACATATCACTCACAATAAAAAAAGTCCACAAAAAACTGGGTGCCTTGTATAGAAACCAACAATACCTAACCAAACCAGCCAGAATCTCTACCACAACTTCTCAGCTAATCTCAACACTACTCTAGGCATCACCCATACTCAGAAATCTTCGACAATCAGACCTAAAGAAACTCAAAGCTTGCTACAATAAAATTGCAAAATTTGCATCAGGGGACTCCCACCGCAGTCACCGCTGTGTCTCCCTTAGAAGCCTACACTGGCTTGAGCTCCCTCAACTCCTACACCTAACCCAACTTACCTTTGCTCATAAACTTGTAAACCACCCTCTTAAAATTCCCTCACTTCATACACTTCTCCAACCCTACCAATTCTCCAGACCCCTTCGCTCCTGCAACAAAATCTACTCCAAGTCACCAAACCCAACAACTCTGCAGGGGAAGCACTATACTTTTACTCCATATTCAAAATTTGGAACTCACTTCCCACTGCCATAACTACCCTCCCTTCCAACAGTCTCTTCAGAAATGCTCTTAAAGCACACCTAAAATCTCACTGGCTATGTCCTTGTCCATACCCCAACTAAACCCCCCTTTCTCCTGTACCACTACTTAGCTGCCAGCTCTACTATTAGCTGTCAACAGGTTATCAGTATTTCATATCCTTTAACTAGCAGATGATTGCAGTACGATGATTACTCCTTTCTCTATGTGAGAAATTAATACTACTAGGCAAATGTCTTGCACCTTATATTGTTATTATACTCTGACATATGTCATTACCTGTCAGACTTTGTCTTTGCTATAAATACGTTGTTTTTTATTTTTTCCTCTGAAATGCTAGATTATACTCTTATATTATGTGAAATTTTGCTTATCTGAATATATGGAGCCTTCCTTGTGATATTATACTCTGACGTATAGGTCATTTCTCCTGTTGAACTGTGTCTTTACTATAATTATACTGTTCCTTTTTTCATCTGATATGCTAGATTGTACTCTTATATTATGTAAATCTCATATGTCTGAATATATTCAGCTTTTCTCCCTGGGCCTCCGCTGAAAATAGGCATATACCCAGTCGGACTTTCCTGGTCAACAAATGTAAAATAAATAAAACTCCCAGAACATTTTGACTGTTTGACGGAATATCCAGACTTAAATACACAAACTCTGAGACTGCCATTTCATAAAATATTCTCTTTTCCTGCAAGATATGCTGATCTCAGATATTATATATATATAAGATCAGGAGTGCGCTGGGGAAGGGCTTACCATTTGCAAAAACAACTTTAAAGGAGAAAAATCAATGTTCATTACCCACTCTTCTCCTATATTAACTGACTTTGTTTTTTGCATTTTGGGATTCAGCATTGTGAGTCCTAACATTTCAAAGGAGAGTCCATTAAATCCTGCCTTGTGCCAAACTGATGGGACAACATTAATTTACACATAGATTTTGGCTGCGTTGTGAGATAACTTTGATATTTTTCTGGTGCTTGAATATTGAATTATTTTGTGGTTATTCTAATGTACCTGGACACTGGAAGGGTTTTAAGAAACTCACATGACTATCCATACTCTGTAAAACAACAGTTTTTACTGTTAGTTTAGCAATATTCTGAAATTATGTTATTTAAGTAATTTTTTTTGGATTCCAATGTGTCTTCAAAATGTCAAGGAGGTTACTTCCTTTTGCAGTAGCAATGAGATAATATTAGTACAGCAATATCTAAAATGTTACATGTTTTTTTCTGATCTACTGTTTGAATTTAAAGCATCTAATAACATGCTAGTTTACTATCAAGAATGGGATTTCTGAGAGATCAAGGAGCTATTATCCAAGAAATAAAGTTCCTTGGTCAGAGCGATCCCTATATATTTTTTGAATTTCTCAAGTTCAAGTTCATTTTTAACTAAATGAATTTCGAAGCTATATCTGAATAAATGATGTTTCTTGTGAATGCATACTCCCCACACGTGCGCGCGCGCACACACACACACACACACACACACACACACACACACACACACACACACACACACACACACAAGCATGGAACTGTACATCTAGTTATCTCAAGTCACTACCTCAATATTCAAGCAGTAGTCGGCTGCATCACAGCAGTAAGAAGGAATTCTATTTTAACTAATGTATGCAGCATATAATGTAATAAAAGAATAGGAAAATCATTCCAAAAATGTATGAAAAAGCAATCAAATTTAAGTGATGCTTCAGTAAAACCCTTTCAGGAAGTAAGAAAATATTTTCCTTTGCTGTGGCACCTATTGATTCAGTTCATCACCCACAAATGATGACTGAGACATGCAGGTGCTCATTAAGTTTTCTACATCCTGCTGTGAATTATGAACATAATATTACACAATGAAAGTGGAGACAATATTGTGAAAGAAAATGACATAGTCATACAGAGTAAAAGTACAAAGGGTGCTGTTGAGGGAAATATGTCACACCTTATGTAAGTCTGCATCCTTTGCCCCAGGCTGTGACTCCTTTTGTTTGAAATGTATTAAGTGCAGAAATCATGGCAGGTTGGACCATGTTTTGGCTCTTACAACCCGCCTGTCCTATCAGTTAATAACGAGAAAGTATTTCTCATCTTGCCTGATTGGTTCAACTGCTTAGCTATTGTCCTTTTATTTAATGAAGCACAAATTTAATATAAAAGATATTAATCACATTCAAGTAAGAAAACCTACAGTAAATGTAAATAAAATATTATAGCTTACTCATTTTATAGGTTCATAGGTAGGTACTAGGCTATCTGCTCGAAGGCATTTATAAGCCTAGCCAGAATGTGTTGGCTTTCGCCACCCCCTTAGAATAGTTCCCTGTGCCTCTGTCCAGCAAAGCCACTGAAGTGATCCACGAGGTAAACTTTCTGTTTCCCACCCACTTGTCAAGGTTTCTCTTGAAGAGTGTTTGTGAGGAGCACTGCCTAATATAGATTGGAATCTTGTTCCAAAGCATGGAAAGTCTCTGGGACAGGAATCTATCCCTCCAGCACGTCCTATTTATTGTTGTGGGGAGGTTTAAATCCCTAGAGCATGCGGCTCAAGGGGATAATGTTTTCTTTAGGTGGAGCATGTCCATCAATTCTGGGTTGGACATGGCCTTGCATGTCAGGCAGAGATCACCTCTGAGTAGGCGGTATGCAACCGAGTACAGCTGGAGTTTCTTCAGTCGAGCTGCATAGGGCATCTGTTTGAGGCCAATTATCCTCTTGGTGAGGTACTTCTGTGGTCTTTCCAGCTGTTGCAGGTGTTTTGTAAGGTACATCCCAAATGGGACATTGTACTCTAAGATGGGCCTGATGAGTGATGAGTAGAGGGGCACAATGACCTCTTTTGATCTGGATGCAAACCCTTTTGTTATTAGGTGGGCCATGTAGAAGGATTTTCTAACCACTTTGGCAATGTGATTATCAAACGAGAGATTGCTATCTACTTGGATCCCCAGATCCCTTATTACATCTTCCGTATTTAGGGGACTACCACCTATGTGGTAGTTTGTGGGTACTTTGTTTTTTCCAAAGGGGATGACTATTTACTTTTTGGCATTTAGCTTGAAGCCATGATTTTGACACCAGGTATCTGCCTCATGAGACCCTTTTGGAGGATGTCTGTGTCAGCCGGAGAGTCAATTATAGCCCCTAGTTTGCAGTCTTCTGTGAACTTGCTCAGCCATAGTCCTCCTGTGCTTGCCTGTACCTCTGAGAAGTATATGCAGAACAGGAGGTGTCCTAGGACTGAACCCTGGGGAATGCCACTTGTAACCAGTTTAGAGTCAGACCTAGCTCCCACAACCCTCTCCATGTGGGTTCTGTCCGTGAGCCAGTTGGCAACCCATCTTGTGAAGTAGGAGTTTATGTTCAGGCTGGTGAAATTGTCTATAATACCAGAATGGGGAATGGTGTTGAAGGCCTTTGCGAGGTATAGGTAGGCTGTGTGTACCACCTTTCCCTCATCTATAGCCTTGGTAACTGTCTCAAAGAAGTCCACCAGGCTTAGGAGGCATGATCTGCCCTTAACAAAGTCGAACTGGGTAGGGTTCAGTGTTTAGAGGTTCCCAATGTCTCTGTTAATAAGTTTCATGATGATGAGCTCCATAACCTTGCAGACCAAGCTAGTCAGGCTTATAGGGAGATAGTTCCCGGGGTCTGTTGTGGCTCCACCTTTGTGGAGCGGAATAACCGTTGCTGTGTGCCACTCTATGGGTACATAGCCTGTGAAGAGGCTGAGTTTGAACAGTGTGTTTAGGTGAGGGGTTAGTTTGTCTTTGAGCTCATGTAGGACACAGCCTGGGACACTGTCCGGTCCCATTGATGCTTTGTTTTTGGCTTTGGAGAGGGCTGTTTTAACTTGAGTCTGTGATTTCAGGAGCTCTGCATTCTTCCGGAATGGTTATGGGCCTTTTTGGGGGTGAGAGAGGGGTGAAGTTTGCGCTGAACCTGTCTGCCAGGATGTTGGCGATATCCATCAGTTCAGTGTATTTTTGTGCCATTCTGCACTAACTCCGAGCAGGTCTGAGCATTGCCACTTAGATTCTTGACATAGCTAAAGAATGCCTTGTGGTTATCTTTGGAGTCCTTGGCAATTTTTCTTTCGAAGCTCACCTTGGATGACTTTATGAGGGATCATAGTTTCTTGCTGATACCAAACATCCAGGGATGTCTTCCCTTCTTGGGATTTTACTCTTTTCTATACTAGTTTCCTCCTTCTATTGTATAGCTTGTTTATGGCAGGAGTCCACCAGACTGGTTTTCTTTTCTTGGAGGAGTGAGTCTTGGTTTGCTTGGGATAGCATGATTCATGCATTCTTGTAGGTACCCATAGAGTGCATTAGTAAAGGATTTTGTGACTTGAACAGCATCATCCTTTAGCATGGGGGCTTTGAAACTTTCCACCTTGGTCTTAAGTAACGTAAAGTTTGCTTTTGAAAAGTTTTTTGCAGTGGTTTCCTTGTCCGGGGTTGGGGGCTGGATGTGGATATCCAACGTGATTTGTTTATGGTCAGATCTAACCAGCAAGGGGTTGACCTCAGGTGTGGAACACTGGTCGCCCATGTTGGTGATAACCAGGTCCAATATTTTGTCACCTCTGGTGGGAGTGTTGACCAGTTGATCAAGGGCATTTGGGTTTATAAATTCTAGGAAATGTTGGGCAAGGGAGTTAATACTTGAGTAGTTCTCCCAGTTAATGTTTGGGTAATTGAAATCATCTAATATTAGGGTGTTTGGTAGGACCTTTATGTTTCTCAGTGTTTCCAGAAATGTGGAATGGGGGTCATGGGACATGGTGGGTGCTCTGTAGCAAGCTACAATTTGAATTGCAGTTTTGCCTGTTGTTAGTTGCACTTGGATGATCTCTGAAGCATTGTGCTGTGCCACTAACCTGGAGGTGTGGGTATCCTTAATGAATATGGATACGCCCCCCGCCCCCCCACCTTTTGTATTTCGGCCTGGGTTCTGTGGCCGAAATGTATGGTATGAGTTATAGCCTGGTAGTGCTGGGGTGCTCTCTGGAGCCTTAAACCAGGTTTCTATTACTGCACATATATCGATTTTCTCCATACTGATGAGTGCCTCGAGTGCATGCATTTTGAGGTTTAGACTTCTGGCATTGAGTAGCATTACCCTCAGTTTTTTGTTACTTGTGCTATTTACGGTGGTGGGTTTGTCTTTTGAGTCTTGCCTAAAAAAGGCACTATGGGGGTAGCAAGAGCCTTGGCCAGTATTTGAAAGCCTAAGGGTGACAGGTGCAAGCCATCTCTAGAGAAGCAGCGTGGCTGATTGAGCATGTCATCCCAGGTAGACAGACACTGGACCCCCTTTGAATGACACCAGAAACTTAGCCAGTTGTTGAAACTGATAATTTTTTCTTTATACCGTGGTATTATTCTTGGTGAGGGCAGGATGCTACTCAGTGTCAGGGTCATACCGACCTGGGCTACATGATCAGAGAGCTCTTCCATGTCTCTTTTCATGTAGTCCAGGGAAGTATGGATCAGGTCATTCACACCAACATGGACAATGACAGAGTCGTATTTGTACTTGTTCTGGAGTGACCTGAGTGCTTGTGTTATGTGGTGGATCCTGCCACATGACAGGCAGCTAACAGTAACCTTATCCTTATTCAGCCTAGTGAGTGGGACATCAGTGTGCCTGACTATAGAGTCACCTACTACTAGTATTTTGGGTGTGTTATTTTGCCTTATGGGCTGTGATTGCATGGCACACTGGTTTTGTAAAGTATGT